>NC_134359.1:44358215-44695715 GCF_048569485.1 Anomaloglossus baeobatrachus
TGGACCGGGAGTCATTGTCTTGGTATGGTGGCTCTCGGTTTCCGGGATGTGGCAGGCACAGGGTTCTGCCAAAGTGTGGGGGTCAATCCGTGGGTGATTGGCACCTTGTCTCTGGGTCGGTGTGTTGCGGCCGGGGACAGGGGGAGTAGTAGTTAGTGGACTGGGCCTACCCCGGGGGGTATTGTAAATGTTATTGGCTATTGTTACCTTTATGTGGTTGTTTTGGGTCGCCCGTTGGACGGCGTCCCTAAGGTGCTAGTTTGTAAACAATAGGCAATAAAAGGCTGCTGTGGCCATTTCAACCAAGTCGCATGCAGTCCGTGTGTTTATTCTTAGAGGATAAGGGGGTTTGGTTACACAGACATCATGACCGGAGAATCCTCCCTCAGCTGGTCATGAACATTTCCAGCTGTCTGCTGCCGCTGCCGGGACCGATAACAGCTGATTGACAGTGGTGCCGGATATTGGACCCCAGATGATCAGAGATTGATGACCTATCCTAAGCAGTGCCTGTCAATGTTAAAGTAGAGGCCAACCTCTTTAATGGTGCTATATAAGAGAATAAAATAAAAATATTGACTGTTTCCCGTTGCCAACAGTCTTATTCTCATTGATATTACTACTGCTTATATAAATATTGTTATTACTTGTATAGCGCTGGATTTCCAGCAATCTCAGAGCAATTGATAGGACCACTTCAGCCAGTTATGCTCAACAACGTGCCATTTATCACTTGACTATGAGTGCTCCGCATATTCACAGAACGCATTTTATCTCTTCTGTACAAGATCAGATCAGTCTCTATTACTAATTCAATGGAAACAATAAAAGCAAAAGATATATGTAAAAAACATTAAACCAATAAAACCCGTCCATCCCTGTGGCCCGGTACACGGTCATAAAACCAAGAGGTAGCACTTCATCCAGATCTCAGCTGTCAGCATTTACACTCAGCCGCGTTATAAAGAGGGATGAGCGTCGATGCTGTACAATCACGCTGCCTGCGCACAAAGGCTCCGAACTGCGGCGCGGCTCCGAATACGTTTATAGCAGAGACGAGGCAGAGGAAGAGAAATCAAAAGACATTTTTTTAGAGGTCACAAAGAGGTTGGAGGAACTAGGTCACAGTGAGCTAATCTTGCTGAAAAGGAGCCAAATTAAACTCCTGGTAGAATTAAAGCAAAATATTTTTATTCCAAAGCCGAGATAGTAAGCAGCTTCCTGGATGTCGTCTGTTCTCCCTGCTGTGTCTGTAAAGGCGGCACATTGTACCCTTACCGGTTCCTTAAAACCTCATGGTAAAAAAAAGTTAATGCTTATGCTGCCGCGCCAATTTTTTTACATTTTTTATGTACACTAAAAAAATAATATGAATGAAAAGTTCTAAGAAAAAGTTAAAAAAAGAGAACATATTGCCTATTGAAAAAAAATCTTATGGCTCTTGATCTGATAAGTATGGCTGGAATTCACTGTTTTTTTGTGGTATCATCCAAAAATATTTATTTCTTGTATATTCTGTGGCTTTTATAGTGTAAAGATTTTTTCTTCATTATGGAAAACTGATGATTTGTTGTGCCTACAGTATATCTATATATATAATTGCCTTATTCTGTCTGTCTGTCTTGCTCCAAAATTGTGTCCTTAGGGTGACACAAAGCTGATTGGCCGCTGGGCTCGCCATGGCCCCGCCCCCCACACGGATTGGCCGCTCGCCTCGGCTCCGCCCCCCCACACGGATTGGTTGCTCGCCTCGGCCTGGCCCCGCCCTCCGCATGGATTGGACACTCGCCCCGGCCCTCCGCACGCATCGCCAGACATAACCTTGCGCTGCTGGGATCGTGACGGAGCCGGTGAACGCTGGTAACCATTATACACATCGGGTAACTAAGGTCCCTTAATTACCCGATGTGTATCATAGTTACCAGTGTACACCGGCTCCGTTACGATCCCAGCAGCGCCAGACATAACCTTGCGATGCTGGGATCTTGACGGAGCCGGTGAACGCTGGTAACCATTATACACATCGGGTAACTAAGGTCCCTTAGTTACCCGATGTGTATCATAGTTACCAGTGTACACCGGCTCCGTCACGATCCCAGCAGCGCCACACATAACCTTGCGATGCTGGGATCTTGACGGAGCCGGTGAACGCTGGTAACCATTATACACATCGGATAACTAAGGTCCCTTAGTTACCCGATGTGTATCATAGTTACCAGCGTACACCGGCTCCCGGTATACATGTGCAGGGAGCCGGCATTATACTCCTCTCCCCCCAGGACTACTTCTCCTATTATAGTCCTCCTATTATATTCCTCTCTGAGTATAATAGGAGAACTATTATAGCATGGGGGATGGAGCACGATGGGGTGCGCAGCATGGGGGATGTAGCACGATGGGGGGTGCGCAGCATGGGGGATGGAGCACGATGGGGAGTGCGCAGCATGGGGGATGGAGCACGATGGGGGGTGCGCAGCATCGGGGATGGAGCACGATGGGGAATGCGCAGCATAGGGGATGGAGCACGATGGGGGGTCGGCAGCATGGGGGATGGAGCACGATGGGGGGTGCGCAGCATGGAGGGGCACGATAGGGGGGTGCGCAGCATGGGGGATGGAGCACGATGGGAGGTGCACACCTCCCCCCAACACACACACACAACACACCACACACACACTGGGAACCACAAACACCGCCATACACAGACACCCACACACACAGACAACGCCGCACACATACAACACACAAACACCGCGGCATACATAAATATACGCACATACCGCACAACACACACATTGCACAAAACATACCTCCCCCCAAAACACACCACACCCACACAAACCGCGCAACACACACACACACGATGCTACAGACACACAGCGCTCCACAAACAACGCAACACACGCAACACACATACAACACCGCTCTCACCCCCTGCCACACCCAGACAACACCCAGAACATGTACAGCGCCCTACACAAACACTTGGTAACTACACACAACAACATCTATATATATATATATATATATATATATATATATATATATATAACAAAAATCATACATGAACTACACAATACATAAATTCTAGAATACCCGATGCGTAGAATCGGGCCACTTCTAGTATATATATAATTGCTTTATTCTGTCTGTCTGTCTGTCTTGCTCCAAAATTGTGTCACGTGACAGTGTCACCGTAAGTGTCATAAAATGACAACTGTCGGATTGGCCGCTGGGCTCGGCCTGGCCCCGCCTCCCCCCACGGATTGGCCGCTCGCCTCGGCCTGGCGCCGCCCCCCGCATGGATTAGCCGCTCTGGCTCGGCCTGGCTCTGCCCCCCCACGGATTGGCCGCTTGCCTCGGCCTGGCCCCGCCCCCCACATGGATTAGCCGCTCGCCCCGGACCTCCGCACGCACCCCCATAAGAGAGAAGACAGAAGAAAGAAGACCCCGCAGTCATACTCACCAGACGCCGACCGGCAGCAGGTGAGCGCATCAAGGTCCTGCAGCGGCGGAACACACACACACACACACACATAAGAACAGACACACACACATCAGATCACACTCACTCACTCTCACACACACCTCACACACACATCAGATCACAGCCACACACAACAACATCCAGTGATATCGCTTACATCTTGGCGGCGATACTGTGCGTGCGCAGCATGGGGCATGGAGCACGATGGGGGTGCGCAGCATGGGGGATGGAGCACGATCGGGGGTGCGCAGCATGGGGGATGGAGCACGATGGGGGTGTGCAGCATGGGGGATGGAGCACGATCGGGGGTGCGCAGAATGGGGGATGGAGCACGATGGGGGGTGCGCAGCATGGGGGATGGAGCATGATGGGGGTGCACACCTCCCTCCAAAACACACACACAGCGCCACACGCGCACCGCACAACACACCATACACACACTGGGAACCACAAACACCGCCCTACACAGACACCCACACACAGACAACGCCGCGCACACACAACACCCAACACACAAACACCGCGGCATACACAAATATACGCACATACCGCGCAACACACACACTGCACAAAACATACCTCCCCCAAAACACAAACACACAAACCGCGCAACACACACAGCACCACACACACAGAACGCTGTAGACACACAGCGCTCCACAAACAACGCAACACACACAACGCAACACACATACAACACCGCTCTCACACACACCCCCACCCAGACAACACCCAGAACATGTACAGCGCCCTACACAAACACTGGAAACTACACACAACAACATCGATATATATAACAAAAAACATACATTGACTACACAATAAATTCTAGAATACCCGATGCGTTAGAATATATATATATTCTATATATATATATATATTTTCCCTTATATAGTGGCATTAATTCCATAGCACTTCACATACATCAGCAGCACTGTCCCCATTGGGGCTTACAATCTAAGATCCCTATCTGTATGTCTTTGCAGTGTGGGAGGAAACTGGAGTACCCGGAGGAAACCCACGCAAATATGGGGAGAACATACAAATTCCTTGAAGATGTTGTCCTTCAGGGGATTTGAACCCAGGACCCCAGCGCTGCAAGGCTGCAGTGCTAACCACTGAGCCACTAGGCCACCCATTAAAACCTCACAAAATCCTGTGCTTTTCTCACATCCCCCCCTTTCCAGCAATGAGTCTCTGCCACTGCCAGTGGTGTCTGTTTATTGTCTAGAGCGTTAACATCACTTTGTTTTTGACAGCGCTGCAGCCAATCAGAGAATTTGCAGATTGACTGCAGCGCTGTCAACGTGATGTTAGCAGTAAAGCAATGGAGACTCAACTCTGGATCTTAAAACAAACTGAAGTCAGGGGGTCAAAAAAAAAAATCAATATAACATTTATTTATTATTTTACTATATAGCATCAACATATTCCAGTGTCGTACACAGATTCATGAACAACCATGTTTTCTCCATGTGACCAAAACTGTCTGATTATGCTCAGAGTTTGATGAGAGCAGGATCCCTTCTTCTCAGCTGTGGAGAAGAATGTAAAAAAAATAATTTCTCCATCTTCTTCATTCTGTCAGTCCATGAATATTGGACCATGATATCCGAGTGCGGTCCCATTTTATTTCAAGGACCCTTAAATAAGAATGACCAAAAGGATTGCAGTTCTTTTCCTCATGCCACTAAGGCGGGCTTTACACGTTGCGACATCGGTACCGATATATCGTCGGGGTCACGTCGTTAGTGACGCACATCCAGCGCCGTTACCGACATCGCAGCGTGTATACCCTAGTAGCGACGATCACCGATCGCAAAAACGTCAAAAATCGTTGATTGGTGACACGTCGCTCCTTTTCATAATATCGCTGCTGCTGCCAGTACGATGTTGTTTGTCGTTCCTGCAGCACCACACATCACTGTATGTGAAGCTGCAGGAACGACAAACATCTCCTTACCTGTGTCCACCGTCCACCGGCTATTCGGAAGGGAGAAGGTGGGCGGGATGTTATGTCCCGCTCATCTCCGCCCCTCCGCTTCTATTGGCCGGCCGCTTAGTGACGTAGCGCTGACGTCGTTGTGACGCCGAACGCCCCTCCCCCTTGAAGGAGGGATTGCTCGGCGGTCACAGCGACGTCGCCAACCAGGTATGTGCGTGTGACGCTGCCGTAGCGATAATGTTCGCTACGACAGCAATCACCACATATCGCATGTGCGACGGGGGCGGGTACTTACACGCTCGCTATCGCTAGCAATTGCTAGCGATGTCACAGCGTGTAAAGCCCACCTAAGTCCGAGGAAAACAATCAGACATGTGCACTGCCTAATGGAATAACTGGTCCTCGTGTGATCCAATGTTTTGTCAGTTGCACTCGGATCGAAAATACGGTGGTCTGCAGGAGCCCTGATATAAAGTCAATGGCTCATTCAGTTTAAGCTCTGGAATGTGGGAGGAAACCAATGCAAACACAGGGAGAACATGGAAAGCTCAAAAGCAGATGTTGTCCTTTGTCGGATGAGAAGACAGGACTGCATCGGGCTGCTGAACTAATATGTAAACAATTCATTGTATTTGATAATAGAATCCATCTAAGGGTTCGTTTCCACTTGTGTTTTGCACGGACGAGTGCAATCCGATAAAAGATTGCTCCCACTCTAGTGCAAAACTATGGGGCAGTGTCCATCTGTGATTAATTTCTCATTTTATAGCGGCATGCAGAATGAACCACAGCATGCTGCGTTTGTCAGCGAGTCTCGGCTCACACACCCCCATACAAGTCTATGGGAGCGTGTGAAACATTGCACTACACTTGCATGTAATCCGAGTGCAGTGCGATGTACGCAGAGACCGGCAACGGAAAAGAGGGAGAAAGTGCTTTCTTCCTCTTCTCCGCAGCTGTGATCCAATCGCAGGATCGCATCATAGTCGCATGACCCTCAGCTGACGCTCGCAGCAGAGGGTCATTAGCATATCACTTTCAATGCTCTCTCATTGGAAGCTCTGCACAGGTGGAACCATATCCTAACACAATTTTTTTTTGAGAATGGCTGTATAATCCTTCCATTATCATTTTTATGAACTTGAGATTTTCCATTTTTGCACTTTCACTTTTTCCTCCCCTTCTTCCAAGAGCCATAATTTTTTTTTTTTTTCATTTTTCTGTCAATATAGCCATATGGGCTCTTGATTTTTTGTGGGACGAGTTGTACTTTTGAATGACACCATTCATTCTTCCACATTTTATACTGGAAAACGGGGAGAAAAATCCAAATGCGGTGAAATTGGAAAAAAAAAGTGCAATTGTTTTATAGTTTTTTTTATTTACCATGTACACTATATGGAAAGACTTATCTGGCAATATGATTCTCCAGTTCAGTACGAATAGGCAAATACCAAACGTATATTTTTTTAAGCGGTGAAAGAAAATTCAGAAGTTTGTCGGAAAATAATGTTGCTTTTGTCGCCATTTTCGAGACCCGTAATATTCTCATTTTTTGAGATCCAGGCGTAAGTAACGGCTTACTTTTTGCATCCTGACTTGACGCGTTTTATTGATACCATTTTGGGATAGATGTTTTAATCGCCTCTTATTGTATTTTACTTAGTGTTGAGCGAGTACCTAACTATTCGTACTCTCTATACTCATAACGAGTACTGTCTAATACTCGCGTATTCATTCTGAATGGAGCGTACAGTGCAAGTCAATGGGAAAAACTCACAAAGCAATGAGTAACCTGAATGCCGTACTATTCGTGCGAGTAGTGAATAGTGCAGAATTCGGGTTACTCGTTACATTGAGAGTTTTTCCCCATTGACTTGCATTGTACACACTATTCAGAATGAATACGCAAGTATTAGACAGTGCTCGTTATTAATATAGAGAGTACAAATAGTTAGGTATTTGCTCAATAATTTAACTGCAATGTTTCGGAGACCAAAAAAGTATTTCTGGCATTTTTTATTTTTTTCCATTACACTGTTTGCCAATCTGATTAATTTATTTTATATTTTGATAGATCGTACATTTTTGAATGCAGGAATACCAAATAAGTGTATTTTTTTATTTCTTTTTAATAATTTTATTTTCAAAGGGGGTGGTTTTCATATTTTAATTTTTTTTAAATTACATGAGCACCGCTTGCAGAAATCATGATCTCCTGTGAATGGCGGCTCTCAGCCAGCATTCACAGGAAGTTCGTCATGACAGACAGAGGGGTCATCAGCTGACCTCCGACTGTCAGGACAACCCATCGTTGCCCCGCGATCACGTCATGGGACCGCCGATGGGAGCGGGGAATGATGTGCTACCTGCCGGCACATATTATATCCCACTGTCATAGATTGACAGCAGGATTTAACTGGTTAACAGCTGCAGACTGTGGCACAAGTTGACTGATCAGATCAGCCAATATGCGGAGGGAAAGATGCGGGCTTGGTGTGCACGCCCACATCAAAGGCAGGGACACAACTAATGATGATCAATCACTAAAATGCTTTGGTGCTCGGTACTCGAATTGAGCAGGCTGGACTCGTGTACCGAGTATAATGGAAGTCAACGTGGAAATCGAGCAAGTAAGGCTGGGTAGCCAAGAAAATCGCTGAAATGGATGGAAACAGCATTGGGAAGACACCTGCACGCATCTCTGACTCCCAGGTCGCTGTTGGGAACAATGTTGTGATTATTATGACATTTTTCTGGACTGACAATAAAACTTAAAAAAAGAAGATAAAATGGATTCTTTCCTGTATGATAACTTGTATATAAGGAAAACTTAAAAAGAAAAAACTCTGCCTCCTCCTCTGCTTAAAGGGAACCTGTCAGGTCCAATATGCACAGAGAACCACAAGCAGTTCTGGGTGTATATTGCTAATCCCTGCCTAACCGGCCCTGTATCTAGTAGCATAAATAAAAGGATCTTTAGAAAAAGTATTTTTAAAGATCCTTTATGATATGCTAATGAGCACAGGGACTAGTCACAAGGGCGTTAATTCCTGCGCTCACTCTGCTCTCTTAGTATAGTAGTACGCCCACAGGGGCGTTCCAACATGCTATTCAATGCAGCATCACCAGCAGTGACGCATAAATCTGTGTCCGCATTCACACTAAAATGAATTTTTGTATGTGTTAAAGATGTGCAGATAGATGATAGATAGATAATGGATAGATAGATAGAGGGATAGATAGATAGATAGATAGATAAAGGATAGATAGATAGATAGAGGGATAGATTGATAGATAGATAATGGATAGATAGATAGATAGATTGGTTTTACAGCTAATAACCAAGTAAATAATTAAAAGAAAAAAACAACGTGGGCCCACCCCATTTTTGTTAACCAGCCAAGGTAAAGCAGACAGCATGGGCCTGGTTGGGAAGCTCCATGACTATTTGGCCTTTTTCAGCCTAAAAATAGCAGCCTACAGCTGCCCCAGAAGTGGCGCATCACATTAGATGTTCCAATTCTGGCGCTTTGCTTGCTGCGGTGGCAATCAGGTTAATGGTTTAGAGGGTTGATGTCAGCTGGGTAGTGCCAACTGGCATCAAGCCCTGGTGTTAGTAATGGAGAGGCGTCTATCAGACACCCCATTACTAACCCAGTAATATAAAAAAAAAAGACATGCACAAAAATAATTTATTTCAATAAGCTCTCCCTGAAACTTTCCCTATTTCACCCATTTATTAAAAGGGGAAAAAAAACATGCAGATCCACCGTAGTTTATGGGATCCACCTAGTCCAAAAAAGGACATCTGGAAGCATACAAACACAGAGAAGTAAAAGATGACACCGTTGTTCACAATGAAAAAAAAAATCCCAGCTAATTTGATGTAGTCCAGAGCAAACAAAGTCTATGGAGCATCGTTCAGACACTATAGACTTTATGAGGCCATTCCAGGCGAATACTGCGCTGCGGAACACCCAGCGTCTCTGAAGAGCAGTGACATCAGTAATGTTACCCCTGTTCAGGGTCACCAGGTCACTCAGGTCACAGACTTATTTGCCGTTTTACACAAATACTGTATGCAAAAGTTTATTCTCGCTGCCCTTATCACTCACAACAAGATAAAACTAGTTCAGTCTAATATGTCCAGGAACTGTTTTACATCTCCTGCTCCGTAACTTTACATCTACTCTTTTTGAACAGGCAGTTCCTCTTCGTCAGCATTCTACCAGCACTATAGGTGCTGGAACTTTCTTTTTCATTACATCCTAGCATTGTTCCTGCCAATTGTGAATTGGTGTGCCTGCCCCAGACTCAAAAGCCACCTCTCTTTTATGTCTATATGAAACTGAACAGACAGGAGAAATAAAGAAGACGAGATAAAGACCAGGCACCCTGTCTGTAATCGGTCTTGGGGTCTCTGCTGGACAGCAAACAAGATAAAGGGGTGACACCTAACATCCGCTACAATTTTCCAGGTATGAGACAACGTAATTATTATATAAACTAATTTGTAGGTTGTCGATTTATCACATTATTTATCAAAGGAGATCAAGTTGTGTGAAAGTGCAGGGACCTTAATAATTAAATAGGAATATTTGTAATTGCAGATGTTATTTAGCCCTTTGGAAATTGTTGGACTCTTCTTGTGTTTTTTTTTTCAACTCTGATTTATTATTAAAGCAGGAAACAGGGCAACCTTGAACTCTTGTGGAGCCGCAGCCGAGCACTGACAGTCCCAGAGCGGAGGGAAGATTATTTATGAAGGGGTGCTGAAAGGTCTGCCTGATATCTCCAGACGGGTCCACGTCCTGCAAACTTCACTCCAAAATATATTTAGATTCTGGGAGGGATCGTGTATGATGAAGACTGATTCCATGATCTAAAACCGCAATAACAAAATAATAGATCATGTATGTGCATTTAATAGCAAATTCTCCGTTAGCTATAAGCTAAAATTTTCAATGACTCTCAAAAGTCCTGATCTGTTTGTAAGGGGGTGACAGGAGCCTCCCTAACCTCCCCGAAGACCCGGCCTCTTTGGTGTGAGAAACATATGGGTGACTAGTTAACCCTAGACCGTGCAACCATAGAAATCTACACTTTCACATACCTGGGGCCTTTTAGGCCTGTGTGCAAATAACATGGCGTAAAGGCCGCTTTACACGCAACAACATCGCTAACGAGATGTCGTTGGGGTCACGGAATTCGTGACGCACATCTGGCCTCGTTAGCAACGTCGTTGCGTGTGACACGTACGAGCAACCTTGTGAGTAAATATTTGCTGTATATAAGAGCCCACTGGTGGTGGCTGCAGCCTTATAGGGCAAAAAACAGGTGACAGGTTCCCTTTAATTGACAGTATGTAATGGTTTGGGTTGGGGCTTATGTGGCACCCTGGACAAGCCAGGTCGTCACAGAACAACACCAACACACCCTACACCCCGGTTAGGCACACCGAAGCCAAACACAAATTCCTTGTTGCCTTCCTCCAGGGGCTGATGTCCACACCAGGGGGTGGGCCAGGCGGTTGGTCCCGCCCACCGAGGAGTTCACAGACCTGGAGGCGGGAAGAGTTTCAGTTGAGTTTTGGAGGTTGAAGAGTGAAGTGGTAGTAGAGCAGACTGACCGTGTCCGGGTGTGTGGCCCGGGCACAAACAGCAAGGTTGGCAGACGGTGGTGACCGTCTGCAGGAGAGGCTTATTGGAGCAAACCGTAAGGACCGTGGACGGGCGGTGGCCCGGCGGTACCGGATCGGAGAGCAAAGAGAAGCCAGCACCATCCGGCAGGGCCTGCGGACCCCGACCAGGCTTGGAGTCGCCGCAAATTGGTCAAATCCGTTAGCGAAGGGAACCTCCGGGGTTTTCCAGCAGCCAAGACCCGATTGAAGGCAACAGCTCACACCGCAGAGGGAAACACAGTCACTGCCAAGGCTACAGTTCCCAGGGCCAGAGCCTGCGGGCAAAAGGGGCTCCCTCGGCATCCATCCAAGCTGGGGAGCGGGTTACCGGTGGGAACCCATTGGAACCATACACACTACACAGGTGCAGGGAAAGGCAGTCACCATCAACCTGCCGGGAGGGGAACAACAGCAGCCGCCTGTGGGACCCGTCCATCCAGCCGTTTGTTTGACCAGAGACTCTGTGTGGATTATTGGCTGAGTGAGTACCACCGTGCCGTGCGGCACAGCGCTGCCCCCGCGACCCTGCACCTCACCAGGCTCCGTAACCCGCCTGCCAACCATCCCTACCTCCCTCACCGGGCCCCGGGGCAGCCAACCCCCTACCCACGGAGGGGAGAACCAACATCTAAGCTGCTCCCTGTCACCGCTCCCGGGATCCCCGTCCAGAGCAACGGTGGTGTCACTAACCTCACCACAACCGTGGGTGGCGTCACGGACAATATCCCTAAACCAAACCACCCCCCTTTCACTCACGGGCGAGGAACGCCGCTCGAGTCCCCGGGATCCGGCCCACCGCTCGAGCCACCACCGAGCAGCCGCAGCAGCCGGACCCGAGCAGTGGATGAGCGCAGCGTCCCCTCCTCCAGCCGTGACACTTAGTTTTGCCTTCCATCACTAGATGGCACAGTATCCCCATAGTTTGGTTGGGGGAAGTGGATGAGCACAGCCCAGGCAGTGGAAAAGGGGTAGGGAACAAGTGAGCAAGGACAGAGCAGTGCAGGAGACAAGGAAGAAGGAGGCTACAGAGTAACATGGAGTGGAGGCTAGTCGGATCATGAAGAATAGAAGGTCACCCTGTTGTTTGAGGACTGGCAGGAAAGATTGTTGCTGAGGTTCCCCAGGAAGAGGGAGGTCAGCATGGCCAGAGCACCCATATTCGCAGTGAAAGGGACCAGTAAACCAGGAGGCCGGTGGAAAACTCTAATAGCTGGGATAGTGAGAGTAGCAAGAAAATGGATGTGTCTGGGAAAGAAGTGCCCTTTTTTCAGAGGAGGAAGATTTCTACCAACTAAATAAAGCGAAGATGTTGAATGAGAATCCAGTGTCTGCCTCTTCTTTACCGGGAATGTATACAAGCCCAGAGGTAAACTCTTCAACATCCCTGGGGGCTGCCATCCTCCTGCCACCCCTGCAACCCTCATCCCTTTTTCATGAAGTGAGCCGGTCGGAGATACCACAACTATTACAACCCCTAGCCTCGGCCGGTCCTTCATGTTGATTGTGCAGTATATGAGAACATCAACTCTGCACACCTTAGAATACCAGCACTTATACTTCTGAGAAATGTCTTAAACACCAATCATTGAGGGTCTCAGAAGCAGCCCAATTGGCAGCACATTGACTCAGTGGTTAGCATCAAACCAAGGAGCTTGTAGGTTCTTCCCGTGTTTGCGGGGGTTTATTGTAAAGATAGAAAGTCTTAGATAGGGAATTTAGATTTTGAGCCCCATTGGGGATAGTAGTAGAATTAATGCTTCTATATAAGTGAATTCATTCAGTTTTTAATTATCAGTGCATATGAACTGCACCAAAATGATTTGCTCCCTCTAGTGGCAGTTTTGTACTGTGGAAAAAGTATGTCTTAAAGAGGTGGGCCACTACAAAACATAGTGGCCACATCCATTTAAAGCAGGGAAAGAAGGTTTTTTCTAAATACCTTCTTTTTCCAATTCATCCTTTGAGCGGTGATATCAATGTGCACTCATCCTCATCATGTGACCCTGGCTGCTGTGACCTCTGATTTCCAGTCATGTCACTTCAACTTACGGAATTGGAAATTGACCCAACATCACCAAGATTGGGATCCAGTCTCCCTGAGTGACTGGGCTGTGGGCAGAGTTTCATCGCACATTACAGCTCATCATCTCACGCGCTCTCATCTTCATCGCTTAAAAAAGCACCGAAAGCACGCGAGATGCTTTGATGTGCAATAAAACTCCGCCTGCAGCCCATTCACTCCATTCACTCAGGGAGGCTGGGTCCCACTGTGGTGATGTTGAGTCAACTTCCAATTCTGGAAGTTGACCTAACATCACCAGGCATCAGAAGCCACAGCAGCCCAGGTTATGTGACAGGGACTGAGCAGACAGTGATAGCGCCGCTCCCAGGCTGAATTGGATAGTTTTTGGGAGACTCTGCAACAGATGGTGTTGGGGGACTCTCTGGAACAGATGGTGTTGGGAGACTCTCTGCAACAGATGGTGTTGGGAGACTCTTTGGAACAGATGGTGTTGGAAGACTCTCTGGAACAGATAATGTTGGGAGACTCTCTGGAACAGATAATGTTGGAAGACTCTCTGGAACAGATAGTGTTGGGTTACTCTCTGGAACAGATGGTGTTGGGAAACTTTCTAACAGATGGTGTTTGGAGACTCTCAGAAACATGTTGTGAGAGTCTCTGGAACAAATGGTGTTGGGAAACTCTGGAAAAGATGACGTTGGGAAACTCTCTGGAAAAGATGGTGTTGGGAGATTCTCTGGAATAGATGGTGTTGGTAAACTCTCTGGAACAGATTGTGTTGGCAGACTCTCTGCAACAGATGGTGTTGGGAGACTCTCTGGAATAGATAGTATTGGTAAACTCTCTGAAACAGATGGTGTTGGGAGACTCTTTGGAACAGATAGTGTTGGGAGACTCTCTGAAACAGATGTGTTGGGAGAGTCTCTGGAAAAGATGGTGTTGGGACACTCTGCAACAGATGATGTTGGGAGAGCCTCTGGAACAGATGGTGTTGGGAAACTCACTGGAAAAGATGGGGTTGAGACACTCTCTGCAACAGATGGTGTTGGGGAGACTCTCTGCAACAGATAGGGTTGTTAGACTCTCACCTAACCTTTGATTGGTCTCACCAAAATCAATGGGTTTGGCAACCAGAGCTCTTATGTGTATGAGTACCTTAAGTATTGTCACTAAACTTTTTTCCGACTGGTGTGAAAAAATTAAAAGGGATGATACATTAAAATCTGAAAGTAATTATATAATTTTATCAATGCTATTTTTGTATTTGTAATTTCAGGGTGAGAGATGCAGGAGATTCGAGGAAATTAAGACTTTTTGAAAAATTGTCTTAGCAATAGCAACTTTCTCAAATTTGATTTGTTTTAGTGATCCTTTAGCTCAATTTTCCAGACTTAAAAGTGGTGGCTGGGGTCTTTAACCATATTAATTCCTAGAGCGATAAAGTACATATTAGTTTAGCCCAGTGTATAGCTGCCTCCATCTTATGTAGGTAGTAAGCCCTCAATAATTGCTTCCGCGCACAGGACAATTTTTCTAAATTTATATCTCATTTATTTGACATTCTCGAAGTCCACGATGCAATTTTATAAATAGTGTAACAGTGTAATTTCCAGTTATTGGTACTTTTTGTTCTTCAGCATCCATCGATAGCGAAGCTGGAAAAGCCTTTGTAGCTATAGTTACAGACGGCACAAAGCGTGTAGGATGCAGAAGATAAATATACTGCCGAAAACCGTCCCAGTTCTGTCTGCCTTGATAAACTCTCTTACACTATTTTTCATAAATATATGAAAGTTTTTTGTCCTTTGTCACAGTTAATTGGCACACAAAATGGAGGAGAGAAATCATTCAGGGCGCAGTGATGGGGAATGAAAGCTATTATTTTCTAAATTGTGAAAAGAGCATAGGAGAGAAAACAAAGTTTTTCAAAAGTCGCAACATTGAATTTACTTGAAAAGAATTTACGGTTTACTGAAAATATGTTTTTAGATATTTGAAGAAAGAAAGGTTAGCTGTGTCATGATGTAACTGTGGGATAGTAAGAGACAAGGGGCTCCTATGCTGTCCCCCATGCTAGGGGAGCCTAGACTATACTTAACCTCTGGATTACCCCTGATGGTTGAGATGCCGGAGTTCCATGCCTTACTATACTCCCGAGTAAAGCTAATCTGTACCCCCCTTCCCCCAGTGAAGGAAAGGGCAGGGGTGTAATGGAAACACAGATGAGACAGAGATAAAAGAAACGCAGTTACACTGCAAACTCACAGGAATAAACAGTAAGAAACTAAGGAGAAAAGCAAGAGAAGTAAGGCAGCAAGAAAAGGACAAGGATTAATACCACAACCGCTCACAATAAAAAAAATAATGTTTTCAAGGGTTATTTTATTTACACACTTATATAATGTAGTGGTACTATCCACTGAAATAATTGATTTTTTTTCTGGAAGTTTTCTAGCAATACTAACAATAGATACCACAAATCTCCCTTAACCCTTTGACCCCCGGGCGTTTTTCCGTTTTTCGGGTTTTTTGCTCCTCTTTTTCCTAGAGCTGTAACCTTTTAATTTTCCGTCAATCTTGCCACATGAGGGCTTGTTTTTTTGTGGCACGAGTTGTACTTTTAAATGACACCATAAGTTTTACCATATAGTGTAGTGGAAAAGGGCAAAAAAATTCCAAGTGCAAAACAATTGCAAAAAAAAGTGCGATTGTTTTTGGGATATTCTATTCACTATGTTCACTATATGGTAAAACTGATGCATTGTTGTGATGCCTCAGATCGTTACGGGTTCGTACACATCAAACATGTATAGGTTTACTTTTATCTAAAGGGTTAAAAAAAATTCAGAGGTTTGTCCACCAAAAGTGGTGCACTTTTGTGCCATTTTCAGCGACCCATAGAGTTCTCATTTTGTGGGATATGGGGCTCAATGATCGCTTATTTTTTGTGTCTCAAGCTGACTTTTTAATAGTACCATTTTTGAACACATGCTATGTTTTGATCGCATGTTATTGCATTTTGCGCAAAATTTGCGACGGCCAAAAAACATAATTTTGGCGTTAGGATTTTTTTTTTTGCTACTATGTCGTTTACCGATCAAATTAATTGATTTTATATTTTGATAGATCAGGCATCTTTGAATGCAGTGATATCAAATATATGTATATTTTTTATTTTTTTAACCCTTTAATTTTAGTCGAATAAGGGTGATTTGCACTTTTAGTTTTTTTTTTTAAACTTTTCTTTACTTTTTTTTTTATTATACTAGTCCCCTAGGGGACTATAAGGATCAGCAGTCTGATTGCTCATTCATTTCTCTTGATCAGAGCTGCACAGCTCAGATCAGGAGAAATGCTTGTCTTCTGTTACAGGCAGCACTCTGCCGGCTGTAACAATAAGTCAATCATGATGGTAGAAACAGGAGTCATCACATGACCCTGTGCTACCATGGCAACAATCGGCTCCTTGTGATAAAGTCGTGGGGCTTCTGATGGTGGTGGGTAAGTGCGCGTTACCCGCTGCGGGCATTTAAATCGAGCTGTCACATTTTGACAGCACAATCTAAGGGGTTAGAGGCATGGTCGAATTGTGGATCCACCTGCACCTGGAAGGCACACATGTCAGCTGTACAAATCAGCAGACATGTGCCGGAATTGCTGCTGGATCATCGCAGCATCCAGCGGTGATCACTCCTTCATGATTTAGGATGTACCAGTACTTTCTCAGTTGTGAAGTGGTTAAAGGTTGTGGCCCCACCATTCTGTTGATCATGAGGCCCTGGGGAACAAACATTGACTAATCATGATTGTGACGGGGTATGCGACAGAGCAGGCAGGGACACCAGGCCGATGAACAATCCAACAAGTTTTATTGAGGCAGGGAGCATAAAACATCCAATATCCAAATGGTTCTTTAGAGTCCACAATGAGTCCTCACAAAGAAAACAGATCCAGGGCGCCACACAGCAATCCGATGCCAAGGAAAATGCAACAACAGTCCTCAGATGTGTTCCTTAAATCCGATAGCATGGCTGAGACAACACAATCCCACATAGCAGCTGATCTTCAATGTCCCATAGTCCATACACAGGTACAAGGACCTGCCCTCAATACAAATCCTCGCCTTTCCCCAAAAAAGCTTCAACTAACTCCAAAACATGTGATTGATTCTTCCCCCTCTCCTTAGATCCACCCACTGGATGGGAAAGGGTTAACACCCACTTTTTAGTATGTGACTTTATTTGAAAAGGATTCCAGGAACTACAGGCTGGTATTGCTTGAGTCCCATGCAGAGAAGAACAAAGACAGAGTCGCCCACTAGATGTTGACCTAAGCCTGATTACATCAAAGTTCAGACAGTTCAGATAGGCAAGGGAGGGACACACTGTTACAACCCCTTCCCCCCTCAAGTTATGTACGGACTAGTGACCTCAACAGGTCGCTTGTCAAGTACACATAAACATGCCGACCCTGACTCAGGGCTCCTCCTGTCTGGACAATCCATCTGCATTTTGGTGTTGGCTCCAGTTTGTATCCTCCTTCACTTAAACTCTGCTTCCTGCACCCACAAATTGGCATTGTATATCTCCCACATCATTGCCTAGGAGAATGTCTGCAAGAAGGCCGCTCATCACACCGATTATACATTGTTTTGCCCCAAAGCCATAATCCAGGGTTACATTTGCTCTTGGAATAAATCTCTGAGTACCTCCAGCCAATTCAATGGCAATTCCTGGTCCCTTTTGAATTGCTTCTGGTTGAATTACTAGGGGATCTGCTATGGTGAGAAAAGCCCCAGTGTCACGAAAGCCAACAACTTTTTGGCCATCCAGCATGACCTCCTGTAGATGGTAATGCTGAAGATCATAAGAACGGGTGGCTGTGGCTCGCACCCCATAGACTCCTGGTAGGGAAGTCAACATATCAGAGTCACTTGGCAAATCATCAGGGCCTGAATCCAGCTCTTCTCCAATGAGGGTGTCTGTAGATAATGGACAGGCAAAGGTGGTCTGCAGCTGTTCTGCCTCCGAACACCTGGACAGTGAGCTTGCAGATGACCAGGCTGCCCACATCAATAACATCTGCACTGTGTCACACTCCTGCCAGTTTGCCTTCTGGAAAAGTAGGTAGGAGACCTTGGTGACTGATAGGGAGGTGCAGGTGCTGGAGGTGGTTGTCGATTTGGAGGATGACTCCACAGGATAGATGGGCATGTGGCCCACAGATGCCCGGGATGCCCACAGCTATAACATCTTCGCTCTTCTACTTTCTTTCCTTGTCGCATTCCAGAAAATGTGGTAGAAACAACTGGAGGCACATACACACGGGTATCCACATGAGGTGGTGATCTAGGAGGTTGAGGAACATTGGGCACTGAAGGACAAGGAACCTCTGGTGTTGGGGAGCTGGTCATTTTTGCTCCCTCTGCTAGCAGCTTCTTCCACTGAGGTTTGATAGTGAGCACCTCATCAGCTAGAGCAGCAGCTTGTTCCACTGTCTCTGGTCTCCTCTCGCGCACCCATTCCCGGATCTCAGTAGGGCACTTGGCAAAAAACTGTTCTTTTAGGATGACCTGGATGAACGTCTCCCAAGTTAAGGCCCCCTCTCCCTCCAGCCAGCGATGGCATACCTGTTTCAGTCTGTGGGCATACATCTTGAAAGACACTTCCCCATCACAGGCTAACGTACGGAACTTAGTCCTATAAGTATCTGGGGTCACGGCATAATGTTCTAGAATGGTCTGTTTTATCTCCACATACTCACAATTCCACTGAGGGTCCATAGCTCTATAGGCGTTGGCAGCTCCACCCTCAAAGAGGCCCACCAGGTGTCTGACTCGCTCTCTTTCTGGGACTTCCATTAATCGGCACTGATGCTCAAAGTCCTGGAAGAAGCCCTCAATGTCGCCTGCAGCTTCATTAAATGGCTTAAAGTCCCTACGGGACACTCTGGAGAATTCCCTCATAGTTGGTGCTGTGGGTACAGTCTGTCTGGAGCCTCTAGAAGCTTCCACAGCAAACCTCCTCTCCAGCAATGCTGCCCTCTCTTGATCTTTGCGAATGGCATCCCTCTTATCTTCTATGGTGGCCTCATCTCAAAGCAGTGCAATTTCCTCCTCATACCACACAACCCACTGACTTTTTTGGGTGTTTACCTCCAGCTCCCGTCTTTCCTCCCCTTGCTGTGGAAATCCTTCCTCAGTGCAATCTTGCAGGCAAGCTCCTTCCAAAGCCTCAATTAGTTGCTCCTTGGAGAGTCCTTTGTAACCAACTCCTAATTCATGGGCCTTTGTTTTGAGGTTCAACATAGTCCAGTTCCTGTATCCTGAGGTTCTGGTTTCAGACATTGATGGGCTGTTGTCCTCCATTTCTTCTGCTCTGATCCCGCCGCTGCCAACCAGTGTGTGACGGGGTATGCGACAGAGCAGGCAGGGGCACCAGGCCGATGAACAATCCAACAAGTTTTATTGAGGCAGGGAGCATAAAACATCCAATATCCAAATGGTTCTTTAGAGTCCACAATGAGTCCTCACAAACAAAACAGATCCGGGGCGCCACACAGCAATCCGATGCCAAGGAAAATGCAACAACAGTCCTTAGATGTGTTCCTTAAATCCGATAGCGTGGCTGAGACAACACAATCCCACGTAGCAGCTGATCTTCAATGTCCCATAGTCCATACACAGGTACAAGGACCTGCCCTTAGCACAGATCCTCGCCTTTCCCCAACAAAGCATCAACTAACTCCAAAACATGTGATTGATTCTTCCCCCTTTCCTTAGATCCACCCACTGGATGGGAAAGGGTTAACACCCACTTTTTAGTACGTGACTTTATTTGGAAAGGATTCCAGGAACTACAGGCTGGTATTGCTTGAGTCCCATGCAGAGAAGAACAAAGACACAGTCGCCCACTAGATGTTGACCTACGCCTGATTACATTAAAGTTCAGACACATAGGCAAGGGAGGGACACACTGTTACAATGATCATAATCAAATTGTTTTACAAGGTAAAAGAAAAAAACCTGTATTCATGGAAAACCCGTTTAAGTTAGCAATCAAAGCTTCCAAGTTGCCACAGGTTAGCTGTGTCACGATGTATCTGTGAGATAGTGACGGACAAGGGGCTCCTATGCTGTCCCTCATGCTAGGAGAGCCTAGATTATACCTAACCTCCGGATTACCCCTGATGGTTGAGATGCCAGAGTCCCATGCCTTACTATACTCCTGCGTAAAGGTAACCTGTTCCTCCCTTCCCCCAGTGAAGGAAGGGGCAGGGGTGTGATGGAAACACAGATGAGACAGACAGGGATAACAGAAACTCAGTTAGACTGCAAACTCACAGGAATAAACAATAAGAAACTAAGGAGAAAAGCAAGAGAAGTAAGGCAGCAACAAAAGGACAACAAGGATTAATATCACTAACTGTTCACAATAATATCACAGCCACCAGTAAGTCTGAATCACAACACCTCCCCAGACCAGAATGGACAAGCTATAGCTGGCACTAATGAAAGGAGAGCGAATGTGACTGGTTCTCCCATAGCATGTGACCAAGGAGACTAACAAGCAGCCCAGCAGAGATTAACTCTTGCTAGCCTGCTTAAGAACTACAGGTTTGTGAGTCAACTCCCGAGTAACCCTGACGTCCGAGTCAAGCTGATCAGAGACCTCAGAGAAGTTATCAGACAAAGTGTCAGAATCTGAAGTTTCCCCAGATCCTGATTCCGCCATCACAGTTGGCCATGCCTATAAAAACCTCTTTGTGACCAGCTGTGGGGCTGTTATATGGATGTTCTACTTTCCATTTCTCTACTAATACAAAAAGACAAAACAAAAGCAAAAGACTAAAGGAGTAATATTCAGTATATACAGTCAGGGCCAGAAATATTTGGACAGTGACACAAGTTTTGTTATTTTAGCTGTTTACAAAAACATGTTCAGAAATACAATTATATATATAATATGGGCTGAAAGTGCACACTCCCAGCTGCAATATGAGAGTTTTCACATCCAAATCGGAGAAAGGGTTTAGGAATCATAGCTCTGTAATGCATAGCCTCCTCTTTTTCAAGGGACCAAAAGTAATTGGACAAGGGACTCTAAGGGCTGCAATTAACTCTGAAGGCGTCTCCCTCGTTAACCTGTAATCAATGAAGTAGTTAAAAGGTCTGGGGTTGATTACAGGTGTGTGGTTTTGCGTTTGGAAGCTGTTGCTGTGACCAGACAACATGCGGTCTAAGGAACTCTCAATTGAGGTGAAGCAGAACATCCTGAGGCTGAAAAAAAAGAAAAAATCCATCAGAGAGATAGCAGACATGCTTGGAGTAGCAAAATCAACAGTCGGGTACATTCTGAGAAAAAAGGAATTGACTGGTGAGCTTGGGAACTCAAAAAGGCCTGGGCGTCCACGGATGACAACAGTGGTGGATGATCGCCGCATACTTTCTTTGGTGAAGAAGAACCCGTTCACAACATCAACTGAAGTCCAGAACACTCTCAGTGAAGTAGGTGTATCTGTCTCTAAGTCAACAGTAAAGAGAAGACTCCATGAAAGTAAATACAAAGGGTTCACATCTAGATGCAAACCATTCATCAATTCCAAAAATAGACAGGCCAGAGTTAAATTTGCTGAAAAACACCTCATGAAGCCAGCTCAGTTCTGGAAAAGTATTCTATGGACAGATGAGACAAAGATCAACCTGTATCAGAATGATGGGAAGAAAAAAGTTTGGAGAAGAAAGGGAACGGCACATGATCCAAGGCACACCACATCCTCTGTAAAACATGGTGGAGGCAACGTGATGGCATGGGCATGCATGGCTTTCAATGGCACTGGGTCACTTGTGTTTATTGATGACATAACAGCAGACAAGAGTAGCCGGATGAATTCTGAAGTGTACCGGGATATACTTTCAGCCCAGATTCAGCCAAATGCCGCAAAGTTGATCGGACGGCGCTTCATAGTACAGATGGACAATGACCCCAAGCATACAGCCAAAGCTACCCAGGAGTTCATGAGTGCTAAAAAGTGGAACATTCTGCAATGGCCAAGTCAATCACCAGATCTTAACCCAATTGAGCATGCATTTCACTTGCTCAAATCCAGACTTAAGACGGAAAGACCCACAAACAAGCAAGACCTGAAGGCTGCGGCTGTAAAGGCCTGGCAAAGCATTAAGAAGGAGGAAAGCCAGCGTTTGGTGATGTCCATGGGTTCCAGACTTAAGGCAGTGATTGCCTCCAAAGGATTCGCAACAAAATATTGAAAATAAAAATATTTTGTTTGGGTTTGGTTTATTTGTCCAATTACTTTTGACCTCCTAAAATGTGGAGTGTTTGTAAAGAAATGTGTACAATTCCTACAATTTCTATCAGATATTTTTGTTCAAACCTTCAAATTAAACGTTACAATCTGCACTTGAATTCTGTTGTAGAGATTTCATTTCAAATCCAATGTGGTGGCATGCAGAGCCCAACTCGCGAAAATTGTGTCACTGTCCAAATATTTCTGGACCTAACTGTAAGACTAATAGACTAATAGAAGAGAGACTAGTCTCTATTTACAGATGTGTCCTTCCGTTTGTTCTGGGCTCAACATACCCAGAGATGTTTGGCATAAGATGAACAGCTTTTAAAAAACAGAAAAATATAAATTAGTGGTAGTCCGTTATGGGAAATACATATTATATGACCCCAATTCATCAAACAGTTTTCATGAGAATTCTGAAGTAAAACTGAAATGTAACTGAAACGCGTAGATGCGTCGTGGACATTTTATGACTTTTAGCATTTTTATGCCAACCCCATCCAGCTCCGCTGTGGATGAGCCCAGCCAACAACTTAATCATAAATTACCTCACTAAAGTGTACATTACAATTGAAATTTACTCCAGTCTCTGTCTAGCGTACATTACTGGCAGAGGTACAAGGTGGCTGAAGAATGACCCAAATTCATTAAGGTCCATACCTCTCAAGACTTGTGTACAAAATACTATTCTTGATGATACGTATATCGGTGGCACCCACTGATTGTACTTTGTAAGAGGAATTATCCGGGACTATTCATTTTTTTTACTACTGTATGTGCCTAAGAACTAACAGGCAGGTATTTGCAAACTAGTGGATCAATCCAAGTCAAATTCAAGTCGAATTTCCTGAAATTTGTAGTTTCACGTGAATTCAAACATTCTGTGACATTCAAATTGTCGTTTGCAAAATAAACTTGACCTGCAACATTTTTGCTCTTATGGTCAGTGGGGTCCTCTCTCTCCTGTAGATTGTACGCTCTTATGGTCAGTGGGGTTCTCTCTTTCCTGTAATGTAAGCTTTTCTGGTCAATTATGGTTAGTGAGGTCCTCTCTCTCTCCCTCTCTCTCTCTTTACTGTAGAGTGTAAGCTCTTATCAGCGGGGTCGCTTCACTCATTTAGAGTGTAAGCTCTTATGGTCAGTTATGTGAGTGAGGTCCTCTCCTGTAGAGTGTAAGCTCTTATCATCAGCGGGGTCCCCTCTCTCCTGTAGAGTGTAAGTAGCTATGGTCAGTGGAGTCCTATGTCTCTCTCCTGTAGAGTGTAAGCTCTTATCAACAGCGGGGTCCCCTCTCTCCAACAGAGTTTAATTTCTTATGGTCAGTGGGGCCCTCTCTCTCTTTCCTGTAGTGTAAGCTCTTATGGTCTGTGGGGTCCTCTCTCTCATGTAGAGTGTAAGCTCTTATGGTCAGCGAGGTCCTCTCTCTCCTGGAGAGTGTAAGCTCTTATGGTCAGCAAGGTCCTCTCTCTCCTGTAGAGTGTAAGCTCTCATGGTCAGTGGAGTCCTCTCTCTCCTGTAGAGTGTAAGCTCTTATGGTCAGTGGGGTCCTATGTCGCTCTCCTGTAGAGTGTAATATCTTATGGTCAAAGGGGTCCTCTCTCTCATTCTCTCCTGTAGCGTGTAAGCTCTTATGGTCAGTGGGATCCTCTTTCTCTCCTGTAGAGTGTAAGCTCTTATCATCAGTAGGGTCCTCTCTCTCATTCTCTCCTGTAGAGCGTAAGCTCTTATGGTCCATGAGGTTCTTTTTCTCCCCTCTCCATATGTATTGGATGAGCAATTACAAGCTCTTCAGTTTTGAAATTCATATAAATAGTCCATGAGAATCACATTTTTGGGAAAAGTTTGGCTAAATCAAAACATTCAAATTTCAAAAGATTCACTTATCTCTACTAATTCTGCTTGCAGCTACCTGACCTCAGTTACAAAACGAAGGTCAGCTCTGGAGCACACAATTCTGCAGTACCAAATATCCCAAGTATAAACCTGAACACTGCAGCTTAATTTTCTTTTGTATTATAGCCGTATTATAGTCTACAATTTTTTTAATCTGTTTAAAACACATTTCACACAGTAGGAGAGTATTTATATGGTAATAAACAGAATACTTGTAATCTAAACTTCCAACGTGGAGATAAAGAACTATTGGAAAGAACATTTGGTTCTTAGGCGATCATCATTTATTTATCACTTTTCTTCATACAAACTGGGAAGAAATATCTTTAAAGGAAACATTTGATGAGCCCTTAATCGGGCTCATAGCTATAGCAGCTGCAGAGATAACGATTGTACCAAAGCTTTGCTGCCCGAGGGGGTCAATGTGAAATTAATCCAGTTTGACAAAAGTATTATTACTATGTTGCTTACTTGAGTATCAATTACTAGTCAAGTTACATGTTAATAATACAATGATTTCTGCTGATCATGTATGATTTTTGAGTTGGTTCCTGGCTTCTTCCCGTAGGGCCAGTTCCCTTTAGGCAACTTCACACCAAGTTAATGTAACGTTCTGACAACCACTTTTAATCCTTTCTGAGTAGTCAGTAAGCATAGCATGTAGTGACCATATTTAGTTTGCCTCACAACCCACTCTGTTTACCTGGATAATCATCTCTTCAGCAAACTCCTGCTTGATTATCATCTATATGAATTTACGTGTTAGCTCAGACCTGCTGTTGACCATTTATCTGCTGTAAGCATAGAAAAATGTTGCCTGCTAATACTGGTGCAGTCAAACAGCTCTGCTGGAACAGTGTGTGATCTTCTCTGCAAACAAGTCTCCAGTTTGGCTGACTTTCGGTTACTAGTGATGGACGGACCCGCAGATACCCAGGATACAGACAATGTGTGTGATTGAAAGCGGTCAGGCATGCTGTCACACAGGTGGGGGCACTGTTTGACTGCAACCAATCAGAGTTCTTGGGGACTGCTGGTGGGCGTGGGAAGCAGTGAATATGCATAAAGATAATGGGTGGCCCCGGAAGTAGAGTGAGTGGCCCCAGAAGCAATGTACTGTACAGCCGTGTGGAGACCAGTAAGTATGAAGAGCTTGCTTTATTCTTATTTTATTTCTTTGTTCTTTGATTTTTCTTTTTATTACCTGGCCGGATCCGGATCGTTTACCCAGAATTCTTTGAGAACTCCAGACATCTTCTTTGAGAATAGCAGACATCATGGGGATTTCCCGTGAATGTGTTTGTGTCATTTTCCATGAACATTTGGACATGAGGAAGCGATCTGTAAAGTGAGTCCCAAAATGTTTGACAACAGATGAGAGAAGCATGCGAGTGAAAACGTCCCGGTTCTTTTGTCAGTGTTTCTGAACTGATAAGAACTTCCTGGATCGACTGGTCACTATGGATGAGACCTGGAGTTATTTGTCTGACCCTGAAAATAAGAAGCATTCAAGAGTGGATGCACAGTGGTTCTCCTCATCCAAAGAAGTTCAGGGTGCAAAAATCAGCCACTAAGGTGATGGTGTCTGTGTTCTGGGATAAGGAGGGTGTGCTGCTAGTGGACTAATTTCAAAAGGGTTCCACTATCAATGCGAGGTATTACATTGAACTTTTGGACCAATTGAAGGCAGCTCTGAAGGCCAAAATGCGCAGCAAGCCGTTCAAAGGAATTTTGTTCCTGCAGGACAACGCCTCCAGTCACAGTGCACAAGCGACCACGGCAAAACTGGCAGGGCTGGGCTTCCAGCTGGTTGACCACCCACCTTATTCACCAGATCTAGCACCCTCCGACTATCATCTGTTTACAAACCTGAAGAAACCTGAAGAAACACCTCAAGGGTACTGTGAGGAAATAGAGATATATTCTGATCTATCCAGCCATATTCCTATAGCAGCCATCTTGTTCAGATACCACCATATTTCCCTCCTAGGAGAAGCCCCCATCTTTTTTAAGGCCTAAGGAGGCTTCAATCAGTATGCTAATTAACTTGAGGAAATTGTCTTTTAGCCAGTTGTTGTGACACAAGGTAAGCTCCTATGGAATGGAGATTAGGTGAGGTGGTGGGCCTGAGAACAGTCAGACAAAGGAAGACCCCCTCTGTGACGCTGCAGAGAAGTGACAAACTAATTAGAGAAGTCATTTACAACCTAGACTGAGAGGTGCCAGGAATAAAACTTTAATATCTCATAAGCCGTGCTTTCTATAAACATGTCAAGCAGAAATATCGCATCCAGACATTCAGATGATTCTAACACATATTTTATATAGGTGTGGGACCTTTGAAGGTATCCCAAACTTGATATTGGCCAGTGGGATACCAGCAGACTAATCATGTGACATGTCATTGTGAAGGTAAAATCATAACTGAAAATATGAAGACATTGTCATCCGCCTACAACATTCCCAGGCACAGTTATGGCCAATAATAACTTCGGACATCTCAAATCTCAACTCATGGAGGTTGGAACTATAGGACATCCCAGGGGCAGGTGATGGGTGTGAGATGGGTAGGACAGGGACAAACCTCGTACTGCATAAAAATGTCCCATCTCTTCTGACTATTGGTATTCGTCTACAGGACATAATTTTATCACTGCCAGCGTATACCCTGAAACTGGGTGTCTCCATGCGGTCCCTTGTGGCGCCATCAACACTACAGTAACTGATCACATGTGTCTGTAACTCTGTGTGTATTCCATGTATCTTGTACTTGCATTCTGACATATATATTCTGGAAATTCCATCTTGTATATATTGTAGTATCTAGTGTGCCCTTAAGGCGATTAAATATATATAATTTAATCTTGGGCTGTTCTGTTATCTCGATCCTTAATTCCATGTCTGTGAGCTCGGCTTAATAATTATCATAATCGGTTGGTGACAGCAAATTTATGCCAAGGATCATTGTGGGGCGACCAGTGAGATCAGGGGAGGATTAGATATATTCCACTCGCAGGAATCAGGGGAATATATACTTTACTCTCACCGGGAAATCTTCAATCATCGGCATAGTAGAATAGCGGCCTCCTTGCTTATCATCGGGCAATTCCACAATTGGCCTGACTATAAGAGGGGCACTAGAGAGCGAGTTACGTGCTCAGTTGATGGAAAGATGGGTGTTCCCTCCTCTTCTTCCCTCTTTCCCTGCCGGTTGCCATGGCTGCTACGGATGCCAAGTTTGAGGCATAACCGAAATCCTTCTTTTTGCTAGGCTTACAGAACTTGGAATACCGCTGTAAGGCCGGGGCCACATGGGGATCTACTGTGATCCTTGCATGACACTCAGCTCACGCAGTCAGCACAGCGGGGCCGAGTGTCATGCGAGTGTCACTGCGACTGAGGACCGATCATGCAATCGGATCTCAGCTGCGGGGGGCGAGCAGGCTCTGTGGAGGGTCGGGACAGCGCTGATGAGGGGCAGGCTGGCTCTGAGGAGGGGCGGGCCAGTGCTGCTGAGGGGAGGGAGGGATTTCTCCCTCTCTCCTCCGTTGCCGGCTATTGCCATTCTCGCCCTGAACCGGTGTACTGCGATTACAGTGCGATTTTTCTCTCGTCCCACAGACTAGAATGGGTGCGAGAGAAACAAGACTAGCATTACAATCGCAGCATGCTGCGATTGTTTTCTCGGTCCGATTAGGGCTGGGAAAATAATCACTCATGGGTGCTCAGACATAAGGCCACTTTACACACAGAGATAAATCTTTGGCAGATCTGTGGTTGCAGTGAAATCATGGACATATTGTTCCATTTGTACACAGCCACAAACTTGGCACTGATTGTCCACAATTTCACTGCAACCACAGATCTGCCAAAGATTTATCTCTGTGTGAAAAGTGGCCTATAGGGTAAAATTGGTTCAAGGCAATGCGATAAACATCGCATTCCACTCGCTCCGATTTTCATGCCGTGTGGCTTAGGCCTAAGAAGTGTGTTGACATCAGGGGAGAGTATAGGGGGCTTTACACGCTACGATATCCAGGGCTGGATTATCGGCGGGGCAGATGGGGCTCCAGCCCAGGGGCCCCCACCAAAAGAACTTCTAAGGGGGCCCCCACCATACTTGGCACTAGGCACCTGTCAGCATTTTTTTTCTTCACACCCTCTCCCCCTCCGTGAAAACAGTCTAATAAATCAGCTGTGTTTTCGGGGAGGGGGGCGCGGGGTGTTGAAGCACCGCTATTTATTTGTATCTGCGTCTTTGTGACGCAAAAACAAACTGCGGGCACAGGACGCTGATTGACACCGGAAGTACCAGCGGCCGCTTGCACTTCCGGGGTCAGAGGTGTGCTAATGCTCCCTGCTATGTGCTGCGGCCGTACCCAGCGAGGGGTGGGGGGGCAGCTGCCCCCCCTAGAAGCAGGGGCACGGTGTGGTGGGCTGCTGTATCTGCTGTCCCCGCTGCGCTCCTCTACACTGTGTAAATGCCAGGCACACTAGCAGGAGCAGGAGGTAGCGCGCTGTGCCGGCTCTGCTGTGTGCCGGCTTGTACACTGCAGAGGAGCGCAGCAGAGCCGATGACCGCAGCTTCTTCCTATTCAAATGTATTTGCGTCTTGCAGACGTAAATACATTTGAACAGCGCGCCGGGACCCGGCCCCGCCCCCGACGTGCAGCAACGTGATGAGATCAGCACCTTGCTGACGTCATCACAGTGCTGCGGCCGCCACACAGGGGACATGAGGAAGTGAGCGCTCCATGAAGGAGCTGAAGAGACAGGTTTAATTAATGTAGATAAGTGAGGAGGGGCTGAGGACACATAACGGGGAACATTTGTGAAGGAACACAGCTCTGTGACAGGCAGAGGAGGAGCACTGTATTCCGAGGGAGGGGGGGAGGCAGGAGTGTGTAGGGATGGGGCAGTGTAATTTGTGTGTGTAGGGGGTGATGAGGGTTGTATTGTGTGTGGGGGGAGGGGTAATGGAGGGTGCATTGTATTGTGTGTGGGGGGAGGGGTAATGGAGGGTGCATTGTATCGTGTGTGGGGGGAGGGGTAATGGAGGGTGCATTGTATTGTGTGTGGGGAGGGGTAATGAGGGGTGCATTGTATTGTGTGTGGGGAGGGGTAATGAGGGGTGCATTGTATTGTGTGTGGAGGAGGGTTAATGGGGGGGTGCATTGTATTGTGTGTGGGGGAGGGTTAATGGGGGGGTGCATTGTATTGTATGTGGAGGGAGGGGTAATGGGGGGTGCATTGTGTGTGTGTGTGTAGGAGGTGATGTGGGGCTCATTGTGTGTGTTTGTGTGTGGGGGGTGCATTGTGTGTGTGTAGGAGGTGATGTGGGGTGCATTGTGTGTGTGTGTGTGTGTGTAGGAGGTGATGTGGGGTGCATTGTGTGTGTGTAGGAGGTGATGTGGGGTGCATTGTGTGTGTGTGTGTGTGTGTGTGTAAGAAGAAGTACTGTGTGTGTGTATATATGAATTAGAGCAGTCTGTGTGCCCCCCCCAGAACTATATGGGTCCCCCAGAGCGCTATGTCACCCATCCCAGTAATGAGTACACCACAAGAGCTGTTTGCCGCTCCAGTAACGTCTATGCCCCCTGCCCCTCCTGTAATGTATATATTGTAGCCCGCAGCCCCTCCTGTGATGTTTATACAGCAGTGCTGTCAGTGTGCAGTCATGTCTGGTAGTGACAGCCATCGTGAAACACAGCCACATGTCCTGAAGGAGCTGGACGGAAACAAGCGGGAGAGGTGAGTGACGCTGCTGGCAACTTCCCCATATTAATACCTGTAAGGGCTCATGTGCACGTAACTGCTGAATATTTTGCAGCGATTTGACAGCACATGTGCACGTCAAATCTCTGCAGAAACACTGCATAATGGATTCAGTTTTTCTGTACACAAAAAGCAGATTTCATGCGCTCTGGCTGCTGCCCCCGCCATAGACAGAGTGGGAGCTGCATCCATAGCACACGGAATAATTGACATGCTCATTTTATGAACGCACAGATTTGGGTCAACATTTTAGCACCCAAATTGCTGCGTGCATAAAAGCAACGTGCGCACGTATCATGCACAATCTTCATAGATTGTATAGGGGACGCAGGACGCATGCATTTACACTGCAGTGCTATACGCAGCGTAAATGCATGGAATTACGCAACGTGTGCACGAGCCCTAATGCGTCTGTGTCTGCATGTATGTCAGTGTAATTGACTGTGCATATATTTGTATTTTTCTGATTTTGTCTTCAAATATGTATATGTACGTATGACTGTATGTGTATGTGCGTGTCTGTGTGTGGATGGGGTCCACTGAGACTCTTTCACCCGGAGGCCACAAAAACCTGGAGCCGGCCCTGGCTGCCTTAACATTGGGATCAATAAAATATGTGAGTAAAGCTTTACACGCTACAATATATCTAGCGATGTGTCGGCAGGGTCACGTCATAAGTGACGCACATCCGGCATCGTTAGTGATATTGTAGTGTGTGACAGCTACGTGCGACCCTGATTGTGCGTTAAAACGTTGGTTGCATACACGTCGTTCAATTTCTAAAAATTGAACGTCTGGTTGTTCATCGTTCTTGAGGCAGCACACGTCGCTCCGTGTGACACCCCGGGAACGATGAACACAGCTTACCTGCGTCCCGCCAGCAATGCGGAAGGAAGGAGGTGGGCGGGATGTTTACGCCACGCTCATCTCCGCCCCTCCGCTTCTATTGGCCGGCCGCTGTGTGACGTTGCTGTGACGCCAAACGTCCCTCCCCCTTTAGGAAGTGGATGTTCGCTGCCCACAGCGAGGTCGTTTGGAAGGTAAGTACGTGTGACGGGGTTAATCGTTTGTGTGACACGGGCAACAAATTGCCCGTTCCGCACATATGATGGGGGAGGGTGCGATCGCATACGAGATCGCATATGTAATTGAAATGTGTAAAGCAGCCTTAACTCTACTGTGTGTATAAGTGACGGCTGTGAGTGATCCTGGACTGGGTCTGTATTGTACTGTGTGTATAAGTGACGGCTGTGAGTGATCCTGGACTGTGTCTGTATTGCACTGTGTGTATAAGTGACGGCTGTGAGTGATCCTGGACTGTATCTGTATTGTACTGTGTATAAGTGACGGCTGTGAGTGATCCTGGACTGTGTCTGTATTGCACTGTGTGTATAAGTGACGGCTGTGAGTGATCCTGGACTGTGTCTGTATTGCACTGTGTATAAGTGACGGCTGTGAGTGATCCTGGACTGTGTCTGTATTGCACTGTGTGTATAAGTGACGGCTGTGAGTTATCCTGGACTGTATCTGTATTGTACTGTGTATAAGTGACGGCTGTGACTGATCCTGGACTGTATCTGTATTGTACTGTGTGTATAAGTGACGGCTGTGAGTGATCCTGGACTGTATCTGTATTGTACTGTGTATAAGTGACGGCTGTGACTGATCCTGGACTGTGTCTGTATTGTACTGTGTATAAGTGACTGCTGTGAGTGATCCTGGACTGTATCTGTATTGTAGTACTGTAAATCTGAATGTGGCAGAACAGGATAAGATAAATGTTCATTGGATTTATATCTAAATTCTACAGTTCGTGCTCTACTGTTATGGCTAAAAATGTTAACATTATGGGGCCCCCACCAGATTTTCTGCCCAGGGGCCCCCACCAACCTTAATCTGGCCCTGACGATATCGTTAATGTTTTGTTGTCGGGGTCAAGTTGTTAGTGACGCACATCCGGCGTCATTAACGATATCGCAGCGTGTGACACTGACCAGCGACCTTAAGCGACCTCAAAAAAGGTGAAAATCATTCACCATGGAGAGGTAGTCCCAAACTCAAAAATCGGTAAGGGTTGTTTATCCAGGTGGGTCATCGCTCATGCGGCAGCACACACCGCTATGTGTGACACCGCAGGAGCGAGGAACGTCTCCTTACCTGCCGCCGGCCACAATGAGGAAGGAAGGAGGTGGGCGGGATGTTACGCCCTGCTCATCTCCGCCCCTTCGCTTTGATTGGCCGGCCGCTTAGTGACGTTGCTGTGATGCCGAACGTCCCTCCCCCTTTAAGGAGGGATTGTTCGGCAGTCACAGCGACGCCGCCGACCAGGTAAGTATGTGTGACGCTGCCGTAGCGATGATGTTCGCTACGGCAGCGATCACAAACAATCGCATGCGCGACGGGGGCGGGTACTTACACGCTCGCTATCGCTACAAATTGCTAGCGATATCGCTACCGTGTAAAGCCCACTTATGTGTTTCATCATCCTATCTTGTTTTTTTTTGGGTAAAGCCAAAGACTTATCAGCAGCCCCTTGTAAAATGCATTTTTTTTAAGCAGAATGACCTTGCTGAATCTCTCTTTGCAATTTCCTCTGTTTTCAAAGATAAATATTCTATGTATGATTTTTCATTATTTTTTTTTGCTTTTTTTTTTACATCTGACAACCTATTAACTCACTATTTTTTTATCGACAGAAAAACTGCACCGCGGTACTTGAACCATATTCTCTCAAGCCTGAAAAACCTGCAACAAAACCAAACTTTTAAACATTACTGCATTGAAAGAACCCTTCAAGAACACTACAGTTTCTTACCGGGTGATAGGACTGAAGAACACTCTGGCAGCTACTTTAATAAAAAAAGCCTCGTGCTCTCAGCTTCCAACGTGTGGAGATAAGTGCGATTAGAAAGAAGACTCGCTTCTTAGCCGATCACCAGTATTAATGGTATTTCTGACATTTCCTGTTCTACAAACTGGAAAGAAATATCATTAGTTGAAAAGGTGCATGATTGAAAGGAGAGCGCTTCTAAAAGCACTCAGGAGAGATAGAGGACACCGAGACAAGGAGGATATCCACCTGCATACTTAATGCATCGAGAATGGTGGGGGAGAAAACAAGAATACAATCCGGGAAGAATCAATTCTGATCACTAGAATGTATTCGAGAGGAGGTTTCCTATTACGTACAATGATGTGGAGGAAAACATTATAACAAATAATAATAGTAATTTATCATCATTGAGTAAAGTGATTTTTTTTTCTGCTTCTCTGCAGTTTTCTCATATGCTCAAGGACAAGCTGCATAAATCAGACATAAGAAGACATGCTTGCGAAAAATGGTATACTAACAGGGCACTGTAAAGTGTCACCTGGTGAGGTGGATATTCAAAGCCTCTGGTCTGTACAAGCAAATCTTATGCAGCACGGACTGGTGATGCTGGTGCAGCAGGATGGATGAGTTGATATCCTTCAGTATCAAAGTGATATGCGGAAGTGAACCAAAATTGATGTAGCAGAGCTAAGCAGGAACACAAGTAGGCAAGTGTGAAGCCCCACATGTGCAGATGCAGTGTCGGTGCATTACCTTCAGGGACTCCACTCGGCTGGATCTTGTTACAGGTAGGGAATCTTCAGTTTTGATCGTGACGCCACTCTCAGATTTGCGGTCAGTGGGGACCGCCACTGCAGGTTAGGGGACGCCTGGGGCTGATGGTGGGTGCAGTCGGATGTAGTAGCCTCCTGAGAGTGAGGCAAGCCCCAGGGCCCTGTGTAGGTTTGTAGTACCACAAGTCGCAGAATGACTCCACACAGGCAGGATGTCTTTTAGGGTTTTTACTCACATTTGATGGCAGGGTGAGTAACCCGGGCGTAGCTGGGATGAACCAGGTGGGAACCAGGTATCCTTCAGGCTGACTTGTGAGGGTGACTACTAACTCGCCTTCCTTAGCCCTTGGTGGTTTGGGGTAACCCCGACTTTTAGTCCCTATGGGGGTCACCCAGGGAAGATGCTGCAGCCTCTCTCCCCTTCGTTTGCCGTGTGCTTGTTCCCCAGACCAGGCCACTCCAGCTGCTTGCCTCCTGTGACCTATGGGCCCTAACTGTGGTTACGTGGCTGCGGCTTTTGTGGTGTTGTGGTGTGGGCTTTGAGAGCCCCACACCGGCAGGTTTAGCAAAAGAAAGCTGGATCTATCTCCGCTTCGGGATCTGCCGCCCGTTTGGGCCTGGTACTCCCTAGCAGTCTCCTTACTTCCCACTCTGTGCTCTCTCTCTAGCTGAGATGGGTTTCGGGTAGCACTCCTAGGTGACCGTTCTCCCCCGTCAGTAGCCACTGCGCGGGCGCTGTTAGACAGCAACAGCCCCACAGGTCTGCTCCTCACTGAGCCCTATGGAGTTCTGCTCTAACTGACTCACTGCCCCTCCTCTCCTGTTCTTGCCTACGCCACCTAGCAACCAGATTCTCTTACCACACCCCTTGAGAGGAGATGGAGGCTTTTGGCCCCCTCCACTATTCCAGTGAAGGTCAAGGCTTTTCCCCCTCCTGGGATCCCCAGGGGTCCTCTCATGGGTACATGTGTGAGACCTGATCACTATGCGCCTGTGTTCCACACCCCTGTCAGCCTTCTGGATTACCTGTATTGTACTGTCCCCAGCATGGGTGCAGTACTCAGTGGTGCCTGACCAGGTCAGGGGCGCCACACAAGCCTGGGCCCAGAGTTCGCAGAAAACTCCAGGTAATGATCTGGGTTCAGCAACTTGGGTAATAAAGCAAAAAAAAAAGGAAAAATAAAGAAAATAATAAGAATGCAAGCGCATTATACTTACCGAGTCTCCGGCACAGCAATAACTGCTTCCGGGGCTGCTCATTAGTTTCATACATTTTCACTGCTTTTGTCATGGTTCGCCTCCCTGTCCACATGGCTAGGGGGCGGAGCCTTCTCTCGAGCCTCACTTCCAGACCCTGGATTCCTTAAAAGCTGGCATTTCCAGTGAACCAGTGCCGGCTATAAGCTTAGCACTGCTTTGCCTGTGATTGCTGGTCCTGTGAGTGATATCCTGATCTGTCTGTTCCTGTGCCCCCGTGCCCTTGTCTGTGTTCCATCCCCTGGTCGTCCCTCCTTTCCTCTGTCCCCTCTCCTATTTCCCCACTCGGTTGCTTCCTTGGTACTGACCTTGGCCTGACTTTGACTCCGCTTTTGCTCGTTCCTCCGGTCCTGCTTCTGCCCATACGGTGTTTGACCCAGCCTGTGTGACTATTCCTTGCATGCTCTGCAGCTCTGCTTCTCAGCTGTGCTTTGAGGTAATGCATGAGAACGCTGTGAATTCACTTCCTGGTTCTCATTGCTCTGTGTAGTGTATTATGCTACCGAGCTCTGACTCCCCCTGGTGGCAGCATTACAGCTTTCCTCCCCACTGGCAGTCCTGGCATCTGTGATTGGTTGCCGTCAGACGCGTCCCCAGCCTATGTGACAGCGTGTCTGACTGATTGCACTGACACACGCTGTCTGCAGGTCTATATCATGGAGTAAAAATAAATAAATTTTAAAAAAAATTGACGTAGGGTCCCCAAATATTATGATACTCAGCTACAAGCTGCAGCCCCCAGCCATGCGCTGTGTATAAAAATAAGAGGAACTGCATGTGGCTTTTTTTTTATTAAATAAATAATTTAAAAAACGGCGCTGTGTGCCCCCAATTTTGATACCCAGCCATGATAAAGCACATTAGTTGGGGACTGGTATTGTTAGGCTGGGGAGACCCATGCTTATTGGGCCCCCCAGCCTAAAAATAACAGCCTGCAGCTGCCCAGGATTGTCACAACCATTAGATGTGACAATCCCAGAACTTTACTGCTCAATCTGTGCATGTGCCGACTCTAAGACACTATTATTTGAAGCCTGCACCGCCGACATTTTTAGGATGGCCCCGCCTCACCGCCGGCAGCAAGCACTAGCACTGCCTACAGTACAGTACACAGGTCACAGCACGCAGCATTGCCCCTGCATCTTGTGTCCATTCTCCACCACCCCACGGTAAGCTACATTCGGCTTATAAGACGCACCCCTCATTTTCCTCCCACATTTTTTGGAGGAAAAGTGTGTCTTGTAATCCAACAAATATGGTATATTAGATAGCTTTTGTTTCAGTCACAAGGGTGGCCCTTGCCTTTGGTTCAGTCAGTCAGTCAGGCTCATTCTTCAAATTATGCACACGAAATGCATTGTGATTAAATACCGTGAGTGGCCTGATGTTACGGCAATCTCCTATTAACTATAGCGCTTGCGCAGTAACCCGCAGCTTCCTGGGCATGCGCTCTGTGTGTCCTTCATCTTTCTTTTCCTAAGAGCAGCTGCAGCAGCAGAGCGGTGGGAGTAGAGATGCTCTTAGCGCGCGCTCCCAACAAGGCGTGATAAAGCCTGGAGCATGCGCCCATATGACAGTACAGTACATCTAGATTGTGTGCATGCTCGGGGCTTTAGAACGTTTCCTTGGGAGCACGCATGCAATGGGTGTCTCTGCTCCTGCCTCATGCCGTGTAGTCTCACCTCCTATGTACCATCTCCCGTGTACCGAACGGGGGGTTGCCGGACAATTACTCGACTTCCCCATTAACTTCAACTAGGCTCGAGACGGGCACCTGAGCATTAGAAGTTGCTCATCTCGAGTAACGAGCACCCAAGCATTTTAGTGCTCGCGCATCACTAATTATTAATTGTCTATGCATTGCGGGATATTTGAGGAAGGCAGATGTCTAATTTCAATGACGTGTGTAGATTTGTACAGCAGGAACCAAATAAATCATGTCAACCTTCTGTAAGAAGAATGGATCAGAGATGCTTGAGCGGCCGCATCTGACTATATTTTGGGCCGCAGTAGAGTTGTCAGATGGGGTGTCACAACATCTGGATATATGAGCTACAATGTGACAGATTGCAGCTACTGCAGCTGTGTATTAAGAAGCTTAGGCCAAGATTACAGGCCATTTAAGGTGAAGCTATATACTGTTCAAGACATACATGAAATCTCAGCATTGTACAGTGTATATAGTGTATAGCTCTAGTTTGTTTTTTTTACTAAATTATACTTTTCTTGGTTAATACATGTTCCTCCAATTCACATTTTGACCTTGATCAATCATATAAATGGGTTCACTCAAATAAAAATGAATACATTATGTTTTGAAAACTGTAAAAAGTAAACAAAAAAAGAAAAGTTTGAATCATACCACTTTCTTACAGCTCAAACATAAAGAAATAGTAAAATATTTGCTAGTGTAGCGTAAAAGTCCAATCTATGAAAATATAAAATGAATTAAATGGCATAAATAGAATAAAAATCAACATGCAAAAATTGTCATTTGTCGGTCACCGCGCTTCATCCAAAAAATGCAATGAAAAGAAATCAAAACATCGAATGAACCCCGATATGGTGCAAATTAAAAAGGATCTCATATAGACCCATCATCAGAAAAAAGATGTAACGTTCTCAGAAAATGGCGACATCACATAAATATATTTTTTTACAATGTTCTGCATTTTTAAAAAAATTAAAATATATAGAAAAAATTAAATATATAGAAAAACAATATACAGTCATATGAAAATGTTTGGGCACTGTTAACCTTTTTTTCTTTATAACAACTTGGGTTTTTGCAGCAGCTATTTCAGTGTCATATATCTAATAACATTTCTTGATTGAAATGAGGTTTATTGTACTAACAGAAAATGTGCAATCCGCATGTAAACAAAATTTGACGTATGGGCACCTCAACATAAAAGTGGCATTAATATTTTGTAGATCCTCCTTTTGCAAAAATAACAGCCTCTAGTCGCTTCCTGTAGCTGTTAATGAGTTCCTGGATCCTGGATGAAGGTATATTTGACCATTCCTGTTTACAAAACAATTCCAGTTCAGTTAAGTTTGATGGTCGCAGGGCATGGACAGCACGCTTCAAATCATCCCACAGATGTTCAATGATATTCAGGTCTGGGGACTGGGATGGCCATTCCAGAACATTGTAATTGCTCCTCTGCATGAATGCCTGAGTAGATTTGGAGCGGTGTTTTGGATCATTGTGTTGCTGAAATATCCATCCCCTGCGTAACTTCAACTTCGTCACTGATTCTTGCACATTATTGTCAAGAATCTGCTGATACTGAGTTGAATTCATGCGACCATCAACTTTAACAAGATTCCCGATGCCGACACAGCCCCAAAGCATGATGGAACCTCCACCAAATTATACTGTGGGTAGCAAGTGCTTTTCTTGGAATGCCGTGTTTTTTTGCCTCCATGCATAACGCCTTTTTGTATGACCAAACAACTCAATCTTTGTTTCATCAGCCCACAGGACCTTCTTCCAAAATGTAACTGGCTTGTCCAAATGTGCTTTTGCATACCTCAGGCGACTCTGTTTGTGGCGTGCTTGCAGAAACGGCTTCTTTCGCATCACTCTCCCATACAGCTTCTCCTTGTGCAACGTGCGCTGTATAGTTGACCGATGCACATTGACACCATCTGCAGCAAGATGAAGCTGCAGGTCTTTGGAGGTGGTCTGTGGATTGTCCTTGACTGTTCTCACCATTCTTCTTCTCTGCCTTTCTGATATTTTTCTTGGCCTGCCACTTCTGGGCTTAACAAGAACTGTACCTGTGTTCTTCCATTTCCTTACTATATTCCTCACAGTGGAAAATGACAGTTTAAATCTCTGAGACAACTTTTTGTATCCTTCCCCTGAACAACTATGTTGAATAATCTTTGTTTTCAGATCATTTGAGAGTTGTTTTGAGGAGCCCATGATGCCACTCTTCATAGGAGAGTCGAATAGGAGAACAACTTGCAAGTGGCCACCTTAAATACCTTTTCTCATGATTGGATACACCTGCCTATGAAGTTCAAAGCTCAATGAGGTTACAAAACCAATTTAGTGCTTCAGTAAGTCAGTAAAAAGTAGTTTGGAGTGTTCAAATCAAGAAATTGATAAGGGTGCCCATACTTTTGCACCAGTCAAATTTTGTTTAAATGCGGATTGCACATTTTCTGTTAGTACAATAAACCTCATTTCAATCCAGAAATATTACTGAGTCCATCAGTTATTAGATATATGAAACTGAAATACCTGTTGCAAAAACCCAAATTGTTATAAAGGAAAAAAGGTTAACATTAATAGGGGTGCCAAAACTTTTTCATATGACTGTACATTGCGGATCACCATAATCTTAGGCTACTTTCACACATCAGTTTTTTTTCCATCAGGCACAATCCGGAAAAAAAACAGATAAAACTGATCCGGCGCCGGATCCGTTTTATCTCCATTGATTTGTATTAGCTCCCGATTGTGCCTGATGGGCTTGAGTTGCATCCGGCCTTTGACGGATCCGGCGTAATTACTGCGGTGGCCGGATGGAACGTCTCATTGAATGTTTTTTGTCTCTGAAAAAAACATATTGCGCGATACGGCGTGATTTACAACGGAAGCCTACGGATCTGGCGCAATGCGGCAAAAAATGGATGCGGCCGCCGGATCAGTTTTTTTTAAACTGAGCATGCTCCAATTTATTGAAAAAAATGGATCCAGCAAAAAACAGACGAAAGAAATGCAAAAACGGATACGCCGGATCCGTTTTTTGATGGATCCGGTATACCGGATCCATAAAAAAAAGGATCAGGCGCACACGTTTTTGCATATTCTGCTCCGCATCTGTTGCATCAGGCACACGCCGAATTTTGCCTGATGCCAAAAAACTGATGTGTGAACGTAGCCTTGAAGTATCATGTTTCTTCGTCATTTAAACAAAACCCCAAAAATAATGATAGAAAACTTTTTTTTCTCCATGTCTACCCACTTGGAATTTTGGTTCCCATTATTTAGGGCATTGTATGGTAAAATGTATTAAAAAGTAATGTATAACTCATTCTGGAAAAAAACAAGCCTCATGTGGCTAGAAGTAAAGTTTTCCGAAAAATAAGTAGGTAGGATTTTTGAAAGAAGAGGAAGATAAAGCTAAAGTGCAAAACAAAAAATAGTCATTCGTGAAGTGATCAAAGGTCTGTATAGACAAAGTCACCTTAGGCTACTTTCACACATCCGGTTTGAGCAGTGCGGCTCAATCCGGCTGTGAAACCTATGCAACGGATGCGGCGAAAACACTGCATCCTTTGCATAAGTTTTTACATGCGGCCCGTCCGTTTTTTTCCGGTTGCGGCACGCTACTGAGCATGCGCAGTGGAAGAAACCGCATGCGGCGGCCGGATGCGTTTTTTTCCGCATCACGCCGCATCAGGCGTCCATAGGCATGCATTGCAAAATGCGGCGCAGCGGCTGGATGCGGCGCAATGCGGTTTTTTTTGCCGGTTCCATCCGGCCGCGGCATCGGTTAAATCTGCCGCATGCGGCAAAAACCGGACCGAACGCAAGCCCATGCGGCACAATACGGCACTAATGTAAGTATATGCAAAAAAAACGCAACCGGCGGCAAAAAAAACGGTTGCGGTTTTTCTGCAGAGCGCCGTATTGTGCCGCAGAGCAAAAAACGGATGTGTGAAAGTAGCCTTACTTGAAAATTTCACTCTTGTGGTTGGCTTCAAATCATCTATTGTCCATGTAAAGCGCAAATATAATATGTATCCAAAATGTAATTGAATATAATTTCAATAAACATCTGATATATACAAAATATCAAAAAATGAGTACACCCCTCCAATTTTTGCAAATGTATTTGCCCAACACACCGCCATTAATGTCTAAACCGCTTTCAACAAAAGGGAGTACACCCCTAAGTGCCCATTTAGTCATTTTTCCTCCCCGGTGCCATGTGACTCATTAGTAATACAAGGTGTGAATGGGAGGCAGATGTTTTACATTTGGTGTTATCTCTCTCACACACTCTCTCATACTGGTCACTAGAAGTTCAACATGGCTCCTCATGGCAAAGAATTCTCTGAGGATCTGAAAAATAGAATTGTTGCTGTACATAAAGCTGGCTCAGGCTATAAGAAGATAAGAACACCTCGATACTGAGCTGCAGCATGGTGGCCAAGACCTTACAGCAGTATTACAAGACAGGATTCACTCAGAACAGGCCTCGTCATGGTCGACCAAAGAAGTTGAGTGCACGTGCTCAGCGTCATATCCAGAGGTTGTCTATTCAAAATAGATATCTGAGTGCTGCCAACATTGCTGCAGAGGTTACAGGGGTGGGGGGATCTCCTGTCAGTGCTCAGGTCATATGCTGCACACTGCATCACATTGGTCTGTATGGCTGTCATCCCAGAAAGAAGCCTCTTGTAAAGATGATGCACAAGAAAGCTGCAAACAGTTTGCTGAAGACAAGCAGACTAAGGACATGGATTACTGAAATGATGTCCTGTGGTCTGATGAGACTAAGATAAACCTATTTGGTTCAGATGGTGTCAACCGTGTGTGGTGGCAGCAAGGTGAGAGGGGCAAAGACAAGTGTGTCCTGCCTAAAGTCAGGCATGTTGGTGAGCAAGTCATGGTTTGGGGTTGCATGAGTGCTTCTGGCTGTGGGGAACTACAGTTCATTGAGGGAACCATGAATGCCAACACGTACTATGACATACTGAAGCAGAGCAGATCCTTTCTCTTCAGAAACTGGGCCGCAGGGCAGTATTCCAACATTAAAATGACCCCAAACACACCTCCAAGAGGACCACTGCCTTGATAAAGAAACTGAGGGTAAAGGTGCTGGACTGGCCAAGCATCTCCAAACCTAAACCCTACTGAGCATCTCTGGGGCCTCGTCAAATGAAAGGTGGAGGAATGCAAAGTCTCTAACATCCCTAGCTCCATGATGTCATCATGGGGTATGGAAGAAGATCCAGTGGCTCCTGTGAAGCTCTAGTGGCCTCCATACCCAAGAGAGTTAAGACAATGCTTGAAAATAATGGTGGCCAAATTTACACTGTTATACAAGCTGTACACTAACTCCTTTACATTGTCTCAAAATGTTGTCCCATGAAAAAATAAAATAAAATATTTACAAAAATGTGAGGGGTGTACTTATTTTTGTGGTATACCGTAAGTCATATTCACATACAGGTCTGAAACCAGAGACTTAGGGTGCTATATACTGCTCCCTTTAATTTAAAGGACTGTTTATGGATCCCTGCAACACTGCTCAGAATTCTATCAGGAAAAAAAGTAATAAGAACTTAGTTTCTTGACCCTAGTTACACAGTAACGACTCCTCAGGTCTATAAGAATGTGTTAAGAAGAGTGCTAATTATTAGGTTACTTACTAGAAGTCAAAAAATCTCTAAGAGCTGCTTCGAACAATTCTTTTTTGTTGGAAAAGCCCTTGGTGATGGGGTGATCATCGGATGTCCCACTGTGGAGACTCCAGCACCAGCTGTAATCTACAGGAGAACTTGGCAGCAAGTGTTTAATTTCTTAGCAGCTCCTCCAGATTACACGTTACCCATTGAAATCAAGTCCATGTCAGGTTTAAAGGAGATTAGTCTGGAAGAGTGAGAGATGTTCTTGGTAGCTGGTGTAAAACTATACACTCTCCTCTTTTAACAAAGAATGGCCTTAAATGCATCTTTTTAAATATAGATTTTATATATATATATATATATATATATATATTTATTTCAGAATTCAACAATGGGTTTTGTTATTATTGATCTTCAGTATCGCAGTACTCCCCTGCCTTCTGGCTTCCTACTAGCCGGGGGGGATGCAAGTTCTGGCTTCTCTGGTTTTCTTGCTTCCTTCTTGGTAGGGCGGTGGTGCACTCCTATTGATCGCCAGTTCTGTCTGGCTTCCTTAGTGGGGGGTGGTGCCCCCCTGATGATTCACAATTCTGTCAGACTTCCTTGCTTCCGTCTTGGTGGGCGGTGGTGCACTTCTGTTGAATGACAGTTCTGTCTGGCTTTCTTGCTTCCTTCTTGGTGGGGGTTGGTGAACTTCTGATGATTGACAGTTTGTCTGGCTTCCTTGCTTCCTTCTTGGTGGGGGGTGGTGTACTCCTGATGATTGACATTTCTGTCCTGGCTTCCTTACTTCCTACTTGGTGGGGGGTGGCGATCTTCTGATGACTGGCATTCTGTCTGGCTTCCTCGCATCCTTCTTGGTGGGGGGTGGTGTACTCCTGATGATTGACATTTCTGTCCTGGCTTCCTTACTTCCTACTTGGTGGGGGGTGGCGATCTTCTGATGACTGGCATTCTGTCTGGCTTCCTCGCATCCTTCTTGGTGGGCGGTGGTGCACTCCTGATGATTCACAGTTCTGTCAGACTTCCTTGCTTCCTTCTTGGTGGTGGTGCACTCCTGATAATTGACAGTTCTATCTAGCTTCCTTGCTTCCTACTGGTGGGGGAGGGTGCACTTCTGATGATTGACAGTTCTGCCCGCCTTTTTTGCTTCCTTCTTGGCAGGGGGTGGTGCATTCCTGATGATTCACAGTTCTGCCTGGCTTCCTTGCTTCTTACTTGATGGAAGGTGGTGCAATCCTGATGATTAACAGTTCTCTCTGGCTTCTCTGGTTTCCTTCCTTCCTTCTTGGTTGGGGGTGGTGTACTTCTGATGATTGACAGTTCTGCCTGGCTTCCTTGCTTCCTACTCGGTGAAGGCTGGTGCACTCCTAATGATTGACATTTCTGGGCTGCTGGCCCGAATGTTTCATACTTGATGCTGTTGGTGGAGACAGCTTTCCCTCTGCAGCATCAGAGGAGCGTAGGGGCACTGAAGCTGTCCAGACCCAGAGATCAGAGTAGCTCTTGTAAGGCTATGTGCGCACGTTGCATAAATACATGCAGTTACGCTGCACTTTGTAGCGCAGCGTAACTGCATGCGTCCTGCGTCCCCTGCACAGTCTATGGAGATTGTGCAGGGGCCGTGCGCACGTGGCGTCTTAGAGCGCAGCACTTCGGCTGCTGCCCGAAGCGCTGCGTTCTAAGAAGTGACATGTCACTTCTTCCGTGCGCTTTGCCGGCAGCCCCTGCTCTGTCTATGGCAGGAGCTGCAGGCAGAGCGCATGGAATCGGCTTTTTTTTTTTCTCTACAGACATTTTCTGCAGCGATTTGAAGCGCACGTGTGCTCTTCAGATCACTGCAGAAATTTCTGCAGGGCTAGTACGCAACGTGCGCACATAGCCTCAGATGTTGAGTAAAACATTTGCAAGCATTCGCTCCTTGCCTAGAATACCATCCGCAACTAATAAACTGCAGGAGCAGCCGGTAACCTTGACATTGAGATAGAATCTATAAAATTAAAAATTCTTTTGCCCTTGAGAACTAAGAGTTTTTAATAAGAAGTAAATTGCAAAGTTACTGGCTTTTACTTGCACTTTGCAATTTTACCCATTTAATAATATGAGACAATTACTTTAAGTAAAGAAAAAAAGAAAGAATAATGCGCTCACTATGGTGCCTGGTTCCGCTAAGCAGGTAAGAAGAGCTGGGTGTTTAGGCCATTTATTCTTTAAAGAGGACCAATCACCAGGATTTTCATATATAACCTAAATCCAGTGCTATACTGGCACTATCAGGCTGATTCTATACATACCTTTAGTTGTGAGATCGGTTGTATACTTTCTGAAATATAGGCGAGTAAAGTTTGTGAAATGCACTGTTATATGAATGATCGGTACTGCAGAATTTGTAATAGGTGGGTCGGGTTTTGCTGGCTATTCCCTCCCCTTTCTGCTTCCTATCCTTCCTCCCCCTGTCTCTGTTATGACAGGGGGAGTAGGGTGGGAGGAAGGACAGGGAGGAAGGAGAAGGGGAGAAAGGACAGTCAGGCAGACAGGGGCAGGAATAACTAGCAAAACCCGACCCACCTATTAGATTTTCTGTTGCACCTATCAATCAAATATCAGTACATTTCACAAACTTTACTTACACAACTAAGGGGTGCTTCACACACAGCAAGCTCGCTGCCGAGATCGCTGCTGAGTCACGCTTTTTGTGACACAGCAGTGACCTCATTAGCGATCTCGCTGTGTGTGACAATGAGCAGCGATCTGGCCCCTGCTGCGAGATCGCTGCTCGTTACACACAGCCCTGGTTCGTTTTCTTCAAAGGCGCTCTCCCGCTGTGACACACAGATCGCTGTGTGTGACAGCGAGAGAGCGACGAAATGAAGTGAGCAGGGAGCAGGAGCCGGCGTCTGACAGCTGCGGTAAGCTGTAACCAAGATAAACATCGGGTAACCAAGGTGGTTACCCGATATTTACCTTAGTTACCAGCCTCCGCAGCTCTCACGCTGCCTGTGCTGCCGGCTCCGGCTCTCTGCACATGTAGCTGCAGTACACATTGGGTTAATTAACCCGATGTGTACTGTAGCTAAGAGAGCAAGTAGCCAGCGCTAAGCAGTGTGCGCGGCTCCCTGCTCTCTGCACATGTAGCTGCATTACACATCGGGTTAATTAACCCGATGTGTACTGTAGCTAGGAGAGCAAAGCTAAGTGGTGTGCGCTGGTAACTAATGTAAACATCGGGTAACCATACCCGATGTTTACCTTAGTTACCAGTGTCCGCAGCGTCCAGACGCCGGCTCCGTGCAAGCGCAGCGTCGCTTGCACGTCGCTGCTGGCTGGTGGCTGGTCACTGGTCGCTGGTGAGATCTGCCTGTTTGACAGCTCACCAGCGACCATGTAGCGATGCAGCAGCGATCCTGACCAGGTCAGATCGCTGGTCGGATCGCTGCTGCATCGCTAAAGTGTGAAGGTGCCCTTAAGGTATGTATAGAATCAGCATGATAGCACCAGTATAGCACTGGCTTTAGTTTACATAGGAAAATCCTTGTGGTTGGTCCTCTTTAATCATGACTTGTGAGACTTGAGAACTAATTTACGACCACCATGTTTGCTAACGGTGTCTCTCCCCTAAAGAGCTGAGGGTTGCACAAGTGTCTAGTAAGGAACAGGGGTAACCAAAACTGGACCCATTATCAATGGTTTACCTTTATGGTATGTATGTCCCATCTTCCTCGGAAAAGTTGACGGAGTGTTAATTAGCCTCCACAGCTTAGATGGTCTATGGCTTCTTCAACGTTTTACAAGGACCTTAGGGCTTGAACTGCATTCAGATCGCTTGTGGATTGCTCAAGTCACTTTTATTATGCAATATTTATCTTTTTGAGCAAAAATTACACGGTTTATAGCTTGGTGAGAAGAAAGTAAAGTCAATAGGCACAGTCATGTCTTCAGCTCTCCAAGTAATAAGGAATTTAAAGCATTAAAGAAACTCCTTAACTAAATCCAAATTAACAACCCACCAAGTTTATATGAAATGATAATGGAGTTTTGTGGTAGGACATGGCCTTTCCTCCCGGTTTTGGAACAAACTGCGTAGTCGTCTTGTTTACAGTCTTCTTCTTGAAGCTTAAGAAAACAAGTCAGGTCTATGTGGGAAAAACGACTTCTCTTAGGAAATGGCTGAGCATCTAAACCACAGATATGTGGTAAGAGAACTTTGTGATTGTTTTGATTTGATTCCCAATTTTGCATGTTTCTACAGAAGTCAATGGAATGGCTGCACAATACGAGACACGTCAGTCGGGGAACGATCTTCATTCTCTTCATTTTATTCTCAGACAAAGACACTAACATGACACAGAAACCACAGGAGACCGGGGAAGATTACATTGAGACATCTCCTCAGCTACTATTCATTTATCTAAACTAGGAACACATTGTAAACCAGACATAAAGAGAATGCATGAAAACCAGAGGCATAAATCAAATGGAGAAATTGGGGTTTGAAAAATCTAAAAAATAAATTATATTTAGAAAAGAATATGAATGATCTTTATTATAATGCAATAGTGATAGGATAAAAATATTGCAATATGTGGGAATGTAATAAATAGGCTCTGTGTGAGCAATTCTCCACTCTCTTCATGTTAACTATGTGCTCTAACAATATACACTGACAAGCAAAAGGGTAACAATGTTTGGAACTTTTGCCTTTCAGGCTCCATATCTCACCCTCCACTATAGCTTTGAGCGTGAGACGACCTTCATTTTATAGACAATCATCTTGGCTATCTCATTCATAAATTTGACTTGCAACTAATTAGTATATGATTACTTATGCAGATTCTTCTTAAGCTGGGTTTACACACTGAAACTTTCTAGCGATCCCACCAGCGATCCCAACCTGGCCGGGATCGCTACAAAGTCTCTGGTGAGCTGTCAAACAGGCAGACTTAGCCAACGACGCAACAGCGATCCGGACCTGCAGAGCGACCTAGCTGGTTGTTGGGGACGTTGTAAAGCAGCTTTTTGAAAGGGAAGTCCCTGTAAAGTCCCCTTTACACACTGAAACTTTCTAGCGATCATGCTGCACAGCGGGAAACAAAGGACCTAAGAATGGTCCTGAACGATTTGTAGCGATCACAACTTCACAGCAGGGGCCAGGTCACTGATGTGTTTCACACACTGCAATGTCGCTGGGGAGGTCGCTGTAACGTCACAAAACCGGTGACGTTACAGCGATGTCGTTTGAGATGTTGCAGTGTGTAAAGCCACCTTTATGTCACTGCATTGTTACCAATTTGCTTCTAAACCTGTGGCTTTCAGCACTGCCTGAATCCTTCTTGGCTCTAGATCAGACTCCGGCATGTCTCAACTTAAATCTGATCCCAGGTCTTTTCTACACATTCCCAGTATTGTTGTATACTGGTCTCCTTACTTGGGGATGTATACAGCTTTTTCTTCAACTCTACCCATAAGTGTTGGATTGGGTTGAGGTCTGGGGACTGTGGAGGCCAATCCAGCTCCTCTACTTCAATGTCATTTAACCATTTCTTCCTCAATCTCAAAGTATGTTTTTAGGACTGAATTGCAAATAACTTTGATCTTTCAAAAGTTGAATTCTCCAGCTTTGGCAAATTTTTCCCAAAATTTAGATGTGCAGCTAATCAATTTGCTATGAACAGCAAATACTGCAAAGAGTCTTTTTGGTCTTTTAGGACTGCATTAAAAAACATTTAGGCTTTTTAACGCAAACACAGTCTTAGTAATGTCAAAGTAATTTTGCATGTATGGCTATGTGTAATTGGATGGGAGCTGTTTTCACTGGTATCCTGGTCACACACACATTACCATTTACATTTATTTATTCAGTATTTAGAGCTTTTTCTCGCTATCACTATTGTTAAGCCATGACATTTCTCACTATCCAAATTCTCCAAAAAATGGCTGTTGCATTCCCTGTATTTGCTTTTATACAGTCTATAGTGGTAGGCATTATCAGGATGTCCATGTGGCTGTGCCTGAGGTCATGCGAGCCTTTTCTGGCTGATTCAATGTAAAAAAGGGCAGTAAGCATTTTTTTGTCAAATGTGAATTGTAAATTGTTTGAATTTGCCAAGTTCCGTGAATTTCCTAAAATTCTCCACAAATTTAATTTGTGTTAAATAGATTTGCTTATCTCTATTTCATCCTTTTTCTCTGCTCGATTTCTAAAGCTGGACATGGACAAAACAGAATTCATTATCTTTCCTCCTCTTCACTCAACCCCTCTACCTGACATATCCATCAATGTCAATGACTGCTCCCTCCCCCCCCCCCCAGTGCTCGCTGCCTGGGAGTAACTCTAGACTATAGGCCCCGTTACAATATATCTAACGATATGTCGTCGGGGTCACGGAATTTGTGACGCACATCCGGCATCGTTAGAGATGTCGTAACGTGTGACACCTCCGAACGACGGTTAACGAGCAAAAATACTCACCTTATCGTTGCTCGTTGACACGTCGTTCATTTTCAAAATGTCGTTGCTCCTTCTGTGCGCCGGTTGTTCGGCGTTCCTGGGGCAGCACACATCGCTCCGTGTGACACCCCGGGAACGACGAACACAGCTTACCTGCGTCCCGCCGGCAATGCGGAAGGAAGGAGGTGGGCGGGATGTTACGTCCCGCTCATCTCCGCTTCTATTGGGCTGCCGCTGTGTGACGTCACTGTGATGCTGAATGTCCCTCCCCCTTCAGGAAGAGGATGTTCGCCGCCCACAGCGACGTCGTTAGGGAGGTAAGTTGTGTGACGGGGGTAAACGACTTTGTGCGCCACGGGTGACGACTTGCCCGTGATGCACAAATGATGGGGGCGGGTGCGATTGCTCATGCAAACGCACGACATATCGACGCTTGCGATGGGGCCTTATGTTCGGTCCTTCAAACCACACATCCAAGCCCTCTTCACCTCCTGCCGCCTCCAACTCAAAAATATTTCCCAGATTCATACATTCCTTTCCAAAGAATCTGCAAAAACCCTTGTGCATGCCCTTTTTATCTCCCACCTAAATTATTGCAACCTCCTGGTCTGCGACCTCCCTTCTAACAGTCTCGCACCCCTACAATCTATTCTAAACTCTGCCGCCTGACTAATCCACATGTCCCCCCGCTACTTCCTGACCTCTCCTCTCTGCCAATCTCTTCACTGGTTTCCCATTGCCCAAAGACTCCGGTTCAAAACCTAACCATGACATACAAAGCCATCCACAGCCTGTCTCCTCCCTACATCTCTTCCGGTACTTACCTGCACGTAATCTTCAATCATCACAAGATCTCCTTCTCTACTCCCCTCTCATATCTTCTTCCCACCACCGCATCCAAGATTTCTCTCGCACCTCATCCATTCTCTGGAATGCTCTGCCACAACATATCAGACTCTCACCTACCTTGACAAGTTTCAAAAGGAACCTGAAGACCCACCTCTTCTGGTAAGCCTACAACCTGCCATAACACTGAGTCTGCTATAGCACCACATGACAATTTCTACCCTCACCTACTGTATCCCCACCCATCCCCTGTAGACTGTGAGCCCTCGCGGGCAGGGTCCTCTCTCCTCCTGTACCTCTCTGTGCCTTGTTTATGATTGTTGTACTTGTCCCTATTAAGAATATCCCTTTTACATGTAAAGCACCATGGAATAAATGACGCTATAATAATAAATAATAATAATAAAAATAATAATCTCTATATATGTGACTAAAATTATAATTGTTTATATCTTGGAATTATAATATTAACTTGTTTGAAAACTGCAGAAAACAATTATAAATTATACAGATGTAACGAACATGTTCTAAAAAGTTCAAGTATTGGCTACTGATGTAATGAGTATTGTGGCATGGACAACTGTGACGTTATGTGCCACATGGACTGAGAGTATTTGCACTAAGCCACTCAGAATGAAATGTCCAAATGCTGTGTTTGATGGTCGAAATGTCCTGGTATATGTAAAAAGCGATGACAGAATAAGTGGTGGGTAGATGATTTTTCTAATAATTTTTGGCCCAATGTGACTTCAGGATAGCGAGGGACAGGGGGCTGCTATGCTATACCATATGTCCATCATACTAAGGGACCCTAAGCTATCCCTAGCAGATTACCCCTGATGGTCGAAATGCCGGAGTCCTGTGCGTTACTAATTTCTTGACCAGATCTAATCTGTTACTGGCCTCCTAGGGAACGAAGAGGCAGTAGTGCGATGGACATACAGATTAAGACAGACAAAGGAAAACCAAACCTCAAACACACTGCAAACTCACAGGAATAAACAGTAGGAGACAAAGGAGAAAAGCAAGAGAAGGAAGGTAGCAATAAAAAGACAACAACAGTTAACACAACAACCACTCACAGCAATAACGCACAACAACCACCAGTAAGTCTGGATGACAACACCTCATTAGACCAGTATAGGTAAGCTATAGCTGGCAATAATGGAATAATCCAGCCAGCATATATAGGAGGGAAGCGATCGTGACTGACTCCCCACACAGCATGTAATCGAAGAGACTAACAAACAGCCTAGCAGAGATCAACTCTTACTAGCCTGCATAAGTCTGTGGGTCAACACCCGCGTCTCACTGCGCTGATCACAGACATCAGAGAAGTTAGCAAGCATAATTGCAGAATCTGTAGCTTCCACATATCCTGACGCCATCCAAGTCTTTGTGCAGAGAAGAATAATTTGGGCTTCTTAAGGAGTGAGTTGAGTTTTCAATGGGATGCAATTTGTCTTCTGACGATAGATTGCCCTTGAATTGAGGAGGTTCTGCTGTGCTGAGTGAGAAAAGTCTAGTAGGGTGGCTGAGTATTCAAACTAAGGGACGAGGGGGGTAGACAAGTCTTTTTGAAGCGTTTTCGCAGCCATACCCACACTTCTTTATGTAAAATGTTTCTCATGTTCTCTTTAATAGAGATGATATTCGCGAATATTTTCTGAATAGGTCGCCGCTATGTGAGTATTTGTTGCGCAATGTAAGTCTATGGGAAGCCTGAATAGTTCCGAATAGTTGTTATTCGGGTTTCTCATAGACTTACTGTCATGGTTCACCTCCCCGTCCACATGGCTAGGGGGCGGGGCCTTTTCCCGGGCCTCACTTCCAGAGCCTGGATGCTTTAAAAGCTGACAATTCCAGTGAAACAGCGCCGGCTATAAGCTTAGCACTGCTTTGCCTGTGATTGCTGGTCCTGTGAGTGATATCCGGATCTGTCTGTTCCTGTGCCCCCGTGCCCTTGTCTGTGTTCTGTCCCCTGGTCGTCCCTCCAGTCCTCTGTCCCCTCTCCTACCTCCCTACTCGGTTGCTTCCCCCGGTACTGACCGTGGCCTGACTTTGACTGCCCTTTCGCTCGTTCCTCCGGTCCTGCTTCTGCCCGTACTGTGTTTGACCCAGCCTGCCTGACTATTCCTCGCACGCCCTGCAGCTCTGTTTCCCAGCTGTGCTGTGAGGCAGTGTATGAGAACGCTGTGTATTTACTTCCTGGTTTTCGTTGCGTTGTGTTGTGTCTTCTGCTGCAGAGCTCTGGCTCCCCCTGGTGGCAGCTTGACACTTACATTGCACATTGAATATTCGTGAATAGCAGCGACCTATTCGGAAAATATTCGCAAAGTCGAATATTTGAGGTATTCGATCCTCCCTACTCTAACATATTTTATTTTAATTTTTTTTCACTACAATTCAAAATGGTGATAAAAGTCAGTGTAATATTTCAAAAGGTTTTTAATGATAAAATACTATATAAAACATTAAGGTATGTTTTACTTCTAGTGCTGTAGATATGTATATTTTCCTTTTAAAATATAATAGGGCACACGCTCAGTTTATATTTATCCGTTACTCCTGTTATTAATGTCTCAGTATCTCCAATCCAAGCTCTGAAATAAATCCACAAGTAAATATGTTGGTGTGTTTTGTTAATTATTGTCTACAATCTGGTTTGTTTTATTCTGTATTTGTATTATTTGCTTGTTTTGCTTGTAGCTAATGATTGTTTGCTTAGGACTAGTTATTATTAACTGATTTGCATATTAGTGCACAGTTTTATCCCCATGGCCATTCCATTCAATCTACATTGAATAATATTAAAAAGAATGAAGATTATCTCTTAACAAACATTCATAAAATAATCAAGACGATGCATATGTTAAGTGACGTGTTGTAAATTACTAAGAAGTTTTTTAATTTTATATTTATAAATAATATATATTAATAAAAGAGATTAAAATACATTTTTGATTTCTTTGGGTAAGTGGGTGAGGAATAATGTGTACCCACTATACAAGTGGAAAAACTTTGTCCGTGATACCAGTTTATAAAAAGCACAGTGGAATAAAGGGAAATTTGACTAAATTAGAGATCCCCAGCCTTTCTGACCTTAAGAGACTCATTGAGCTCTGAGAAAGGGTCATGAGCCAAATCTAGTTTCCACCCCCCTCACCGTTGTGAGCCATCATTATTGGTATAATGATGGTCAAAGCTTCATAACTGTTTGTTAGACCTGGTGCTAATGTAACAAGCTGGCAGACAGCCATGACCCACCCATTACGGGCCCACGAGCCACATGTGGTGAGGGCCCCTTGTCTAAATGCAGCTTTTTAGATGCTAGCTCACAACATCACTTTTCTATTCTGCTTTTCATTGCTCTTCTCCACTCCTTTTGGGTTAGTTTTCCACTTCACTGGAATTTATTTACTTTTTTGCCCACAGAGACTCAAACTGTCATGGTTCCACCTCCCCATCCACATGGCTCGGGCCTCACTTCCGGATCTCGGATGCTTTAAATTCTGTCATCTCTGGTAAACCAGCACCGGCTATAAGCTTAGCACTGCTTTGCCTGTGATTGCTGGTCCCTGTAAGTGTTTCCTGATCCGTCCTTTCCCTGTGCTCTGTCTGTGTTCCGTCCCACCTCCTTCCTTCCTTCCCACAATAGCCCCAGTCCTTCCCCCTTCTCCTACCTCCCCACTCGGTTGCTTCCTCTGGTACTGACCTCGGCCTGACCTTGACCCCCCTTTTGCTCATTCCTCCAGTCTTCTTTCTCACCGCACTGTGTATGACCTGGCCTGCCTGACCATCCCCCGCACGCCCCATGGTCTCTGTATTTTGGCTGACTCTGCAGGGCAGTGCTCCAGTACACACTGTGTGTCCACCTCCATGCTAATTCAGCTCTGAGTGGTGTCTTTTCCTGCAGGGTTGCAGCTCCCCCTGGTGGTAGCCTGACACAAACAATAGAGACGGGAGACGACCTGAGCCAAGATAAAGACTTGCTAACAAGCAATCGCTTTAACTCTGGTGGACAAAGTGGTTGTCATAAACTAGGACTAAGGGTACCTTCACACTTTAGCGATGCAGCAGCGATCCGACCAGCGATCTGACCTGGTCAGGATCGCTGCTGCATCGCTACATGGTCGCTGGTGAGCTGTCAAACAGGCAGATCTCACCAGCGACCAGTGACCAGCCCCCAGCCAGCAGCGACGTGCAAGCGACGCTGCGCTTGCAGGGAGCCGGCGTCTGGAAGCTGCGGACACTGGTAACTAAGGTAAACATCGGGTATGGTTACCCGATGTTTACATTAGTTACCAGCGCACACCGCTTAGCTTAACGCTGGCTCCTTGCTCTCCTAGCTACAGTACACATCAGGTTAATTAACCCGATGTGTACAGCAGCTACATGTGCAGAGAGCCGGAGCCGGCAGCACAGGCAGCGTGAGAGCTGCGGAGGCTGGTAACTAAGGTAAATGTTTATCTTGGTTACAGCTTACCGCAGCTGCCCGATGCCGGCTCCTGCTCCCTGCTCGCTTCATTTGTCGCTCTCTTGCTGTCACACACAGCGATCTGTGTGTCACAGCGGGAGAGCGCCTTTGAAGAAAACGAACCAGGGCTGTGTGTAACGAGCAGCGATCTCGCAGCAGGGGCCAGATCGCTGCTCAGTGTCACACACAGCGAGATCGCTAATGAGGTCACTGCTGCGTCACAAAAAGCGTGACTCAGCAGCGATCTCGGCAGCGAGCTCGCTGTGTGTGAAGCACCCCTTAGGAGGAAAATGTTAGCCAGGAGAGTCAGGAGTCAAACTCTCCATGATCAGATGATGGCTCTTGTCTGTAGTGATATAACCCCTTTAATTTCTTATCTTTATTATTCTAACGCAATAGTGAGTACTATGATTTTCTATTGGGAATGAACCAGTCTCTTTTTCTTGAAGCAATTATCTCAACGGGACCTAAGTCTCTCAATATCTTTGCCATAAAATGATACTCCCTTATTTTCACTTTAAAGATGTTGACTCCTCCTAGCCGTCCTTCTAACCTACTAATCACGATCAATCCTGTTGATTTCCCCTCCCTAGCCCTTGGTATAAACTTATATACCTCTCCACATTGGCTCATTCCATTCCAAGCTGATCTGTCACACACGACCATGGACCCACTGGAAAACAGGAGAATCTCGGCTCACCCAGGCATGGGAGAGGCGTAACTAAGCACCTACCAGGTATTCACCAAAGCATTTGATGGTGAGGTTGGGCTTGGTTGCCGGTTGACGCCAGGTTCCTCTCCCAGGGCAGTGTCAGGAGCTGTGGTAGCTGAGTTGAGCTGGATAACAGCAGGTCATGAATGGAGCCACAGACAGTACGGGTACTAGTATTAAAACAGGGCAGACTCAGGAACACAGGCAGGGCTGGAATACGTACACTGGCAGGACACAGGAGACAGTGGACTCTGGATACACTGGACCCTAGATATGCCAGTTTCTGGATACGCTGGACCTGGGATACGCCAAACTCAGGACACACCGATCAAAGGCAGAACTCCAGGATCAGGCAGGACACTGACTCAGGGAGGATACCAGACTCAGGCCGAATTGCTATATGAGCACAGGCAGGACTGGTACAGGGGCATCGGCGCAGGCAAGCACCATAATGCCAGCATAATTAGAGATAAGGACACAGGCATTACAAATAATTTGCCCAAGTTGGATTTGTAGAATGTTTTTTTTCTGATGGTAAAGAAACCACTTTAATAAACCACAAAGATAAGTGCAGATCACAGTAACTATCTCGTAGAAACATTTCATAGTTGGCTTCAAAATATTTCTTATAAAATTATATATTTTATGAATAGAGTGCTTTACAAAGTGAACCAACCCTAAGGCTAGGACTAAACTGCGACATTGGCCGCAACACCTAGCTTCAGCCTACCGGCAAGTTATATTATGAAGAGTCAAAAATAAAACTCACCAGGTAAATGTTGTGAAAGCCTAACCCTAGACCATAAAAAATTCAAGAATGACTGTAGATAACTCCCAATATCCCACACCTTGAATGATTTAATCACAAGAGTCTAGGAATAGGAGTTATTATGTTAAACCTCAACACACAATGCTTCTTGTTTATATGATATGTAGATGGTTCTATAAGTCATATTGAGAGCTCAAACCATTAAATATATAAAGCTGAGTGTGTGTGCGTGTGTGTGTGTGTGTGTGTGTATCAGTGTGTATCAGTGTGTGCATGTGTATATGTGTGTGTCCACTAAAGGAATCCGCACCTTCGCATTTACAATCACAAAATTTTGCACATCCACCTCATTTGACTCAGGGAACGTCATAGACTATGTTTTTGAGGGAAAATTTAACCTCACGCTTTACAGTTATTGGCCAAAAACCCTGCTTTTATTAAAGTCAATGGAGCTGGGAACAGATCTGTCATTAAAGACTCCTATTATGGAAAGAGAAAGAGATACACAAAGAGACACACACAGAGAGAGACACACACACATAAATAGATACACACAGAAAGACACACAGAAAGAGACACACACAGAAAGAGAGAGACACACACAGAAAGATACACACTGGCTGAAAGAGACATGTGACGCCCTGGACCCCAGGGGTCACAGGTAACAACACCCACAAGACCACACACACACCCCATCCCTTGTGAGGACACACCCGTCACCCGAAAGGGAGACCTGATGCCTCCCTCAGGGCTAGTAGGACACACCAGGTGGGCGGAGTCAGGCAGAAAGGCACGCCCACCGAGGAGACTACTGTCCTGAGGCAGGAAATACAAACAGTTTAGTCTGAGAGTAGTAGTGAGTGAGGAGAGTGACAGGAGGAGGAGGGAGAGAAGCTGTCAGGAACCGGGGTTGGAGCCTGGGATCCCCGAAAACGTCAGGCAGGCAGACGGTGGTGGCCGCCTGCAGGAGTACCGGTATAGCGACCGGCAGAACCGTAGGGACCGGGCCAGGGTTGGAGCCCGCCGGACCTGAACCGGGGAGTCAACAGCTAATCGGATCACCAGTAACCGGGTACTCAGACCCCGTCCTAGCTTAGAAGCCACTGAATATAGGCAAATTCACTGATTGCAGTCTGGACCTCACGGGTTCATCCTCACCCAAAGTCCCGAAAGAAGGCAACAGCCCACCGATACCGGGTGAGAGCCACCGCCAAGGGCCAAACATCTGACGGGCCAGCGCCTGCGGGCAACCAAGGGCTCTTCCGGCAGCTAAACGCCGGGGAGCAGGCTACCACTGCCCAGGCAGGGGAGACAAAGATCACAAAAGGAGGTGCAAGGGAAAGGGGCCACCATCAGCCTCACAAGGGACACAAGCAGCCAGCTGCAGGACCCGACCATACCCGAACTTTGGTTTACCAGTGACTCCGAGTGTGAATTAATAGTGAGTACACCAGTGCCATCCGGACACGACATCGCACTGCAGCATGGCACCGTGCACCCAGACATCATCGCCCATCCCACCGGGCCCCGGGACACACCGCCCCTACCCACGGAGGGGTTACCATCCAGGCTACGCTCTCAACACCGATCCCGGGAGCCCCCTTCACTCCTGCCGCAGCGGCGGTGCATCCCGTCACCACGACCCGTGGGTGGTGTCACGACCCGTATAACGGCAACGCGGCCCCCGGCTGCGCACCTCGTCCCACACCACCACTCCACTGCCTCCACTTAACAGAGCGACGTGGTCCCCGGTCCGGAGGCGCTCGAGCCACCGACAACCCGAGCCCGGACCTCGAGCGGTTCGGCCCGGTAAAAGGGAGCGGCCAAGCCCTCTCAGGGCGGTACACATCGACTCTTCTGGCATCACGAACAGGATTCGGACAGTCCACTTACTTGTGGAAGTGCGCCTTGGAAGTGTCCGTCAGCGGCGTCCTGCCGAAAAAGTTGAAGATCCGCCATATTGGGCGCGAAAGTTTCCCGCTCGAGTCGTCTTCCCCGAGCAGTAAAGGCGCGAAGGTGAAGCCCTGCCCCCGGGAGGAGGAGTGCTGGAAGAAAACCAAGGGGGTGCGGGTGAAGAAGTGGGCCTCATGTGATCTCGGGGATAAAGGGCAGGGACTCCAGGACCCTGCATCCGTTCCATTCCTGGACCCCGACAGTGCAGCATGGCGACTCCCGTCCAGTGTCCTGTGACCCCGGAGCCTGCGCCAGGAACAGCGGCGTGGGTGAAGGCCCGGATGGAGGAGATGTGCCGCCGCCTCCAGCACCAGGTTAGCTTCTTAGTAGAGCACTGGGCGGCGGAGATGGGGGAGATAGTGGCTGCCGTGCGGGCCCATGAGAGGATGACAGTGTTAGCGGGGTGGGAAGGCGACCCACGTCCCTATGCCCTTGAGGGGTCGGCCATCGTGGCTGAGGGGCTCGGTCTGCTGCTACCCGCCATACCGCCTCCTTCATTGCCCACAGTGGTTGCCACCACTCCTCTGCCCGTATCCCCACCCCCGACACCGGTGGTGGAGTCTGTCCCGGGCGCTCATGGGAAGCTGCTTGGGGAGGCTGGCCCGGACCTGATGTGGAATCTGGCCGCCCTGTACCCGTTGTCCGAAGAGACCCGTTCCCGGCCAGCATCTGATCCCGAAGCGGCATCAGCTGTTCCGGAATTGACCGCACCCACGCGCGCACCGGCCCCGGTAGTCCGCCCGGCCAAGAAGACCCAGAAAGCAAAGGAAGCCGCTCCAGGGTCGCGGGCCTCGGATGAGGTTCCACGGGGAGGCAGCTGCAAGGCAGCAGAGCCAGCCGCGACACAGCAGGGCTCCCCTTTGAGAGTACCGATCGTAATCGACACCGGGGAGCGCCGGCTGCGCCAGAGCCCCACTGAAGTAGACCCCGGGCATGCGGATGCCTCGTATTGGGAGCGGCAGCCTAGCCAACTAAGCTTGGAGATTGCGGCCAGGGAGAAGAGGAGAGAGGAGGTCCTTGCCCGTACCATCGGAGGGAAGGAACATCTGAGGAGTGTCGGATACTGGGTGCGGGGCCCGACCTATCAGGGCCAGGTCAGAAGGTTCAACCGGGACAAGGGCTGGGGATTACTGTATGACCCCGACTTGAATGGAGAAGTTTTCTTTTCCCGGCGGGACATGAATGCCCATCTCCCATTCGGGCACCCAGACCGTGACCTCCTGCCCGGCGATCTAGTGCACTACACCCGACACCGAGGGGAGAGGGGCTGGTTTGCCCTGGATGTCCGGAGTGGCAGACAGCCCCCTCCTCCACCGTACAGCCCCGATGTGGAGGTTGAGGAGGAGTTCCCCACCGAGTAAGGAGCTGGTAGCCCATTGGCTATAAAAGGACCAGTCCCCGTTGGGACTTATGTTGATCCCCATTTAACCCCTGTTGCGTGAGTGTCTGCTCATGGACAAGGCCGTGGACTTGCTGGCCACCCAAAAACGTTTGGGCTTGTAAATATTGCCCCATCCTGCCCCTTTTACCATGCCTTCCCGTTCCGTTAGCCTCCGGAGACTTAAAAAATAGATAACAAAACAAGCGCACTATGAGAAGCATCTGTGGCAACCTTTTAGTATTTAAATAATAAGAACTGCTCACCTTTGCTGGTTGTGCGCCCCCGCACAACTTCAGTGAAAGTTTAACAGTCTGGGGTTCCTCCGATCTGAATCCTGTGTTCAGGTTTAAAGGATCCAGGCATGGGGTATCTTTGTCAGCTACTGAGTTCCACCGGCTGCTCCTATTATACCTGATGAAAGCACTTCTGCTGAAACGCGTTGTATTAATGGGAGTATTTAAATAATAAAGTACAACAAACAATACCAGCAGACGTCCTTATTGCGCTATATCCAGACCGAGAGAAATCTATCCAGTTAGCCTCCGGAGAGGCAGATTGGAGGTAGGACCCGCAGCAGAGCAAGCTGGGGTCCGGTCACCACCGGGACCGGTGACCATCCTCCGGGGAGCCCTTGGACAACTACCGGGTGCGCCGCACCATACCCATTCCCGCCTGGGTGATCTAGCTGTGTTCCTGTTTCCGGACTGGGGAAAAGGGGTGCTGCCCGTTTCTTAGGTGCAACATCAGGGCTAGGTTGTTTGGGAGGGAAAGGCAGAAGGACATGAACCCGTTCCGTTAATTAAAGTTATGCAACGTTAAAGTAAAATGCCTCCCATTATGAGAAGACCTTCAGAAATCTTATATATTGTAACAATGTTATTATATTTGTAACTGTTTCCGTTTTTTCAGTTAAAAAAAAAGAAAAAGAAAAAAAAAACGGAGTTGGTCGGGCAGCCCGCAGACGGTCTGCATTAAACCAAGGGGGAATGTGATGCCCTGGACCCTAGGGGTCACAGGTAACAACACCCACCAGACCACACACACACCCCATCCCTTGTGAGGACACACCCATCACCCGAAAGGGAGACCTGATGCCTCCCTCAGGGCTAGTAGGACACACCAGGTGGGCGGAGTCAGGTGGAAAGGCACGCCCACCGAGGAGACTACTGTCCTGAGGCAGGAAATACAAACAGTTTAGTCTGAGAGTAGTAGTGAGTGAGGAGAGTGACAGGAGGAGGAGGGAGAGAAGCTGTCAGGGACCCGGGTTGGAGCCTAGGATCCCCGAAAACGTCAGGCAGGCAGACGGTGGTGGCCGCCTGCAGGAGTACCGGTATAGCGACCGGTGGAACCATAGAGACCGGGCCAGGGTTGGAGCCCGCCGGACCTGAACCGGGGAGTCAACAGCTAATCGGAGCACCAGTAACCGGGTACTCAGACCCCGTCCTAGCTTAGAAGCCACTGAGTATAAGCAAATTCACTGATTGCAGTCTGGACCTCACGGGTTCATCCTCACCCAAAGTCCCGAAAAAAGGCAACAGCCCACCGATACCGGGTGAGAGCCACCGCCAAGGGCCAAACATCCGACAGGCCAGTGCCTGCGGGCAACCGAGGGCTCTTCCGGCAGCTAAACGCCAGTGCCATCCGGGCACGACATCACACCGCAGCATGGCACCCTGCACCCCGACATCATCACCCGTCCCACCGGGCACCGGGACACACAGCCCCTACCCACAGAGGGGCTAACATCCAGGCTGCACTCTCAACACCGATCCCGGGAGCCCCCTTCACTCCTGCCGCAGCGGTGGTGCATCCAGTCACCACGACCCATCTAACGACAACGCGGCCCCCGGCTGCGCACCTCGTCCCACACCACCACTCCACTGCCTCCACTTAACAGAGCGATGTGGCCCCCTGATCAGGAGGTGCTCGAGCCACAGAGAACCCGAGCCCGGACCTCGAGCGGCTCGGCCCGGCAAAAGGGAGCGGCCGAGCCCTCTCAGGGAGGTACAGACACACAGGCAGAAAGAGACACATACACAGAAAGAGACACACACTTAAAGATACACACAGAAAGACACACACAAACTGTTTGGATGTTTGAGGTAATATATTAGCTGTTTTGACAGTTACCCTGGATATTTATCAGTTAGCAACCAATCACAGCTCTGGTTCTATTTTGTTAGAGCTCATAGAGCTCTGATTGGTTGCTATAGGCAACGAAGGGCATTCTTAGTATAAGACAATGTATGTGTCAGTTAATATGATTTCGGTGGTGAGAGGGAGAGTGAGAGAGAGACAGTGAGAGAGAAAGAAAGAGAGAGTGGGAGAGAAGTAGAGTGGGAGATAGTTAGTGAGGGAAAGTGGGAGAGAGGGAGAGTGGGAGATAGAGAGGGAAAGTGGGAGAGAGGAGAGTGGGAGATAGTTAGAGAGGGAAAGTGGGAGAGAGGGAGAGTGGGGGAGAGTTAGAGAGGGAAAGTGGGAGAGAGGGAGAGTGGGGGAGAGTTAGAGAGGGAAAGTGGGAGAGAGGGAGAGTGGGGGAGAGTTAGAGAGGGAAAGTGGGAGAGGTGGAGAGTGGGGGAGAGTTAGAGAGGGAAAGTGGGAGAGTGGGAGACAGAGGGAGAGACTAAAGGCTACTTTACACGCTGTGATATCGGTACCGATATCGCTAGCGTGGGTACCCGCCCCCATCTGTTGTGCGACATGGGCAAATCGCTGCCCGTGCCGCACAACATCACCCAGACATGTCACACATACTTACCTGCCCGGCAACGTCGCTGTGACCGGCGAACCGCCTCCTTTCTAAGGGGGCGGTTCGTTCAGCGTTACAGCGACGTCACAGCTGCGTCACTGAACCGCCGCCCAATAGAAGCGGAGGGGCGGAGATGAGTGGGAAGAACATCCCGCCCACCTCCTTCCCTCCGCATAGCGGCCGGGAGGCAGGTAAGGAGAGCTTCCTCGTTCCTGCGGTGTCACACGGAGCGACGTGTGCTGCCGCAGGAACGAGGGACAACTTCGTTACTGCTGCAGTAACGATTTATGAGAATGGACCTCCATGTCACCGATGAGCGATTTTGCACGTTTTTGCAACGATGCAAAATTGCTCATAGGTGTCACACGCAACGGCATCGCTAATGCGGCCGGATGTGCGTCACCAATTCCGTGACCCCAACGAGTTCGCATTAGCGATGTCGTAGCGTGTAAAGCCCCCTTTAGTTACTATCCAAAGCAACGCCGGGTACTACTGCTGGTTCCTCATATTTAGGTCAGTACTATACTACAAACTCTTACATCGTTTCTCGCTATTTTATAATCTTTGCATATTTCAGTCTTTTGAACCTATTAAACATTTTAATATGCACAGAACTGTTAAACACATGAAGTGAATTAATTAAGTCACTTGTTAATTAACTGCAATCCAGAAAGCAAAAAGTGTTTGCATATATATATATATATATATTTTTTTTTTTTACATGAAGAAAGGACTGCGGTTGAGAGTAATTTCAGATCTCCGAGCGTCTTTGTTTCTACATTCCACGGGTGTATCGGAGAGGAAGGAAGCACGGCTATCAGGATTTCTGAATATTTGATTTCACACCTGAGCTTTCTAACGTTTAGAAGTGTTGGCACGTGCGGAGCTTTTGGACACAACAGCCTTTTTATTCAAACTTGGAAATATGAGCAGGAATTCACTTCATTGTTTGAGATAAAACATTTTAGATGAACGTTCACCTTGTTCAGGAATAATGGGGAAAATTTATTGAGACTTGTGTTTCAAACAACCTCCTGCTGGGGTAAGATGCGCCAAATATTGTAGAAGTCCATGCAGCGCTATCTCAGCCATGAGCTTCTGTAGTTTTGTGCTAAGATTTACAACTATAAAGTGTAAATTATAGTAATTTTTCAAGTTGCATTCACTTACTGAAAGAGTAAACAGTTAAAGGGAATTTTTCAAGACCAAAATTCATTTTAAAGTTGATTTTAATAAATAGATCTTGGAATAATAATAATTTCCACAATTGGATGTGATTAAAAAAATCTCCCTGTGCTGAGATAATCTTATATATGTGTCCCTGCTGTGTACTGTGTAATGGCCGTGTCTGACCGTACAGGGACATGGTCTGATCTCCTGAACTGGGGAGGAAGTAAAATAGTATAAAGAAATGACAGTAAGGGATCACCACTGATTCTTTTTGTGAGGTAAAACATTTCTCTGCTTGTTCTTAAAAAATGTTTTAAAATGGAGTAAAGCCAGGAGTGGGTATTTATTGCGGAAGGGCATCATGACAAAATGCTGCAGCTGTAAGTAAGGCTAAGAGTAATGTCACCCAGCAGTGAAAAATTCCTTAACCCTTTCAGTATCAAAAGAAGGTAAAGGCCCCGTTACACGCAGCGATATCGCTAGCGTGCGTACTCGCCCCCGTCGGTTGTGCGTCACAGGCAAATCGCTGCTCGTGGCGCACAACATCGCTTGGACCCGTCACACAAACTTACCAGCTGAGCAACGTCACTGTTGCCGGCGAACCGCCTCCTTTCTAAGGGGGGGGGGGTGCGGCGTCACTAAGCGGCCGCCCAGTAGAAGCGGAGGGGCGGAGATGAGTGGGCTGAACATCCCGCCCTTCCTTCCGCATTGCCGGCGGCCGCAGGTAAGCTGTAGTTCGTCGTTCCCGAGGTGTCACACGTAGCGATGTGTGCTGTCTCGGGAACGATGAACAACCTGCATCCTCAACAATCAACGATTTTTTGAAAAGGAACGACGTGTCAACGATGGACGATTAGGTGAGTATTTTCCATCGTTAACAGTCGCTCGTTGGTGTCACATGCAACGACGTTGCTACCGAGGCCGGATGTGCGTCACGAATTCCATGACCCCAACGACATCTCATTAGCAATGTTGTTGCGTGTAACGGGGTCTTAAGTCCACTCCAATACAAGATGTAAGCTGCAGTTGCGACACACTCGGCACAGATGACCAACAAATTTGGTCAATAAATAGTTTTTAAAAGCATGTAGACAAAGTAGTATTAGGAGTTAATTTTTAGAAGTTAGCTAATAACATATCTTGTGACTTTCTTATAATTAGTAATTTCAAGTCTAGGAAATGTAACGCAGTAATCTAAAAGACCAGTAAAATTATAACATAAAATGGGACGGTTAACTTTGCAAAGAGAAAAACGTTTGGTAACCTTTTGAATTATTTGGATCTGGTTCAGTAAAAGACCCTTCATACAATGCCCCTAGAAACTCTAGATAACTGAGAGTGTATGTAAATGTCAATGACTTTAGTCCTATATTTTCTTCTACTGCATTTAGCTTAGTATCAGTTATGAGACAGGAAGCACCTGTTTTAGAGAAACTAGGCAAGAAACATTAGTCTTTCTTTTTAATAATTTTAGCCAGGAATATTTTTGCACAGATTACCATGTTCTGATATTCGATTGATCCAATAGTACAGAACTATAAAAACCAGTGTGGGCTCAGTGAAGGGTCATGTTAAATGGGATGTCTGCTACTTGATAACCTTGGACTGCAAACAAGACCACTGGACCAGCGTCTTTTGACTTTATTTTGCTAAACTCTATTTTTAACTACTCTTTTGAACGTTTCGATGTGTGCTTCAGGCCAGTATACTGTTCTTGACTGCATTTTGTTAGAATCCCTTCTATCATTCTTGCACCCCTCCTATCTATCCTAAATTCTGTTTCCCGACTAATCCACCTGTCCAGTCGTTATTTCTCAGCCTCTCCTCTCCGTCAATCCTATCACTGGCTTACCGTTGTCCAATGACTCCAGTTCAAATCCATGACCTACAAAGCCATCCACAACCTGCCTCCTCAATCTGAGACCTAGTCTCCCGGTACTTACCTGATCCTCACAAGAACTCCTTCTCTACTCCCTTCTTCTCTTCTGACAATCACATACAAGATTTCTCCCGTGCTTCCCCCATACTCTGGAACTCTCTACCCCAACATATCAGACTCTCGTCAACCATGGAAACCTTCCAAAGGAACCTTGAGACCTACCTCTTCCGACAGACCTACAACCTGCAGTAAATAATCTTGATTTTTATATAGCGCTAACATATTCGGCAGCACTTTACATACATCATTATTACTGTCCCCAGTCCACTATAGCATCGCACGACCCACTCTACCCTCACCTACTGTATCCTCCCACTCCCCTGTAGACTGTGAGCCCTCGTGGGCAGGGTCATCTTTTCTCCTGTACCTGTCTATGCCTTGTATTGTCAATGAATATTGTACTTGTCAATGTATACCCCTTTTCATATTTAAATCGCCATGGAAGAAATGGCACTATAATAATAAATTACAATAATAATATGATGGTGTTATATAAGCAAAGCTTAATAAATAATATCCATCAGTTTCACTGAACACTTTCTTCGAGGAGCTATTTTAATTGATGTACTTAAAGGGGTGGTTTACTACTTAGGAGTTCTGACCACATCGATATAACATTGAAAAACAAGGCTGCTATCAAATACCTTGTGTTGCAATAGTGTCTATGAGTGGCGCTATTGTGGTCCGCCCATCTCCATCGCGTGACCCCTGGGCTCCGTGACCTCTAAGATCTGGTGATGTTATCTCAACTGAGGCGGGCAGCGCTATTGCGGACCACTTATCCCCATCACGTGACCTCCGGTCTCTATGACTTCTCAGATCCGGTGATGTCACATCAACTGAGGCGGGCAGCACTATTGCAGACCACTTATCCCCATCGCGTGACCCCCGGGCTCTGTGACCTCTCAGATCCAGTGATGGGATGTCAACTGAGGCGGGCAGCATTATTGAAGACTGCACATCCCCATCGCGTGACCCCCGGGCTCCATGTCCTCTGAGATCCGGTGATGTCACGTCAACTGAGGCAGGCAGCACTATTGCGGACCACTTATCCCCATCCCATCGCGTGACCCCCGGGCTCTGTAACCTCTCAGATCCAGTGATGTGATGTCAACTGAGGCGGGCAGCGCTATTGCGGACTGTTATCCCCATCATGTGATCCCCGGCCTCCGTGATCTGTCAGATCCAGTGATGTCATGTTAACTGAGGCCAGCTGCAGTCTCTGTGAGTGACTGGGCTGTGGGCGGATTTTCACTTCTCATCACAGCCCAGCATCGCAGCACAGCATTTAGCGCTCTGTCCTTCGCTGCAGAGTGCCGCAAGCAAAAGGGATGCTGGTCTGTGATGTGCGGGGAAACTCCACCCACAGCCCAGTCACTCATGGAGACCGCGGCCTGCCTGAGTTGACGTGACATCACCAGATCTGAGAGGTCGCACGATAGCAATAGCGCTGCTCACAGGCACTATTGACAACACAAGGTATTTGAGAGAAGCCTTGTTTCTGGACGTTATATCGATGTGGCCAGTACTCCTAAGTACCCCTTTAATATTCAGGTTGTGCCAATAATGCCGACCACAACTGTAATATAAATAATTAACACCTACAAGCCACAAGTTTGAAGTATGGTTGTCAGTTCATGTTTAGTAACATCTCGGGTTGACATAAGTGGTTTTCCTTACTCACGGACGTAACATCTTGATCTTGAATTAGGTCATTTTTCCTGGACTTACGATGGCATTTTTGAGTGTTTGCTCAGTGTTGTCCTTCTGCCTAAAAAAAGGCGAGTTTTTAACTGGTTACTAACTCCATTGGTTTATGGTTTGTGAGTTTTCATGCACATGTTAGAGAAATTATTTTGCATTTTGAGTAGGACAGGGAGTAACATGAATGAGTAAGAAGTTGGCTGGATTGAGTTTCCTCTGGACAATCCAGTTTCCTGGCACAATCTAAGAACATTCTGTCAAGTTTATGGTATCCCTCCATACTGAAACGTGTGTTTGTGTACGATTTTATGCTTCTTAGGGAACTAATACAGTGAGTCCATCCAAAGCAAAGTGTGCAGCATACAGTATAACTAATATATGGGATAATACCCCCACTGTGAAATATAAGAAGAAACCATCGGGGGATTCATGGCAAAATAAAAGTAGAAGACCAGGCAAAGTATATTTACACAAGTCAAGGGTGTATGAATATTCCTTATAATTAATATCTGAGGGTTAATTATTCATAATAACACATATCTAGAGCGACAGAATCTTTTTTTTAAAGAAGTACCCGTCCAGATTTGATTTAAAGGGGTGGTTCACTACTCTGCCATAGTGGCCAGATCCCTGTAAAACTGATAGGGAAGGCTTTTTCTAAATACCCTGATCAGCCAATTCTGCCTGTGAGTGGCACTATTGCGGTCCGCTAATGCCCATGAAGTGACCCTGAGCTCCGTGACCTCTGAGATCAAGTGATGTCACCTCAGCGTTCAGTTGACCTGACATCACCGAGGCGGCCCCAGCCTTCGTGAGTGACTGGGCTGTGGGTGGAGTTTCCCTGATTGTAACAGCCCAGCGTCACAGCGCAGCATCTCACTCATGCTCTCCTTAACTGCAGAACGCTGCAAGCAGGAGCGATGCTGGGCTGTGATGAACGGTGAAACTCCGCCTACAGCCAAGTCACTCGGGAAGACCGAGGCCTGCATCGGTAATGTCAGGTCAACTGGAAGTTGACGTGACATCACTGGATTTTAGAGGTCACGGAATCCGTGGGGTCACTTCATGGAGATGAGCGGACTGCAATAGCACTGCTCAGAGGCAGAATTGGCTGATCAAGGTATTTAAAAAGGCCTTTTCTAACAGTTTACATAGATGTGGCCACTACAGCACAGTAGTGAACCACCTCTAACAGTGAACATAAAATGAATTTGAAAATTTAACAAGAAATGTAGTTGTAATTTTCTGATCCATTCCATCTTCAACTGATGGCCATCTAAGCTCCACCCCCTTTTGTCCTCTAGTATGCACAACATAGGGGGAGGCTCCTGCTGCAGCCAGATATATTACAACCAGACATAGTACGGTGAGAAATAGGAAGGAGGACATAACTGAGCCTCACAGAGATTTATTTTTATATATTTTAGTTTAATAATCCTTTTAATGTCTTTTTCTTGTGTGAATAAAAAAGGTGTACCAGAAACTATCCATGGTGATGAGCTAATTGTTAGGGCTGTGAGTGAAATACACTCCTTCTATGCCATTGGAAGTCCAAATTAATACGATTTGTTTTGCAAGAGCTTGGGAAATCATTGCAGCACACACGCTTTGTGGTGTACTGATAATTTCTGCTTTATTACATTATGTGACTAGTTTATATAGTACCTCAAGCAAAAGAAATGACTTGTCAGAACTATGCACCAATAAAAGCTACAGGGGTGTGTGTAGAAATGTGAAACTTACCCATCAGTGTTAGCTCAGCCCTATGTCATCATTCAGGTATAAGACAAGATGGTTTCTATAAGAACATAACGGATTGTATTCTCTCAAAGGTAGTATTTCCATAAATTATTCTTATGGTCATAAAAGCAGATGTTAAAGCAGCACTCCAGCATTTTGATTTTCTATTTCAGTACTGGAGTGGTCCTTTACCTCTATGTCTCTTGTCCCCTGTCTTATACTTATGGGGTACCGTTTTCATAATGTAACGCTCACCACCAGGGGGTGCAGGTACACTGGGATGGTGTTGAGTTCCTACATGTAGTGAGCCGCTTGCCCGCTAGGGGTCACTTGTACCAAGGTGGGGTGGTCTTCAGAATAGTCGATCAAGCCGAGTGTCAGAAGCCGGGAGGTCACGTCAGTACAAAGGAGCAAGAAAAGCTGAGGTCACGTGCAAGCCGGTGGTCGGTAAGCCAGGAATAGCATCAGGTGCAGAAGTGGAGCAGAGCCATAGTCAGAGAACAAGCCGGGGTCAGAAGCTGAGAGGACATAAAGGTACAGAGGAGAGAGCAGGGCAGGGGTCACGAAACAGGTTGAGGGTCAGGAAGACAAGGAATACAGATAATACGGGAGGGACGGAGGTCAGAAAATGGGACACAAGGTAACAGGACAAGATCAGAACACTCACAAAAACCATCAACATATACAGCAGAGCATGAACTATTGTTGGCGGTGTTGCAGGTGAAACAGCTCCAAGATAAGGCAGAGCAATCACCCGGAATGAGGCACAACCAAATAAGCCCCTTCCACCGAACCTGAACCCGGAGAATACAGACAACAAGAAAACACCTAGGATACAATGGCTCTGCATAGAGCAGAGCCATAAATGAATCATGACACATACATTTTCAGCATCAATCTGGTCAGTCTTTGTCAGTTTGTGACATGCTAGCAGCTCCAATGTTTCATGAAGCGCACCGTAGGTCAAAACTCAATACAAATTTATGAGAGCCTTGTTCTGGCCTCATCCTGGCTCTCATAGACTTGCATTGAGGGCTTGTGACGTAACTTGTGAGTTCCAGCCAGTCAGATGTTACTGGCACCAGATGGTGCCACAGAACCAAAGCTGCGCAAAAAAACCGATGAAAATGTGACGCCCGGGGACCAGGGGTACTCAGATCCGGGCCACAGGGTCACTTCTGTGGGTATCACGGTGGCGTGACCCGGTCTGTGATCCCAGGCTCCACAGTAAAAGGGGATTTGGTAAGGGAGATTGTCCGTGACGCCACCCACGGTTGTGGTGAGATTGGAACACCACCGCTGCTCTGGACGGGGATCCCGGGAGTGATGGTATGGAGCAGCTAGATGTTAGTTCTCCCCTCCGTGAGTAGGGGGGTTGGTTGTCCCGGGGCCCTGTGAGGTAGGTGGATGGGAAGCAGGCGGGTTACGGGGCCTGGTGAGGTGCAGGGTCGCGGGGGTAGCGCGGTGCCGTACGGCATGGTGATACTCACTCAGCCGGTAATGATGATGACACAGTTCTCAGTAAAACACACGGCTGGATGGACGGGTCCCACAGACGGCTGCAGGTGTTGTTTCTCCCCTGACCCAGTTTGGTGGTGTAAGTCCTTTCTTTCGCCTCCGTGCACACTCCTCCTGCGTTCCGGCTTCCAGCTGGCTCCCCGGTTCAGTACCGGTGAGCCACCGCCCAGCCCCGGCTACCTACGGTTCCACCAACTGTCTCCCCGGCTCCCTGCAGACGGCCACTACCGTCTGCCTGACTTTCTGTACGAGGCCCTAGGCTCCAACCTAGGCCCCTGACTATGTCTGCCTCACTGCAGACCTCCTCTCTCCTTCTCTGCCTGGACTTCACTGAGCTCGTTTCCTGCCTCAGGCCAGCCAAACTCCTGGGTGGGCGTCTCCATCTCCTGACTCCGCCCACCTGGTGTGTCTGTCTGAGCCCGAGGAAGAAAGCAGGTCACTTTGGGGATGTCTGCTGTGAACTGCTGGGTGTGTGTGTGTGTGGTTATCTGTGGCCCCTGGCTTGTCCAGGGCGCCACATTCCCCCTTAGCAAAATGCAGACCGTCCGCAGGCTGCCCATCCATCACCGGTTTTATTTTTCTTTTAACTGCAAAAAGAATAAAACATCAAAACACAAGCATTCCCTTGCAAACCTTCCACAACGGGATGCACATTACTTCAACGTTGCAACAAAAATAAACATTTTTAATAATGGCAACGGAACGGGTCCTTTAGTCACCCACCCAAACAACCTGGCCCTGATGCTGCCCCTAAGAAATGAGCAGCACCCCTTGACCCCAGTCCAGAACCAGGCTGCCCAGACAGTTAACGGGATGGGTGCTTCGCTGCCGTTGCGGCCGGGCGGACTGCCGGAGCCGTCGTCATCTCCGTCGCGGCCAGGCGGACTGCCAGGGCCGTCGTCATCGGCGGTGCCGCTGGGATGGAAGCCGGGACCGGTGGCAGGGCGTTGACAAAGGTAAGACCTGGGGACCCCAGGTCTGGGCCCTCCCTCGCAGACGCTGCGAGCTCCGCTACCGGTGACAGGGGTAACGGGTCGGTCGGGGCGTTGGCCGCGGTCACGGGCACCGAGGTTTTAGCGGTGCCGGACGGATGGGACATCTCGTGCAGCGGTGTTCCAGGAACCAAACACTGGCAGAGTCCTGGCGTCCCTGCTTCCACAGCCGCGGTTCACATGCAGCCGGACACCATCCCATCCCCCTTAGCCTCTTTTTAGCACTTCCTTCTTCAGGGGACGGGGCTCCACTTTCGCGCCTTTCCTGCTCGGGGAAGGACGCTCGAGCGGGAAATTTTTCGCGCCCAAGATGGCGGCTTTGCAAGATTTTTGCAGCAGAGCACCGCTGACAGTCCAGAACAAGGCGTACTTACTGCAGGTAACTGGATGGGTTCGATCCTGTTCGTGACGCCAAATGTGATGCCCGGGGACCAGGGGTACTCAGATCCAGGCCACGGGGTCACTTCTGTGGGTATCACGGTGGTGACCCGGTCTGTGATCCCAGGCTCCACAGTAAAAGGGGATTTGGTAAGGGAGATTGTCCGTGACGCCACCCACGGTTGTGGTGAGATTGGAACACCACCACTGCTCTGGACGGGGATCCCGGGAGTCATGGTATGGAGCAGCTAGATGTTAGTTCTCCCCTCCGTGGGTAGGGGGGTTGGTTGTCCCGGGGCCCGGTGAGGTAGGTGGATGGGAAGCAGGCGGGTTACGGGGCCTGGTGAGGTGCAGGGTCGCGGGGGCAGCGCGGTGCCGCACGGCACAGTGGTTTTTACTCAGCCGGTAATGATGATGACAAAGTTTTCAGTATGACACACGGCTGGATGGACGGGTCCCACAGACGGCTGCAGGTGTTGTTTCTCCCCTGACCCAGTTTGGTGGTGTAAGTCCTTTCTTTCGCCTCCGTGCACACTCCTCCTGCGTTCCGGCTTCCAGCTGGCTCCCCGGTTCAGTACCGGTGGGCCACCGCCCAGCCCCGGCTACCTACGGTTCCACCAACTGTCTCCCCGGCTCCCTGCAGACGGCCACTACCGTCTGCCTGACTTTCTGTACAAGGCCCTAGGCTCCAACCTAGGCCCCTGGCTATGTCTGCCTCACTGCAGACCTCCTCTCTCCTTCTCTGCCTGGACTTCACTGAGCTCGTTTCCTGCCTCAGGCCAGCCAAACTCCTGGGTGGGCGTCTCCATCTCCTGACTCCGCCCACCTGGTGTGTCTGTCTGAGCCCGAGGAAGAAAGCAGGTCACTTTGGGGATGTCTGCTGTGAACTGCTGGGGGTGTGTGTGTGTTGTTATCTGTGGCCCCTGGCTTGTCCAGGGCGCCACAAAAACACCAGAGGGGGAGTATAAGACCTGGGGCAGGGGCTTAAATTTAAAGTGCCCCTCCAGCAGTGAAAAAAATCACCCCCAAAAAAACGCTATATGGTCTTTAGAAGTTTAGCATTTTTCAGAAGCAGAACGCTAATGATACTGCATTCTGCTGTAATTACAGGTTACATCAATTCTCATCATAGTTTCTTTTTATACTGTTCGCATTTTGCTTTGTCCTCTTAACGACGTCTTTGACTTTAAACGAATGGATAAGTATCTGTTGGTAATATGTCATAAGCTTGGTGTGGCACAAATACTTATTTAGGGTGTAGTCACACGCACAGCCAAGGACAGAAAGTCATACATACTGTCACTGGTGAGCAGCGAAATGTGGATTAGGAAACTAATTTCCAATAATTACCGGTATTTATTGGGCGTCATTTACATAGAAGAGGTTGGTCATTGTCCTTAGCTTGGACCGCAATCTAATATACATAACTCACACACAAAACACCAGGGAGAACATACGGAAAATGCTACAAATCCTTGTTCTCCCTGCAGTGAAATCATATTGTTGCAGGATTCCCACTGAAATCAATGGGTGTGAAAATCAACGAGTTTTCCAAAGCACAGAACTGCATTGGATGTACTGTAGCTGTGAGCTTCAGCTAAAAAAAGGTAATGAGAGAGATGACAAATTTATTTTACCTTATGGTGCTTGAAGGGGTTGTTCACCAATAGACAAGCCCTTATCCATGGCCCTAGGTGCTGGATAAATAAATAAAAAAAATTCTTTATTATGCTTTGCCAAGGCAAAAATCAGGCAATGGGCAATACACGCACACAATTCAAAACTCTTAAGAATCACTTAAGTCAACAGCAGATAATTAGGTTAAATAAATCACAAGGTTGTCTCACAATAAACACATTGTCTGTATCAAAAATACATTATAATTTAACATAATGAAATATAAAGCAAACATCAGACATTGGGGCAATAAACGCATAAAAACTCTCAAGAAATACATACGTTTACGGCAGAAAATTGGGTTAAATAAATCACAAGGTTTTGTCACGATGAACACATTGTCCATCTATATCAACAATACGTCATAGTTTAACATAATGTATGAACTCAAAATATCCATTTTTATGTTTGCACTACAGAAGGGGGCTGGCTTAGCTAAAAAAATTAGCCAATCAGACAGACCCCTTCATCCACGGCACTGATGGCACGCCAACAAGGGTAATAAACGCACACAATTCAAAACTCTTAAAAATCACATAAAGCAATAGGAGATAATTGGATTAAATAAATCACAAGATTTTTTCGCAATGAACACATTGTCTGTCAGTATCAACAATACGTCATAGTTTAACATAATGTATGAACTCAAAATATCCATTTTTATGTTTGTACTAGAGAAGGGGGCTGGCTTAGTTAAAAAAAAATAGCTAATCAGCCAGACCCCTCCATCCACGTCACTGATGGCATGCCAACATGGGCAATAAGCGCACACAATTCAAAACTCTTAAGAATCACATAAGTCAAGAGCAAATAGTTGGGTTCTCACAATAAACACATTGTCTGTATCAACAATATGTTATAGTTTAAAATAATGTATGAACTTAAAATACCTGTTTTTATGTTTGCAATACATATGGGGACTGGTTTAGCTAATAAAATGAGGTAATCAGCCAAACCCCTTCATCCAAAGCACTGATAACATGCCAACAAGGGCAATAAACGCACACAATTCAAAACTCCTAAAAATCACATAAGGCAACAGGAGATAATTGGGTTAAATAAATCACAAGGTTTTGTCACGATGAACACTTTGTCTGTCTGTATCAACAATACGTTATAGTTTAACATAACGTATGAACTCAAAATATCCATTTTTATGTTTGCATTACAGAAGGGGGCTGGCTTAGCTAAAAAAATGAGCCAATCAACTAGACCCCTTCACCCACAGTACTGATGGCATGCCAACACGGGCAATAAGTGCACACAATTCAAAACTTAAGAATCACATAAGTCAACAGCAGACAATTGGGTTAAATAAACCACAAGGTTTTGTCGTGATGAACACAATGACTGTATCAACAATACGTCATAGTTTAACATAATGTATGAACTCAAAATATCCATTTTTATGTTTGCACTACAGAAGGGGGCTGGCTTAGTTAAAAAAATGAGCCAATCAGACAGACCCCTTCATCCACAGCACTGATGGCATGCCAACATAGTTAATGTCATCTTGTGTTGAGCACAATGTGTAAGTGGAACTGGTGAGACCTGGGACCGAAGAAGATATCTAAATATTGGACACCTTGGATAATTTAAGTCTATTAGTAAGCTGTATACCTTACTATTTTTAAGATTATTTTTTTAACTAGACTACCCCTTTAACATACATTTTATGTGTGGCTCATGTCCAAAAAAATGTGCTCCACGTATACAGTGTGTCCACCCATGTCCTGTCCACCGCCATTAACTTGAGAACGGCGGCAGCTATTGCAGGTAACGGTGGCCACTTTGAGAATCAAAGTTAAATGAGCGCCATATGCGTGACCAGCATTCAATGTTTTGGTGGGGTCATGGGTTTCATATCATAGCATTTCTGTATGCAAGATGTCGATTCATATTGAATTGATGATGCCCTACAATTTGTTAATTCACTTTTTTTCTCTATTTCGTTCTGTTTTCAAGATAAAAATGCTAACTCCGTTGTTTTCCACCAGGTGGCGCTATAAGTGGTTTCATTGCATAGCGCATGGCTACTTTACTATACCTAGACACCACTTCTATGCCTATAGCTGCCGCCGTTCTCAAGTTAATGACGGTGGACAGGATATGGGTGGACACACTGTATGCCCTGCACTCTAAACCAGCTCCCTGCACACACAAGGCTAATCTAATGCCAAATCTTACCAAATTACCAGCATGCACCTGAGGAAGGGGCCAAAATTGTAACATAAGGAAGAGGCAATAGGGTAGTTCATACTAGACAATAACTTTGATTGCAAAAAGGGCCCTGTACTTACATTGCTGCTATGATTTATTCTATATAAAGTGGGTTTACATCCTCCCCTCTTAATTCATTTTTATTACTGCGCTTTTGTATTCGCATGAAAGTGAATTATTATCCTAAGAACTTGGCAATTTATTTTTGTTGCAGCAATGTTTTTACAATATACGATTGTGATAATACTTCCCTTATCTGGCCGTATATCGTTTTTAAAACCTAACACAGCAGACGAGAATAGGCTGGAAGGAAGAACAAAAAAAAAATACTCAAGGAATGTTTCATTTTGCTTGGCATGCCATGAAGGTATTGTGGATCACAAAAGGTGTCAGCAGTGCTTCGTATGGATTTAGCTTAAACTGCACTGCTGAGAGCCTTTTATGAGATGCCAATTACAATACATTCTGTTTACTGTCTGCTTGCCATGTTAAATGTGGAATCTAGTTTAAAGTTATAGCTCAAATTGTTCAAGATTTAGAGATACGAATGCAGGAGCGTTCACAAAGCTTTTGTGTAAGCTTCTAGTTCACACAATGAAGGATAAATATGGCTGACCTCAGAAGTGTATTGTAGATAGAGTAGACATTGTATGGTCTGGTGAGAAGAGGTAGGTACCCAGGAATGAGGGGGGTGTGATCAACCTGAGATATGAAGACCACCCATTGGGCAGCTACAGGGACCTAGCGACTGACCAAGCCCACTGTCACGCTGCACTAAGACGTGGCCCGGAGTAGTACAGTGCAGTCACCGCAAGGTGGCAGCAGAGTAACGTCGTGCTGTACTAAGATGTGACCTGCAGTAGTAGAGCAAAGTCACCACAAGGTGGCAGCAGAGTAGTCAGAGAGCCGAGTCAGCAACAGGAAGTCAAAACAATGTACGAGGGGTGAACAAACTCAAAGTCAGAAGCAAGCAAAAGAGGTCAGGTGCCAAACGGTAATAGAGAAAGCCGAAGGGAGAGACAGAGCCAAGTCAAGGATGGGAGTGTAAAGGTCACTTTACACACAGAGATAAATCTGTGGCAGATCTGTGGTTGCAGTGAAATTGTGGACAATCAGTGCCAGGTTTGTGGCCGTGTACAAATGGAACAATATGTCCATGATTTCACTGCAACCACAGATCTGCCAAAGATTTATCTCTGTGTGTAAAGTGGCCTTAAGTCAAATACAGGGAAGTCCAAACTACCATTAAAGGTATGACAAGCAGGACGGGGCCGGGAGAGGACAGACAGACACCAGTTAGTGTGCACGGCAGTACCTCAACAGAGCCAGCTGCACACACTATGAGACATAGACTGTAACTGGCGCTGAACCAGGAGGTGCAGCACCCAGATATAGGGTCCCGGAAACAAGAACAAGGTAGGAAGAAATTAACCCCTGACATGACCAGGTTGAAGCTGGGAGATACCACAGCAGCATATACTGGATCATGACAGCCACCAAGTCACTACAACTATAGTTGACCTCCACACTCTTGGTGTTCAAGTTTAAAAACTTAATTTAGGTAGCCATTAGGCCGGCATTGGGTGCTAGTGTCTACATGGATTCCCCCTATTCTGTACCATGCAAGGTCAAGACCCAGCGTGGGTCTTACAGAATTTAAAAGAGAAACCACTCCAATATCTAAACACTTGGTTGTTAACGTTGATAAGTTTCCAGATTTTTTTCCAGTTTTACTTTTTTGGTGAGTTTCTCCTGTTTTACCTGACTCTGCATGATCTGATATATCTATTCTACCCCCATTCTTTAACCAAACATGGACCTGGCGTTACCTGCCTCATACTAACCTTTCAATTCTTTTTCTCACATTTTGATCTCTTTAAGTCAAACAGTAACTTATTCTTTAGCCCTACTTGTGTTTTAGAAACTATCATGGAGACCACAACCTGGGTGTCTGACTGGTAAAGTCAACACTTCCTTTTTGGGTTTAAAGGTAAAAAACGGTTAGGATAGCTTGTGCCAACCCAATAAAAGTCTCTCGGGAATAGTTCTCTGCATATCTGCTAAGCTTCATTCAATGTTCTCAATTCATATTTGGTTCTTCTTCCTGTTCGTAAATCTTCATAGAATCGTATACTGTAATGGTAGAGTTGCAAGGGACCTCAAGGGCCATTGGGTCCAACCCCCTACGAGTCCAGGCTTTCCTAAATCATCCCAGCTATATGTTTATCCAGCTTCCGCTTGAAGATTTCCATTGATAGAGAGCTCACTTCCTCCTGTGGTCGCCTGTTCCACTCCCTGACTTCCCTCACTACCTCCCGCGGCAGCCGGTTCCACTTTCTGACTGCCCCCACTATCAGAAGGTTTTTCCTAATGTCTAATCTGAATCTTCTTCCATATAGTTTCATCCCATTGCTTCTTGTACTTCCTTGTGCTTATGAGAATAGGGTGGTTCCCTCTGCACTGTGACTACCTTTCAGATAATTGTAGACCGCTATTAAGTCTCCACTCAGCCTTCTTTTTTGAAAACTAAACATTCCTAGTTCTTGCAGGTGGTTTTCATATGACATGGTTTGCATACCTTCTACCATCTTGCTATCAGTCTTCCAACTGTTAACTGGCAGTACAAAAAAAAAAATTACATATACTCTCTATGAGTATATAAAGTGGTATAGCCTACTAAAATAGAGGTGTGTTCACAATGTTTGGTCAACATTCTGGAACACTTTGCTACTTTGGCTTTTATATTACCTGCTTTAACATCAATAGGTGACCCAAAGTAACTATTGGAACAACCTTCCTATACCATGGTCTTACCCTCCTTGTGTTTAAAGGGGTTGTCCATTAATTTGACATTGATGGCCTAACCTTAGGATAGGACATCAATGTCTGATCAGCCAGGGTCTGACACCCCACACCCCTGCCGATCAGCTCTTCTCAGGCAGCCAGAAATGCTCATGTGATGCCCTGGCAAAACCAGGTAGTCACAAATAGGTCCCTGCATAACACCTTCCCTCAGTAGGAAACACAAAGCAAACCAAGAAAACCCTAGTAACCCCCCCCCTAGGGACAGATAGACATACCAGTGGGTGTGACCAGGCGGTTGGAACACGCCCACCCAGGGGTTTAGACAGCCCAGGGCGGGAAAAGCAGCAGATCAGTCTAGATCAGTGGAGAAAGTGGAGGTCAGGCCTGAAGCTGACTGCCAGATGCCAGGGTTGGAGCCCTGGTGCCTTTGGCTAGGAGGCAGACGGTGGTCTCCGTCAGCAGGAGACGGGATGACAGCTCGGTGGAACCGAGGTGGACCAGGCCAGGGTTGTAGCCCGCCGGTACCGACACGGGGAATCGACCCGGAAAGTGTAGCACAAAATGGGGGTACTCTGACCCTGAAGCCAGGAACCAGAAACAAGTGGAACTGGTTAATTAACCGATTGAGGCCAGGACTAGAGGTCCTGTCCCACCCAAAGTCCCTCATAGAAGACAACAGCCCACCGATTAGGGATAAGAGGTCACCGCCAGGGCCCATAGATCCCACGGGCCAGCGTTTGCGGGCACGGCTCCTTAGGCCACATCCAGCCGGGAGCGGACTCCTGAGTTTTATACTGGGAAAGTCCACCTTACACCACAGTGCAGGAAAAGGATAGAGACCACCAGCCGGGTGGGGGATCCTGAACGCAACCGGCTGCAGCACCGGCCACCGCTACCTTGGTTTACCAGAGACTTGTGTGTTTTACTAACAGTGAGTACACCAGCACCCCCTGCGGTCGTCATCCCCCCTACACTAGAACCATCGGGTCCCGGGGCCACCATCCCTGCCCACGGAGGGGTTAACAACTTGCTGCACAACATCTCCCCTGGGTGCCCCATAACAGCAGCGGTGGTGTCCCACCTCACCACACACCGTGGGTGGTGTCACGAACTTACTACAGTCTAGCCCGTACATCTACGTCCCCCCCATTTACTCGGCGTGTCCGCGAGACCCCCGGGTGCAGAAACCCTCAAGCCACCAGCCCTGAAAGTCCGGGCACGAGCAGCAACTGGCTGCTGGCATGGGGGTGGCACACTCAGTTCCTGACTTGCCCCGTCTTCTGGTAGCAGCCGGTGCTGGGTAGTGCACATCTGCCTCCCACTGATTAGAGTGTGAGGCGGAAAAGCAGTACGCGGCCGCTATCAGAAGATGGAATAGCGCCTGAGCTGAGCATTTCTGGCCTTCTGCTGCTGCCTCCAGGACTGAGAACAGCTGATTGGTGGGGGTGCAGGGTGTAGCACCCCGGACGATCAGACATTGATGACCTATCCTAAGGATAGGACATCAATGTCAAAGTAGTGCACCACCCCTTTAACATTCCCTCCCTTTACCAATACCCCCAGTGAGCTCCTGATAAGGTCAGATACACTAAAAGCCGACATACTCTTTAGGAGATGAAGGAGACTTGACCCTCGACTGGTTCTAGACCCAGCATTTCAGGATAATGAGGTGTCAATGGAAAAAAGACAATATAGGTTTACACCCGTCATGTATGAGATGCCATCCCCCGGAGCTGAGGCCACCACTCTTCTGGGTGACTGTAGAGACAAGAAAACTAGATAAGAGCACCAACTATCAACACCACCAGGATAGAAAATGCTTGTGCTTAGCCACATTTAGTTAGACATTACTAGACGAGAAGTGATTTAGTTTCCAAAAATTTCAATTTGACACCAATAGTAACATCTCCCTTCCTTATTTGTGAAAATTGCAGTTAGTTTCTCACCACCCATGAGGAATAAGGATACAATCATCCTGAGCAAAGTGAACCAGCCCCTTAGGCACCTGCACCAACAAACCAGCTGCCTAAAGGCATCGAATCACTGCAACTCCTCCAAACAAAACAATAACTTAATTATTGTACTACTATTAAAGAGAACCATAAAAATGTCAACCTTCGGCTGCTTCATGCTTTAAATATTCACTTATATGTTCTGTAAAATATAGAAAATTCACTGCCATTAAAATACATTTTATAGAGAGACAGAAATGAATATTCTCCACTTTTCATTATACCCAGAAAACTTTGTGTGTGAGTTTTGGAAGATTTCAAACTTTTTTTTTTATATCCAGGATATATATAATATATATTTCATAGTTTAGAATAACATTTATAGACAGAATAAAAAAGCAAAAGTTAAAAATTGTTCCAAGACAAACCCCATAGTGAGAGATGCATCGAAGGGTAAAACTTCCGAGTTTGGAAAAACATTTTTTTACATAACATTTATATTTCAAGACAAGTTTCTAGAAGAATATCTATCTCCTCTGGTTCTAAACACATCTAGATATAATGAAACCACAAGTAAGGATGGCCTGTTACAGTGTTGAGTTTACATACTGCTCTATTTATATAATTTTACAATATCACACATGGGTGGCACGGTGGCTCAGTGGTTAGCACTGTAACGTTGCAGCGTTGGGGTCCTGGGTTCAAATCCCACCAAGGACAACATCTGCAAGGAGTTTATATGTTCTCCGTGGGTTTTGTCCGGGTTCTCTGGTTTTCTCCCACACTCCAAAGACATACAGATAGGGACTTTAGATTGTGAGCCCCAATGGGGACAGTGTTGCTGATGTATGTAAAGCACTGCAGAATATGTTGGCGCTATATAAAGAAGAAGGATGGGTTTTAAAACACTAGCAGAGGAGTCGGATCGAGTATTTTATGCCTGACTTAGCCACAATGGATGCAAACCTGTGTACTTTTTGCACCATTTTGGCTAGATGAATAACCAGGGGATCAGCCTTGGCACCAGTTTCCCTCCAGCCTTTCCGCACAATGTCAAAGAGAAAAAAAACATGAGTTGGCTGGATAAATGGAAATAAGGCTCTGGAACATGTGATATTATGTGGTTTTAGGCCCCCTTCACATGCACGTGTCTCCGGTACGCGCTAGGTCCGTGCCCGCATGTACCGGAGACACAGGCACACGTAAACCCATTAAAATCAATGGGTTTATGTGCACGCACGTGTTCAGCCATTGGCCCGTGCCTCCGTGTGGAGCAGACGTGAGCCCATATGCTCCACACGAATGCATGTCCGTTTTTCTCCGGCAGCACAGGTGTCACACGGACCGCACACGTACCATGTAGTGGGGATGCGGTCCCGTGTGACACACGCCGGAGAAAGCTCACGTGTCAGAGAAAAAAATAACAAATCTTTACTCCCCTTCTCCAGCCCTCCTGTCTCTGCCGCTGCTGACACTTGCTGCCCACCGCCGCTCATTATGCTCATTTAATATTCACTTCACTGCGGCGGAAGCAGCAGCAGCGGGGAGTCGGCAGGGCGGGAGACCGAAGATCAGCACCACGGACAGCGACGCCAGGGACAGGTGAGTAGAAAGTTCCCGTTCTCCGTGTGTTACCACGGATAACACACGGAGAACACACGTAGCGCCATAAACACGGCACACGGAGGGGAAAACGCACCTTTGACACTTCCGTGAAACAGGTGCGTGATTTTCACGGACGTGTGAAGGGGGCCTTAGACATAGTGATAAAATAAAGTCATCTTCATTACGGTCCTTTTACATCGACCAATAACTTTGTCCAATGAGCACGATCAATCATTTAAAAATTAATAACACAAGCAATTTTTTGTTTGTCGTTTTACTTGGATCCTGGTTTACACTGGACCATGATTGGGAGTGAACATTCGAACAAAGGTTTGAAGATCAATAAAAGGGACAGATTCAATCAGGTCAGAATTAAATATGGACCAAATGGAATTTGGCCCAAAAGGATGATTATGTTTCTCTGAAGTTTTTCTAGACCCCAAAGCATAAAAAACAAAGGGCCAGGGAGGAGTTAAAAAAAATAAATACAGTGCCTTGTGAAAGTATGCAGCCCCCTTGAATGTTTCAACCTTTTCCCACATTTAAGGCTTCAAAAATTAAGATAAAAATGTTAATGTTCTGGTGAAGAATCAACAAGTGGGACACAATTGTGAAGTTGAACGAAATGTATTGCTTATTTTAAACTTTTGTTAAAAAGAATAAACTGAAAATTGGAGCATGCAATATTATTAGTCCCCTTTAAGTTAATACTGTACTTTGTAGCGCCACCTTTTGCTGCGATTACAGCTGCAGTCTCTTGGGGTATGTGTCTATCAGTTTTTCACATCGAGAGACTGAAATTCTTGCCCATTCTTCCTTTGTAAACAGCTAGAGCTGAGTGAGGTTGGATGGAGAGCATTTGTGAATAGCAGTTTTCAGCTCTTTCCACAGATTCTCGATTGGGTTCAGGTCTGGATTGTGACTTGGCCATTCTAACACCTGGATATGTTTATTTGTGAACCATTCCATTGTAGATTTTGCTTTATGTTTGGGATCATTGTCTTGTTGGAAGACAAATCTCTGTCCCAGTCTCAAGTCTTTTGCAGACTCCAACAGGTTTTCTTCAAGAATGCACCTGTATTTGGCTCCATCCATCTTCCCATCAATTTTAACCATCTTCCCTGTCCCTGCTGAAGAAAAGCAGCCCCAAACAATGATGCTGCCACCACCATGTCTGACAGTGGGGATGGTGTGTTCAGGTTGATGAGCTGTGTTGCTTTTACGCCAAACATATCGTTTGGCATTGTGCCTAAAAAGTTCGATTTTGGTTTCATCTCACCAGAGCACCTTCTTTCACATGTTTGGTGTCTCCCAGGTGGCTTGTTGCAAACTTTAAACAACACTTTTTATGGATATCTTTGAGAAATGGCTTTCTTCTTGCCACTCTTCCATAAAGGCAGATTTGTGCAGTGTACAACTGATTGTTGTCCTATGGACAGACTCTCCCACCTCAGCTGTAGATCTCTGCAGTTCATCCAGAGTGATCATGGGCCTCTCAGCTGCCTCTCTAATCAGTCTTCTCCTTGTTTGAGATGACATTTTTGAGGGACGGCCGGGTAGATTTGCAGTGGTATGATACTCCTTCCATTTCAATATGATTGCTTGCACAGTGCTCCTTGGGAAGTTTAAAGTTGTGGAAATCTTTTTGTAACCAAATCTGGCTTTAAACGTCTCCACAACAGTATCACGGACCTGCCTGTTGTGTTCCTTGGTCTTCATGATGCTCTCATGCTTTAAACAGAACCCTGAGACTATCACACAGCAGGGGCATTTATACGGAGACTTGATTACACACAGGGGGCTTATATTTATCATCATCAGTCATTTAGGACAACATTGTATTATTCAGAGATCCTCAATGAACTTCTTGAGTGAGTTTGCTGCACTGAAAGTAAAGGGGATGAATAATATTGCACGCCCCAATTTTCAGTTTATTCTTTTTTACAAAAGTTTAAAATAAGCAATACATTTCGTTCAACTTCACAATTGTGTCCCACTTGTTGTTGATTCTTCACCATAACATTAACATTTTTATCTTTATGTTTGAAGCCTGAAATGTGGGAAAAGGTTGAAAAATTCAAGGGGGACGTATACTTTTCCAAGACACTGTAAATATAGATTATACTCATCTGTCATAAGCCTGCCCCTCAGCTGTCTCAGACCTCCACTTGGCTTTGGATGGGTCTTCAGTCCAGATCTTCTGGGGCTCTCTAGGCCTCACTGGGTCCCATGGGGTGGACAGTCATCCATCTAAGCTGCCACGCAGGACACAACGCATATGATTAACATGAATCACATGTGATCTGTGCAGCCTAGTCAGGGCCAGAAGATTATAACCCAAGACCGATCTGAAGACCAAAGAGAAGACCATTTACGAAGGCCTTTCAAAGTGAGGAGTGAAGAATTGGGTTGGAGTATTGTGACTGTACTGATATTTTTTTTTAGCCCCTTCCTGGTTCTTTAGTTTACTAAAATCAAATCTAAAAAAATTCTAATTTTGGAAAATCCAAATTTTTTAGGAAATTCAAAATAACTTTAATTGTCAATCAATTTGTTCATCTCTGCTCTACAGCAGTCTTTAGCTTCATGATTTCTTGTCTGTAGGCTCTCTCTCTATTATCAGGAATCTCCTCTGACATACCATTGGTGCAACCTGTGCAGCCGCTCAGACACCCAAGAGGTAAGGGGACCCAATTCCAGCTCCAAAACAGCAAGCAGTATCCATCACAGATACATTATTGGACAAAGGGCAAAGGGCCCATATAATTTTCTTGCAGATGTCCTCTTCTTTCCGTCCTCAGCCCCATACATAGTTTCCTCCAGGGAGAAGGATGGTCAGGTCTCTCTGCATCAGTTTGTGAGACTCGCACTGTAAGGGGCACTTTGCACACTACGACATCACAAGCCGATGCTGCGATGCCGTGCGCGATAGTCCCCGCCCCCATTGCAGCTGCGATATCATGGTGATAACTGCTGGAGCGAACATTATTGCTACGGCAGCTTCACACGCACTTACCTGCCCTGCGACGTTGCTCTGGCTGGCGAACCGCTTCCTTATTAAGGGGGCGGGTCGTGCGGCGTCATAGTGACGTCACACGGCAGGCGGCCAATAGAAGCGGAGGGGCGGAGATGAGCGGGACGTAAACATCCCGCCCACCTCCTTCCTTCCGCATAGCTGGCGTGAGCCGCAGGACGCAGGTAAGGAGATGTTCCTCGCTCCTGCGGCTTCACACAAAGCGATGTGTGCTGCCGCAGGAACAAGGAACAACATCGTAACATCGGTATTTCCCAATTCATGGAAATGCTGGACTCTACACCGATGATACAATAACGACGCTTTTGCGCTCGTTAATCGTATCAAAAAGGATTTACACATTACGATATCGACTGCGACACCGGATGTGCGTCACTTTCAATTTGACCCCACCGACATCACACCTGCGATGTCGTAGTGTGCAAAGTACCACTAAGGCTAAGGTCACACAATCGTAGATTCTGATCCGAGAGAATTGAGTTGATTATGCCAATAACACTCTGATCAGAGATTTAGCTTAATGGATGAGAAAACTGAAGCACACTGTGAGGAGAAGATGGAAAAAAAAATTCTCCATCTTCTCCATTTTGTAAGTCTGCGGAAATTAGACTGCACTCGGATGTGATCTGAGTTTAGTATGATGTTTTCCAGCACCTATAGAAATAATTGGTTCAGTGGCATTTTTGACTTGGGCGCCAAATCGCAGCATGCTGCATTTTTTTTCTCATGCCGAATCGGTATGAAAAAAAAAACCCCCTGCCCATCATTGGTCCGAGTGCTATTCATTAAATAAATCTGCACATTGGTGTGAACGAACCCTAAAGAGGGCTTTACACGGCAATTGCTAGCAATATCGTACGCAAAAGCACCCGCCCCCGTCGTGCATGCGATATCGTGTGATCGCTGCCACAGCGAACATTATCGCTAAGGCAGCGTCACACGCACTTACCTGGTCGGCGGCATCGCTGTAACTGCTGAACAATCCCTCCTTCAAGGGGGAGGTGCGTTCGGCTTCACGGCGATGTCACCGCGACGTCACTAAGCGGCTGGCCAATCAAAGCGGAGGGGCGGAGATGAGCGGGACGAACATCCCGCCCACCTTCTTCCTTCCTCATTGCGGGTGGGACGCAGGTAAGGTGAGGTTCCTCGCTCCTGCGGTGTCACACACAGCGATGTGTGCTGCCGCAGGAACGAGGAACAACATCTTTAAACAACCATTAACAATTTTTGGTTTTAGGACGACCTCTCCATGGTGAACAATTTTCACCACTTTGGAGGACGTTTAAGATTGCTGTTAAGTGTTACACGCTGCAATACCGTTAATGACATCGGATGTGCGTCACTAACAACGCGACCCTGACGATAAAACATTAACGATATCATAGCGTGTAAAGCCCCCTTTAGGGTACGTGCCCACGATCAAGGATTCACAGCGTTTTGGACGCAGCATGCTTCAGCTGCAGCCAAAACACTGCGATGTACAGTACAAGCACAGTGGATGGGATTTCTAGAAATCCCGTGCTCACAGTGCATGCATAGCCCGAAGCGTAAACTGAGCTGTGGTGCGGCTTTCTGAGCTGCAAGCTTGTCATGTATTTGCTGCAGAGTCGCAAGTGTTCTCCGCAGGGAGAACAAAAGACAGAGACCGTAGTGCCCTGAACTCTGATTGTTAGCACGGGCAGCTGCGGTCTCCTGCGGAGGAGACTCACCGCCCCGCAGGTCAGGACCCGCTGCATCCAGGACGCAGCAGGTCCTAATCATGGGCACATATCCTTAGAGAGAGGAGAGGGAGCAGGGGCTTCAGCTCACACAACACAGCTCTGCAACTTCAACAGGAAAATATTTTATTATTTACATCTTCAAATGCATAAGGAGGTATGATGGTGGAATATGGGGGGGTTGTGTATAATGTTGTGTAGGTTTGTATTTTAGGCGTGGTTCACTGTCCATTCTCTGTATTGCTTGTGTGTACATTGTATTGTCTGTAGGTAATCACCCACTGTAGTGTTTCTGTCCCTAAGTCTGGGGGAGGGGGCCTTGGATCCACCTAAACTCTCTGCTTACCTGAAGAATAGGTCAGTCAGGCTGGAAAGGAAAAGAGAAAAGGATTGATCCTCTGAGGGAAAAGCTGAGGCTGCGGCCAGCACCCGAGAGCGACTGTAAGAAACTCCGATTTCCCTGGAAAAGGACTGCTGGAGGAGTATGACTGATCCCTGGGACATTTATGCCATTACTGGACTATATTCGTGTTTCTGGAATAGTTTTACCCTTTGTATGGTGGATTATTTGATGGACATTTTGGATTGCATGAAATAAATATTCTTTGGATCGCTCATCCGTTTCTTGCTCTGCTGATTGTGTGATATGGGAGAAGGACTCCGTCACAGGATTGGAATTTTATTTTATTATTTTTTATTTATTTATTTTTATTTATTTTTTTAAATCATGGACACACTTAAAACAAAAAATAGAAAAATCCTGCTCTTTCCCTGTAGTTGCTCACCCAAAGCTTAGAAAATGTTGTTTTGTTTATATATATATATATATATATATATATATATATATATATATATATATATATATATACAGTTAGGTCCAGAAATATTTGGACAGTGACACAAGTTTTGTTATTTTAGCTGTTTACAAAAACATGTTCAGAAATACAATTATATATATAATATGGGCTGAAAGTGCACACTCCCAGTTGCAATATGAGAGTTTTCACATCCAAATTGGAGAAAGGGTTTAGGAATCATAGCTCTGTAATGCATAGCCTCCTCTTTTTCAAGGAACCAAAAGTAATTGGACAAGGGACTCTAAGGGCTGCAAATAACTCTGAAGGCGTCTCCCGTGTTAACCTGTAATCAATGAAGTAGTTAAAAGGTCTGGGGTTGATTACAGGTGTGTGGTTTTACATTTGGAAGCTGTTGCTGTGACCAGACAACATGCGGTCTAAGGAACTCTCAATTGAGGTGAAGCAGAACATCCTGAGGCTGAAAAAAAAGAAAAAATCCATCAGAGAGATAGCAGACATGCTTGGAGTAGCAAAATCAACAGTCGGGTACATTCTGAGAAAAAAGGAATTGACTGGTGAGCTTGGGAACTCAAAAAGGCCTGGGCGTCCACGGATGACAACAGTGGTGGATGATCGCCGCATACTTTCTTTGGTGAAGAAGAACCCGTTCACAACATCAACTGAAGTCCAGAACACTCTCAGTGAAGTAGGTGTATCTGTCTCTAAGTCAACAGTAAAGAGAAGACTCCATGAAAGTAAATACAAAGGGTTCACATCTAGATGCAAACCATTCATCAATTCCAAAAATAGACAGGCCAGAGTTAAATTTGCTGAAAAACACCTCATGAAGCCAGCTCAGTTCTGGAAAAGTATTCTATGGACAGATGAGACAAAGATCAACCTGTACCAGAATGATGGGAAGAAAAAAGTTTGGAGAAGAAAGGGAACGGCACATGATCCAAGGCACACCACATCCTCTGTAAAACATGGTGGAGGCAACGTGATGGCATGGGCATGCATGGCTTTCAATGGCACTGGGTCACTTGTGTTTATTGATGACATAACAGCAGACAAGAGTAGCCGGATGAATTCTGAAGTGTACCGGGATATACTTTCAGCCCAGATTCAGCCAAATGCCGCAAAGTTGATCGGACGGCGCTTCATAGTTCAGATGGACAATGACCCCAAGCATACAGCCAAAGCTACCCAGGAGTTCATGAGTGCAAAAAAGTGGAACATTCTGCAATAGCCAAGTCAATCACCAGATCTTAACCCAATTGAGCATGCATTTCACTTGCTCAAATCCAGACTTAAGACGGAAAGACCCACAAACAAGCAAGACCTGAAGGCTGCGGCTGTAAAGGCCTGGCAAAGCATAAAGAAGGAGGAAACCCAGCGTTTGGTGATGTCCATGGGTTCCAGACTTAAGGCAGTGATTGCCTCCAAAGGATTCGCAACAAAATATTGAAAATAAAAATATTTTGTTTGGGTTTGGTTTATTTGTCCAATTACTTTTGACCTCCTAAAATGTGGAGAGTTTGTAAAGAAATGTGTACAATTCCTACAATTTCTATCAGATATTTTTGTTCAAACCTTCAAATTAAACGTTACAATCTGCACTTGAATTCTGTTGTAGAGGTTTCATTTCAAATCCAATGTGGTGGCATGCAGAGCCCAACTCGCGAAAATTGTGTCACTGTCCAAATATTTCTGGACCTAACTATATATATATATTATTTTTTTTTTTATTATTTTATCTTATTTTTTTAACTAAAAAAAATGTGACTCACATATGTTTTACAACCAGGCTCCAATTTTTACCAATTCGACCTTATCCCAAGCAAATCTTAGCTAATTTCTTCAGCGTCCAAAATCAATTGATTGCGGCTACTTTTAATGCTGTATATACAATGGCAACCGTGGCATGTTCGTTTTGGCAGATTGAATGTCTGGTTAATTAGAGATAATTGATCTCTGGTGAACGGGATTGTCAGTCTACAGTGGCATTATTCCTGAACAGTTGACGGTCCATGAACGGAGCAGCATTCATGGTCCATCAAGTGTTTGGGAAATTGTTAGTATGTGCTGACATTTCCATTTGCTATGAGCTCAGTAATCATTATTTTACCAGGTGTGCAAGATACAGTGACTGTTGATTAAATTAAATATTCAAGGGCACAAAATAAAGGCTCGTTCATATCCATTCTTATTGATTATCAGCCTTCCCGACTTAATGCCATTAACGCTCAAATGCAAATGTAGCGGAGGAGAGCGGGGCTTACTATTTTTGTTTTAATTTTTTTATCTGTGTCATACAGGCCTAAATTTATCAGTAGATAGTGTAGAATATAACAATATATTTGTATCATTAGAGGTGTTTTTGGATATTACATTAAAGGCCTATCCATGGATAATTCTCTCGTCACTCATCAGCAAAATAATAGAGTACCAGATGTCAATGAAGTGTTGTGGATCACGACACAAACATCCATAATCAATGCTCTGCTTGATCAGTAAGCTGATCTGTAGTACCAGGGCAGCCACATTTGTTGTGCTCATCAAATGGTGGTCCCAGAGGAAGGATTCCTATCTACCATACATCAATGGACAATTCTAGGAGTCCTCTAATATTGCAATAGAAAGTATCCGTCTGGTCTCCAACGTCAACCACTCACTCGCTAGGTGATTCATTGCCAGTTCTGCTAGTGCCTTTGACTATCACCCTGGTAGAGCCGCAGGGACAGTACATGGTTAACCCTCGTCAGGCAGAATGATCTCCCCATTTAGGAGAGGACAATGCAATGCAGATGAACACCTACAGTTTAAATGGAAACAAGGATAATAATCTTACTCAAAAACATCTCCCGGATCCGTGCTTTCCTTAACCAAGAATCAGCAAAAACATTAGTGCATGCCCTCATCATCTCCCGCCTCGACTACTGCAACCTCCTGCTTTGTGGCCTCCCTTCCCACACTCTTGCACCCCTCCAATCTATCCTAAACTCTGCGGCCCGCTTAATCCACCTCTCCCCTCGCTAATACCCAGCCTCGCCACTCTGCGAATCCCTTCACTGGCTTCCCATCACCCAACGACTCCAGTTCAAAACACTAACCATGACATACAAAGCCATGCACAACCTGTCTCCTCCCTACATCTGTGACCTAGTCTCCCGGTACCTACCTGCACACAACCTCAGATCCTCACAAGATCTCCTTCTCTGCTCCTCCCTTATCTCCTCTTCCCACAATCGCGTACAAGATTTTTTCTGTGCATCCCCCATACTCTGGAACGCTCTACCTCAGCACTTCAGACTCTCCCCTACCGTGGAAAGCTTCAAGAGGAACCTCAAGACCCACCTCTTCCAACAAGCCTACAACCTACAATAGCCCTCAGTCCAGTAGACCACTGCGCAACCAGCTCTGTCCTCACCTATCGTACCATCACCCATTCCCTGTAGACTGTGAGCCCTCGCGGGCAGGGTCCTCTCTTCTCCTATACCAGTCTGTTTTGTACTGTTAATGATTGTTGTACGTATACCCTCTTTCACTTGTAAAGCGCCATGGAATAAATGGCGCTATAATAATAAATAATAATAATAATAATTGCAACATCTCTTTAAGATGTAACCGGCTGCAACAGAGATAGAAACTTGTCTTACGGCAAGAAACATTGGTGATATTTTGTCTGGCAACTTGCCCATTGTTGTCTACTCAGTTACCGCAGACATTTCTTCGGTGTCAAAGTTCATGGTCAGGAATAAGCCGTTATGCTCTTCTCTTCTATATCTAATCTTTCCTCTTTTGTTGCCTATCTTCGTCTTATTGGCAGAATGGAACCTCTTGGTCTCCCACATTCAGTTGAATGTATCTCTTCCTCTTGGACAGACAATGCAGAATAGAGGATGTTATAAGCTCCTTTGTAACCCTAACTAGTTGTCACTTAAGGATAGCAAGGGACACTGGGCTTCTATGCTGTCAGTTATGGTAAAGGCCAGGACTCTAGGCTATTCCTCAACTCTGGATTACTCCTAATGGTAGAGGTGAGCAGAGTCACGTGCCTTTCTATACTCCTGAGAAATACTACTCTAATAACCCCAAGGAGGGACAGGGCAGGAGTGTGATGATAGCCAGATATTGACAGACGGGGAAAACCAAAACTGTGACACACTGTATGCACACAGAAATAGACAAAGAGAGGCTCAGGAGAAACACAAAAGCAGGAGGGTAGAAACAAAAAGGCAACAAGGGTAAAAGCCACAACTGCCCACAGCCACAGGTATCACACCACATTGTTATGATCCGGAACCATGGAAGATCACAATAGAACATTGGCAAAAAGGTGACAAGAGCATTGGCAACTAATCTGGCCACCATCCCCTTACTAACCATCAACACTAGAAGTAGCCGAGGGGTGAACTAACATCCTATGCACCGCGAACCCAGCCGGAGAACTAGCTATCCTAAAGGAAGGAAGGATGAAGAACTCTTTGCCTCAGATATAGACCTCAAAAGGTATAGCAAGTCCCCCACATTCAAAGACTACGGCGATATAGGAAAATACAATACACAGAAGGATGATAGGATCAGCAAATGTGAGGCTTCACTGACTAAACAGGACAGGATAGGAAAGGGGCTGATGGTGGCCAGAGAAAAACCCTACAAAAATCCAAATACCTGAAAAAGGTCCTCTGATCGCACGATCTGCACTCTGTGCTATATCAGGCGCTCTTGTCAAACCAATGAACAGAAAACAGGAACAATTACAAATTCAAGAAGCAACAAACACATGGACTTATAGGAGCAAAACTCCAAACATAGCTGCATGGAGCTTCCCAGCAAAGCAACAGAGAGGGAAGATTCCTGCATGCAAATAAACTGACAATAACCACAATATTTGACAACCCAGATAAGAACAAAAACAACATAAGAAAGAACCAAGCACTTATCTGGGGTATATGTGGTCAGAAACAAGATGAAAAGGCTGGTGAGCTACAGGACAATGATAACCAGCTCAGACTGTCAGCAGACCAAGGTTTAAATAGGCAGAGAGTTAGCAATGGAAACGCCCATTGCTCCAGCACACCTGGTCTCTGTCCAAATCATTCCTGGCCACAAGAGGGAGCCTCACAGCAGCAACAGCATAACTGACATTCACAACACTAGATAGTCTGAATCAACACATCTTACCAGACCAACTAAGATAACCTATAGATGGCACTTATGGAAGTGTCCAGCCAGCATATATAGGAGGAGAGCATATATGATTGGCTCCCACACAACATGTGATCAAAGATGACTCACAAGCAGACCAGCAGAGATTAACTCTTGGTAGCCTGCCTATGAACTACGAATGTATTGGTTGAAGCTGAAGTCTGCCTGCGCTGATTACAGACCTCAGAGAAATTATCAGCCAGTGCGTCAGAATCTGTAGTCTGAACAGAATCTAACGCTGCCAAGACAGTTGGCGAAGTTTGTGAAAATCTCCATGTGAAACTAGTTCACTGGGGTAGCATACCAATTAACAAGTGTTATTCCTGTACTTGCTGGTTCTTTGCTATCTGGACTTCTTGCTTCTGCATGTGTCTGTCTGCTGCTCTTTCTGAACTTTTACAATACACTCTGTAAACAACAGGGGAACTTGGGAAGGCATGCTGATGCTAACTCCACACTCCCGATGAATCAGCAACTTACACCACAGCTCAGTGTATTAACTGTTTAGGCTCTGCAATTATCACTAATTATCACTAATCTGCTAATCAGTTCCCCCATTTTGCGGAATGTTAGGGTGCCTTCACACTTTAGCGATGCAGCAGCGATCCGACCAGCGATCTGACCTGGTCAGGATCGCTGCTGCATCGCTACATGGTCGCTGGTGAGCTGTCAAACAGGCAGATCTCACCAGCGACCAGTGACCAGCCCCCAGCCAGCAGCGACGTGCAAGCGACGCTGCGCTTGCACGGAGCCGGCGTCTGGAAGCTGCGGACACTGGTAACTAAGGTAAACATCGGGTATGGTTACCCGATGTTTACATTAGTTACCAGCGCACACCACTCAGCTGTGTGTGCAGGGAGCAGGAGCCGGGACTGGCAGCGTGAGAGCTGCGGAAGCTGGTAACGAAGGTAAATATCGGGTAACCACCTTGGTTACCCGATGTTTACCTTGGTTACAGCTTACCGCAGCTGTCAGACGCCGGCTCCTGCTCCCTGGACATTCAGGATTGTTGCTCTCTCTCTGTCACACACAGCGATGTGTGCTTATCAGCAGGAGAGCAACAATAAAAAAACGAACCAGAGCTGTGTGTAACGAGCAGCGATCTCACAGCAGGGGCCAGATCGCTGCTCAGTGTCACACACAGCGAGATCGCTAATGAGGTCACAAAAAACGTGACTCAGCAGCGATCTCAGTAGCGATCTCGCTGTGTGTGAAGCACCCCTTAGACACCAATTATTTCTCTTCCAAAATGTACTGATGCATACAACACCAGTCCCTCACATCACTGTCTCCTATCACTATACTGTGTCCTCAAATTTCTCTCTCCCCTCTCATCCCCCTTGCTCTCCGTGATGTGTATGTATACATCTTCTCTATCATACCGTTTCCTCATACATGCTCCGCCCTCTCTTTCCATACTGTTTTCGCATCCATCCCCCCCTCTCATACTGTTTCATCATACAGCATCCCCCTCATACTAAGTACTCAAATTTCTACCCCCTGATTCTCAGGAATTGAGAAGTGACACACAGGTTTGGCTCAGTATTCGCTTGTGTACGTTTTCTGAAAATACAGTACCTAGTTATTTTCGGAACTTCCATATAATGAATAAATATAAAATGAATAAAAGAGGCATAATCCCAGCGGCATGCAACAGGAAAATAAAACATTTAAGGGCACATGCCATATTATAACCTAATATAAGTTGTAAACCGTTCAAGGGAATTCTATTGTACCCATACAAGTAGGGGCGTAATGATCATGGACGCAGAGGGCCAGGCCCATGCTGAAGGGGGCCAATCAGAGTCCAGCATCTGATGTCGGGGTTGTTAATAACAAACGGAGCATAATAGTGATGTCATGTGTTGTCTGTCACTTGCACGCCAAAGTCATTTGCCGGTTTCTGTGTTGGCTATAGAAGAGGATGCCATACATCGTGAGAGTGGAGGAATGTGAGAAGAATCATTTATATTATTTTTCTCTTACATTTGTTGGAGAAGAGCCACATAGCAGGGACATTATTACTGGCACAGGCCTAGAAAAAATGACATTATACCAGGATAGGACATTATACCTAGAAAGGAAGATACTAAACCAGGAAGGGGACCGCAATAGAGGATATTATATCAGAACAGGACCAAGGATGGGGGACATTATACCTGCAAAGGGAGATACTATACCAGGAAGGGGCCCAGGATAGAGGATATTATTCCAAGAAGTGGCCCAGGATGTAGAATATTATACCAGGATGGAAGACATTATCTCAGGAAAGGTAGATATTATGCCATGAAGGGGGCCAGGATGGCAGATATTATACTATGATGGGGGATATTGTAGCTGGAAAGGGAGATACTATGCCAGGAAGGGGCCAAGGATAGAAGATATTATATGAAGAAGGGGCCCAGGATGGAGGACATTATACCAGGAAGGGGTCATTATACCTGGAAAAGGAGACACTATACCAGGAAGGGGACCAAGATAGAGGATATTATACCAGGAAGCCGCCCAGGATGGAGGACATTATATCAGGAAAGGGAGGCATTATGCCAGGAAGGGGCCCAGGATGGAGGACATTATATCAGTATGAGAGACATTATATCAGGAAAGAGAGACATTATACCAGGAAGGGAGCCAGGATGGAGGACATTATACCAGGATGGGGGATATTGTACCAGGAGAGGGAGATAGTATACCAGGAAGGGGCCCAGGATAGAGGATATTATATAAAGAAGGGGCCCAGAATGGAGGACATTATACCAGGATGGGAAAAATGATACCTGCAAAGAGAGATACTATACCAGGAAGGGGCCCAGGATAGAGGATATTATATGAAGAAGGGGCCCAGGATGGAGGACATTATACCAGGATGGGGAAAATGATACCTGCAAAGAGAGATACTATACCAGGAAGGGGCCCAGGATAGAGGATATTATATAAAGAAGGGGCCCAGGATGAAGGACATTATACCAGGATGGGAAAAATGATACCTGCAAAGAGAGATACTATACCAGGAAGGGGCCCAGGATAGAGGATATTATATGAAGAAGGGGCCCAGGATGGAGGACATTATACCAGGATGGGGAAAATGATACCTGCAAAGAGAGATACTATACCAGGAAGGGGTGCAGGCTGGAGGATATTATACCAGAAAGGGGCGCAGGATGGAGGATATTATACCAGAAAGGAGCCCAGGATGGGAGACATTATAGCAGGAAAGGGCCAGGATTGGGAACATTATTACAGGATGGGGGACATTATTAAAAGGGGGTGAACACAATTCATGTGGGGCAAACACAACCTCATAGGATCTGGAACACTACAAGGGCTCATACATTTGACAACCGTGTAGGTGAGGGGCCAGGTCTAAATTTTGCACCACTGCCCATTGGACTGCAAAGTATTTGGCTATACCTATAGGTAGTGCAGAAGTTGTAATTAGCCCTTTGCCAGAAAATGTCCAATGTTATTTAAGCAATAAATGTGCTGAGGATTAGTTACTATTAAACAGAAAGTAAAGTTACGTTTTTCATTTTTCACGACATTGTAGTGCCGGAAGAAATGTAATGCTTGGCAAGCCGAGACCGCTGGTTATTGAGGAAGCCGGTTATTAGCTTTACCTCCCTGATTACTGGAGATTGCCAAGAAAAAAGTATCTAAACCCGAAAGTTAAATATTAAAAATAAATGTCTCCAAAATGCAGCAAGTACATGTCAAATCTGCTATATATTAACATAGTATTATCACACAAGAGACAATGTATTCGAGCAACAAAGGGAATTACATATCAATCAGGATAGTAACAGAAACCAGCGCTGAGATGATTCTGATGATTAAGCAAAATTCATCGCATCTTTTATCCTTCATTCTAACAATACTCAAATTGTACGATGACAATCGTTCATATCATGGCTCCTACTGCCAATTATTAATACGTGTAGAGTCAAAAGAAAAATAATTGACTTACTATATCATCAAAAGGAGGTTGGTATGGGTAGATCTGTCTGTGTCAATGGGATTCTGGCAAAGCTGGGGGGAGGGTAAAACATCTGAGTGGGCCCCTAACCAGGTAACCCTGATGCCAACTACTATGGTGGCGGACCCTAATAGTGGATGTTGAAGAACCTCAGTAGATGACCGCACTGTTACTAAAAAAATCTTTATACAAAGACCAACACTGATATTACTGCCATATGGTGACCATGTAGTGGTAGATACCAGTCCTGCAGAGCATGTAAGAGGTTACAGTACAGTTATACATGGTGACTTACAGATGACGTTCTTGCTGATGGAGTCTTTTCCATCTGGCCCAGACCGTCATGACAACTTCTCCAGCCACAACTCATCTGCAGAGATTACACCAAAGACACATTTCACTTCTCACGTTTTCAGCTCCATCCCCATCTATTCCCAACCTGCACAAACTCCTCATACTGCTGATACCCCAATGCTGAGCCGCAGCTGCCATATGTGCCCCTATTGCTGAACCTACTGTGCACCCTCTAGGTGGCAAAACAAACCTCTAGAATATATTAATGCCCTGTGCAAGTGCACTATAAAACTGTGGCAAAATTTCCTCCCTACAAAGTAATAATGCACCCCACATACCCCTTTGATAGTTACAATAACCTGAGTACCCATATAACTATAAGTGCCCACTTAACATTTAGTAATCTTGCAGGTCTCCCCCCTGTACAGCTCCCCTCTATACAATGTGATGCTCTTCTATACACAGTATAATGCCCTCACACAGGGTACTGACCCCTTAGGAGCCCCCAAACTGTTTAATGGCCTCAATATTGTATGATGGCCTCTACACTGTATCATGGTCCCCTGACTGTATGATGGCTCTCAAAATAGCTTCCTTACTGTATGATTACTCCCTTAGTACCCCCTACACTATTTCATGACCCCCTAATTAGTCCTCACACTGTATCATGACCCCTTTAGTAGCCCCTACACTGTATCATGACTCCCTTAGTGTAGCCGACACTGTTATAGCCCACTCAGTAGCCCCCACTATGTATGATGGCCTCCCCTTAGTAGCTCCCACAATTTATGGGGGTTTCCTTAGTAGCCCCTACTATTTATGGGGGTTTCCTTAGTTACTCCCACTATTTATGGGGGTTTCCTTAGTAGCCCCCACTATTTATGGGGGTTTCCTTAGTAGCCCCCACTATTTACGGGGTTTCCTTAGTAGCCCCCACTATTTATGGGGGTTTCCTTAGTAGCCCCCACTATTTACGGGGTTTCCTTAGTAGCCCCCACTATTTATGGGGGTTTGCTTAGTAGCCCCAACTATTTATGAGGGTTTCCTTAGTAGCCCCCATTATTTATGGGGGTTTCCTTAGTAGCCCCTACTATTTATGGGGGTTTCCTTAGTAGCCCCCACAATTTATGGTGGCTTCCTTAGTAGCCCCTACTATTTATGGGAGTTTCCTTAGTAGCCCCCACTATTTATGGGAGTTTCCTTAGTAGCCCCCACTATTTATGGAGATTTCCTTAGTAGCCCCTACTAGTTATGGGGGTTTCCTTAGTTACTCCCACTATTTATGGGGGTTTCCTTAGTAGCCCCCACTATTTACGGGGTTTCCTTAGTAGCCCCCACTATTTATGGGGGTTTGCTTAGTAGCCCCCATTATTTATGGGGGTTTCCTTAGTAGCCCCAACTATTTATGAGGGTTTCCTTAGTAGCCCCCATTATTTATGGGGGTTTCCTCAGTAGCCCCTACTATTTATGGGGGTTTCCTTAGTAGCCCCCACAATTTATGGTGGCTTCCTTAGCAGCCCCTATTACTTATTGGGGCTTCCTTAGTAGCTCTCATTATTTATTGAGGCCCTATTACTAGCCCCCACTATTTTGGGGGGGCTCACACACATTATGGCCATGACACAATCTAGATTCCAAGCTCTTACAGATGTGGCTAGCAGCCTATTCAAACCCCAAATGTTGTCCCTAAGTGTTGGTGGACCACTGGTCTGTGACCCTCGCTTGGCTTTTTAAGTCAATGAGTTGTGGGTTCTTCTCCTTGTGGAGAGACGTTGTAACAGACCACATGTTTCTCAGCGTTCTTGGAGGCACTTGATTGAAGAAAATATGATCTCCAAGCTTTCCAAGAAAATGTTTTTGACTACGTACTTTATGGTATTCATCAAACTTTCAGCCAAATAGCTTAGTCTATGGGAATAGTATTATGACAGTAACCTTTGCGTTCCCATGAGAGATCCAAATTCTAAACGTACTTTTGGACTAAAAAAATACAACATAAGTAAAAGTCCAGTATCTTGCATTAGAGCAATCTTGGTTACAGAAAGCCATAGGTCAAATTCCAACAAGTAACTCGCCATGAGCCAAAAAGTACAGGTAAATAGAAACTAACACGAGTGCTGAAGGACACTATTCAAAGAGACCATGGTCCAGCCGTAGGGCAAAACACGAGATATTTCAGAGAATTCTACGGAACAAATAGGAAATGACATAACTCCCTTCACGGAGTTTGCAAACCAGGCATTTCTGATCTGCCCAGACTCACCACATTGTTTAAATCTGTCAACTTCGAGTCTGCATGCATTGGTTGTAAAATAAAATGTACTGTAGCGGGAAACCGGGGAAAATCTCACTATATTACAAGCAGGATAGAAAGATTCTCCATTATTACAACATGTAGGGGGTTTGGATCTTATTTGAAAGGCATCAAAATAGATAGTTTTCGGAGTGTGGAAGGAAATCAGAGAAGAACCCTCACGAATTACACCTAGGATACTAGTCTTGATAGGATTTAAACCCAGGAGGACCACTACGTACCAACATTAACCACTTAAAATCACGGGACTATATTGAGATTTTAAAGCTTAAAGGGAACCTGTCACCAAATTTGGCGACTATAACCTGTGGCAACCACCAGTGGGCTCTTAGAGGCCTCCAACACATATCCATGCCACAGGTACGTGTTTGGTACTTTTTTGCACGTACCGGCGGCACGGAGACACACACCAATGTTACCCTATGGTAACAGACACACACATTTAAAAGCACATGGAACGTGTGTCCATGCCGTTTGAACGTGTGTGCGTTTTTCCTCACGCATAACATGTCCACGTTTCTCCGGCATCACGCAGACACGGACCCGCTAAAGTCAATGGGTCCGTGTCCACACGTAAGTGACACGGACCATGTACGTGTGTTTTCCACATAGTCTGTGTGCGTTTTTTATTTTTTTTAATGGTGAAACGTCTCAAGATAAACGGACTCCATACGGACTGCACACGGTCATGAAATGTACGTATCTCACGCATACACGGACATTCAACACCCATGCACGGCAAGTATACGCCATCACACGGATGTCATACGTACCGGAGAAACGGAACACGCAACCGAAAAACGGAACGTGAGACACGTACGTTTTTAATACTGAAGTGTGGCAGAGGCCATATACAGCATTCTAACATGCTGTATATAAGAGCCCAGGCCGTTGTGTAGAACATAAAAATCACTTTATAATACTCACCTAAGAGGCGGTGTGGTGCAGACTGGTCGGATGGGTGTCTCCGTTCTCCGTGTGCGGCGCCTCCTCTTTCCACCGTCTTTGTCCTCCTTATTTTGAAGCCGAGGTGCATGACGCGTCCTACGTCATCCACACAGGCTGGCTAATGCTAATCTAAAAGAATGGGACAAGGAGCAACATTCATCACAGCCGCACTTAGCTGTTATACTTGCATAAACAATAAGGCACCAGGCATCTTCTTTACTGCTTTAAAGGGAACCTGTCACCACTTTTTCGGTCTATAAGCTACGGCCACCACCAATGGGCTCTTATATACAGCATTCTAACATGCTGTATATAAGAGCCCAGGCCGCTGTGTAGAACATAAAAAACACTTTATAATACTTACCTAAACGGTCGTGCTGCGCAGGATTTGAGTCAGATGGGTGTCTCCGTTCTCCGGTGTCGGCACCTCTTTCGGCCAGCTTCGTCCTCCTTCTTCTGTACCCAGGGTGCATGACGCGTCTACGTCATCCTCACAGGCAGGCATTGAGGTCTTGCGCAGGCGCATTTTGATCTGCCCTGAGCAGGGCAGATCAAAGTATTGTAGTGCGCCTGCGCGGGACCGGCGAGTGTGTATGACGTAGGAAGCGTCATGCACACAGGCTTCAGAAGGAGGACAAAGATGACCGAAAGAGGAGGCGCCGGCACCGGACAACGGAGACGCCCATATGGCCCACACCACTGCAGCGCGACCGTTAGGTGAGTATTATAAAGTGTTTTTCATGTTCTACATAGCAGCCTGGGCTCTTATATACAGCATGTTAGAATGCTGTATATGAGAGCCCAGTAGTGGTGGCGGCCGCTTTTGTGCCGAAAAACCGGTGACAGGTTCGCTTTAAGTCATTGGCTATTATTCTTTCATGCTTCCCAAAAGTCTTAAATGTCTTCTCTTGGGTTAAAAAGTTGGGGTTTACAGAAATTTAAAAAAATTAAAAACTTAGACAAGAGTAGGGAATGCTATGAAATAAAGAAATAACCATTACTTACCAGCGGAATCCCACACTGCTCTAATAGTGCCATTCTGGTGGTGTCTGCTGCTCCTACAGCTATCATGTGACCACTGCTTCCAATCATTGGTGTCAGTGGTAACATTTCTATGTGCAGCATGTGACTGCTAAGACCAGCGATTGTCTGCAGCAGTCAGGTTAAAGGTAGACAGGATGTCATCACTGCAGGACCAGGACCAGAAAGGACCACTGGCGCCACTGTGTAGAGCAGCTGCTGATTTAACTAGTTAATAATGTTTATTTCCATTTTTCGATATTCACTACTGCAAGTTTTTTGTTTTTTTTTTTGTTTTTTACTGTAATTCCAGAATAAAAAACCCTTTAATAAATCTATACAATTGAAATGACAACCATTGTATCTGTACCGCCCCTGCAGCAGTCGGACTGCTCGGATCCGGGGTTGCCGTGGCTCGAGGGTCTCCGGACCCAGGCGGCTCGGGGTCACCCGAAAATGAAAGGGGGGCTATTGACAGGGGATTAATGTTCGTGATGCCACCCGTGGTTCACGGTAAGGGGAGTACCACCGCTGCCGATGGGAGTGCCCGGGGGAAATGAAGTGGGGCAGCCAGATGACGTTCCCTCCACAGGTAGGGGAGGCCCCGGGACTCTGGATGGTGGAGTATAGGGGAGCGTAGTGCAGGTTGGACGAAGGGGGAGCAGCGTACTCACTCGGCAAGTGAGGCCGTGTGGATGTTGATGCGACCATAAAGCAGACTCTGACACAGGAGTAAACCAAGTCTCTGGGTGCCGCTGCCACTTCAGGGGAGCTTGTCCTGGAGTCCGCTTCCGTTGGTATTGCTGATGGTCTGTAACCTGCCTCCATGCACTAGAATTTAGATGTTCTGAGTGACCCCTTGGCCTGAAGCTGTCGGGGTCCCGCTCCCTATAATTAAATAGAAGATCTGTGCTCTCGATGGCTGACACTTGGGATTTCAGTGGGCCGCATAAGCTGGAAAGCCCTATCCCCCTCGTTGTGTTGATGCCTTTGATCTCTGAGCTCTTGGGGAAAGTTCATAAAGAGACTATCCTCCACAGGTTAATTATCAGGTTGCGTGAAGCTACTCCCTGATCTAGGGTCCAGTACCCCGCCGTGCTCGGTACCGGTTCAATTACTAGATTTTCTGGTTCCGACCGTTCTCACAAACTAAGTCTGGCACGCCTCTCTAATACCCTGCGACCGGGTCTCCGACTCCTCCGATCCCAGACCACCGTCTGCGACCTAGCCAACGTCTCCCAGGGAGCTCCAACTCCTTCAGCTTCTCACTCTCTGAGGGCTACCACTGTTCTGACTCAGCCTCTCCCACCAGTCTGTCTGACCCCTAGACGGGTGGCCCTGTTCCAGCTAGACCACCCATTGGTGTGCTTGATAGGGTATGGTGTGAGGTGGGGTTTAAGATTTGAATGATGATGGAAGCAATACCAAAGGTTAGGATCCCAGAACCATGGGGGGTTGAGCGCTGCACCAAAAGAGATAGGAGTGCAGTTCCCTGTGACACCCTGACTAGTTCAGGGGTGTTAGATATCTGCTATTACAGATTTGAAAAGGTAGGATTAAAGATCGCGCTAGTATAAGGGATAGGGTAATGTGATAAGATAGCTACATACAAAAAAAATGTAATTAAAAAAGTTTTAAAACAATCTAATTGGAAACCCACTCTACATGACCGCCTGCGATGGCATCTTGATTGGTTGTCCCTTTTCTAGCTTGAAGAACATAGTTGAATAGAATTTATTGTGGCTTTCTAGAAGAGGTTGACATTAAAGTCCCTCATTGTGTAAAATCCCTTTAGGTGAGAACATTTAACTGACTTGACAATAAAATCATCCGATCCACATTTTACAGATTCAGACTTTCAAGTTGTTTTCACACATAATAAAATGGAATTATGATGTTGTTTTAGTAGTTACGAGGTTCGGGATCAGATGTGGCAGCTTTATATTTGGGAGCAGGAGGCTTGTATAGCACAAGATGTATGATCTTTGTACAAGTTCTTCCAGCCTTTAAATCTTATATGTCTTCACAACATCCAAAATATATGCGGACCTTAAAATTATTTGTTTATGATATGCTTACGCCTTTTGTGATAAAGAACCAGAATGTTTTAGCTGTTGTGCCTTGTGCTGTGTCTTTAACCTTATATTGCCCCCTAGTGTTTGGTACATGGACAACAGTCATCATGTTGCGTCGCTGCATGTTTGCCGACCCTTGCCGGTAAATCTACCATTATATGAAATACATCACTGCTGCATCATTTTGATGTCACTTCTTAGTTCCGTTTTATTAAATGTCTCTGTCTTTCTAGTTCCTGGTCTCATTAGGATAAACTGAAGTGTAACTGGAGGCTTTAAGGATCCAAATACAAGATTGGTAACGGGGCCGCCATCCTCCACCGATCAGGTGCCATCTATGACACTGGCACATGTAGCTAGAAGTAGGTTGTCCACTAGAGGTGAGAGAATTGAATTTTTCTCAAATTTTACAAAAATCCGTATTCGCCAAAACGTGAGTTTTTAGTCATTTGCTTCTTCGTGGATTCTGGAAAATAGCTGCCGTTTTTCTGAACCATAAGGAACCATCAAAAGGTTGGGAAAATCCTTATACTCAGCTCTTCGGGATCCTTGCTCCTCAGCATTACCCATCTGGTCCTCGTCCCTTCTTCTGATCAGTGCCGTAGGGGCGCACATATCATTGGTGCAACCTGTCCGGCCGCACAGGTGCCCAAGAGGTTGGGAAATCCACTCCTACCACCAAAGCAGGTGGAATTGTGCATTATGATGAGCTCCTGGGCTGCAAAGGGCCCATATACTGTTCTGGCACAGGGTGCAGTGACACAAGCGGTACTGTGCATGAGCATGCAAGGTCACGGCACACATCATGATGTCATAACGTTGTGACCTTTTTTGCATTTGCTGAGAACCCTCCGTCATCAAAAAGGCCTTCCCAGCTCAGTGTGAGAAGTCAATGGATTTCAGCGTGAGCGGTGGAGGACCAGAAGATTTGACAAGGATCGGACGGGTGACGGTGAGGAGTCAGAGGATCGGAGAAGAAAGCAGTGAGTTGAGTATAAGGTTTTTTTTTTTTTTTTCATTTTTGCACCTTAACAATAAGAGGGGACATAAAATTCATAAGTAATAACTTTTGTGCGAATCAAATTTCCCAGGGAAAACCACATGACCAGCAAATAAGAATTTCTCCTGTTCTGTTCATCTCTATTCTCCACATTTTTTCCACTTACAGTTAGGTCCAGAAATATTTGGACAGTGACACAATTTTCGCGAGTTGGGCTCTGCATGCCACCACATTGGATTTGAAATGAAACCTCTACAACAGAATTCAAGTGCAGATTGTAACGTTTAATTTGAAGGTTTGAACAAAAATATCTGATAGAAATTGTAGGAATTGTACACATTTCTTTACAAACACTCCACATTTTAGGAGGTCAAAAGTAATTGGACAAATAAACCAAACCCAAACAAAATATTTTTATTTTCAATATTTTGTTGCGAATCCTTTGGAGGCAATCACTGCCTTAAGTCTGGAACCCATGGACATCACCAAACGCTGGGTTTCCTCCTTCTTAATGCTTTGCCAGGCCTTTACAGCCACAGCCTTCAGGTCTTGCTTGTTTGTGGGTCTTTCCGTCTTAAGTCTGGATTTGAGCAAATGAAATGCATGCTCAATTGGGTTAAGATCTGGTGATTGACTTGGCCATTGCAGAATGTTCCACTTTTTTGCACTCATGAACTCCTGGGTAGCTTTGGCTGTATGCTTGGGGTCATTGTCCATCTGTACTATGAAGCGCCGTCCGATCAACTTTGCGGCATTTGGCTGAATCTGGGCTGAAAGTATATCCCGGTACACTTCAGAATTCATCCGGCTACTCTTGTCTGCTGTTATGTCATCAATAAACACAAGTGACCCAGTGCCATTGAAAGCCATGCATGCCCATGCCATCACGTTGCCTCCACCATGTTTTACAGAGGATGTGGTGTGCCTTGGATCATGTGCCGTTCCCTTTCTTCTCCAAACTTTTTTCTTCCCATCATTCTGGTACAGGTTGATCTTTGTCTCATCTGTCCATAGAATACTTTTCCAGAACTGAGCTGGCTTCATGAGGTGTTTTTCAGCAAATGTAACTCTGGCCTGTCTATTTTTGGAATTGATGAATGGTTTGCATCTAGATGTGAACCCTTTGTATTTACTTTCATGGAGTCTTCTCTTTACTGTTGACTTAGAGACAGATACACCTACTTCACTGAGAGTGTTCTGGACTTCAGTTGATGTTGTGAACGGGTTCTTCTTCACCAAAGAAAGTATGCGGCGATCATCCACCACTGTTGTCATCCGTGGACGCCCAGTCCTTTTTGAGTTCCCAAGCTCACCAGTCAATTCCTTTTTTCTCAGAATGTACCCGACTGTTGATTTTGCTACTCCAAGCATGTCTGCTATCTCTCTGATGGATTTTTTCTTTTTTTTCAGCCTCAGGATGTTCTGCTTCACCTCAATTGAGAGTTCCTTAGACCGCATGTTGTCTGGTCACAGCAACAGCTTCCAAATGCAAAACCACACACCTGTAATCAACCCCAGACCTTTTAACTACTTCATTGATTACAGGTTAACGAGGGAGACGCCTTCAGAGTTAATTGCAGCCCTTAGAGTCCCTTGTCCAATTACTTTTGGTCCCTTGAAAAAGAGGAGGCTATGCATTACAGAGCTATGATTCCTAAACCCTTTCTCCGATTTGGATGTGAAAACTCTCATATTGCAGCTGGGAGTGTGCACTTTCAGCCCATATTATATATATAATTGTATTTCTGAACATGTTTTTGTAAACAGCTAAAATAACAAAACTTGTGTCACTGTCCAAATATTTCTGGACCTAACTGTAAATGCATGTATTTGGGGATAAAAATCCTGCTTGCAATTTAGTGTCATAACCAAATTTGCACCGTTTGGCTTTCACAAGCTTTATGTTTCCTGCAACATTTAAGTTTGACGTTTCCTGTGCTCATAAAAGCAGCCGAGAGGAACTTAAAACCCCACAGAGATAAGACTTATGGCTCTTACTGTCTACGTAAAGGTATTGCTGGACTTGTCTTTGAAAGAACTACATGCACATGTAAATAGTTTGAGCCCGGTACACTAAACACTATCATGGTGTCCTTTAGAAGGTGCAAATTAGATTAATAAATAGCTTTGGTAGAAAATATTCAGCAGAACATGTACATTTTGATATACATCTCTGCTCTTATGAGTCCAGTGGGCGGAACTATTCAATAATTGGCTGTCTCCTGTATGGGAGTGGGCATACTGAGCTGTCAATCACTGAATGTAATGCTCACCGCCACAGATGGTGACGCGGTGAGCAGAAGTGGATTCACTGGACCAAAGAGGAACCTAAGACTTCCCCTTTAAGGGGAGGGGCTTGACTAAGCACCCTCCACAAGGCAGACACCAAGTGCCACTCCCTGGGCAGTGACCGGGACGGGAGGAACACGGACAAATGGGCAGAGCCTCTAGGGCAGCAAGGGCCACAAGGAGGTTTGAGGCAGATGGCACAACTGGGGTGGAAAGACACAGTCACTAGTAAAGTTGGGACCATTGGGGCAACTGAGGCAGATGGCTCGGCCGGGGTGGACGGACACAGTCACTAGTAATGCTGGGACCATCAAGGCAAGTGAGGCAGATGGTACGGCCGGGGTGGAAGGACACAGTCACTAGTAAAGCTGGGACCACCAGCTTGGCTGAGGCAAATTGCATGGCCAGGAAGGAAGGACACCGGGTAACACACGGGGATCTGACAATTATCTGGCTATGGAACAAACCACTAACTAATCACGTTGCTCAGGCACCTCCTCTAGAGGGAGGGTCCCTTAAGTACTCATCACTGAAAGGCACTTCCAGGAAATGACGCACTACCCATTAAGAGACGGGCAGCGGTGCATGTGCATGCTATCACGGAGTCGTGCACAGGTCCCGGGAGAGAGAAAAAGAGAATACCCCCACGGAGGACCGTGGGGAAGCCATGCCGCAGCAGTGAGTGGATGGGTGTCCCTGCAGGGAGGAGGGCGAGCGGTGCAGGGATGCCGGCACTACACTGTATAAGAACACCCACTGGACCCCTAAACCCAGATACATATTCCAAATACTACTTATTATTTTCCTCCACAAAACTATCTAATTGATGTATCTACTCAGCTCCTTTAGCTTTATAACTTGCTGCCCATAGGTATAGTAGAGCATATTCCACCTGACAGGTTCACTTTAAAATCATAAGCTACGTTATTGCAGACGGTGTTTTTTCTTTACACTTGATCTATGAAATACTTTACAAAAATGGAAGAGTAAATCCATAAATTACATTAAGGTATATCAGCTGGAGAAAAAGAGCAGAGCACGGTGATTTGCCAGTTTTCCCAGCAGATATAAGAGTTCAGAACAAGGCAATAAAATGTTCCAAAAAGGTCAATAAGGGAAATTGTCGACTGGTAGGAAGTTGCAGAGATAGAAAAAGATTTCTCAGATGAGAATAAAAAAAAATTGATAGAAGAAGAGCGAGAGATAATGAAAGATACCAGTTACAGTGTTGACTTTATGAAATTCACTTAACCCGCCATATTTATGTAAGACCCCATAAGATACGGGGAAAAAAAAGTCCCAGGCTTTCGTAAGAACCATCTTATTTTAGTTTCTCAAGGATAGCATTGGATTGTAAAGCGGCTAACTTTATAAAGTTTACATCTTCTTGATAGTAAAGGTGATTCCATTACGACCGGACAGAGACATAAAGGAGATACACATAAAGTTCAAGTACAAAGCGTAATATGGCCCCGGAACGGAACAAAAGTGCCGGCGGAGAGTTAGAATAAGGTCAGGAGAACGTATCGAACCCAACAGCTGCAATTCATCCCTCCCGTTGACAGTATCAGGTGGCCGATGTCATTCAGACAAACAGACGATGGAAGAAAGGTCGACTTTTTTTATTTCCAATTTTTTTTTTTAAGTGGTGAAATGTTAAAGCTGCTTTGAAGAGTGGATGGGAACATGGAGTCAGTATAGCGTGCGATAAAACAGATTGCAGGAGGTAACACATAGCGGCCAGGACAAAGGTGAATAAGGAGTAGGAAATAGTTTCACATTTTTTACAATTCATTTTTCACATTTTTTTTCCCCCAACGATTGTTTATTTTTACATAAGCTAGGATTTTTTTGGTTCAATAGTTGAGGAAAAATAGATGAATATTTCTGTGGTTCATCTACAATAAAAAAGCAACTTTAGAAATAGTTTTGATAAAAATAAAGAATACTGTTTTGAGTATATGTAGCGCCCCTGAAACCATCAGGGTGCTGCAAGGTTCTGCATCCCCACAAGGATGCATGGCCTACCCCCCTAGGGACCCAGAACCCCAGTGCCGGTACCAACAACAACGGTGACCTGGTACCCAGTGGTTGCTGGTAGAGTATGGTGGAGGACTCCCGGAACTACGCACCGATGGGGTACAGGACCCTAGGACAGGAAAGAGCTCTAGGCCAACCTGTTAACACCTGCACAGCAAGGGGACCATCAAGGACCTTGCTGACCCTATAGAATTTGATAACTCAGTAGCAACAGGAGAACCTTGGACAGGACCAGAGACTCCAACCCCACAGGGTTCACGCTACCGTCAGGCGGACAAAAGTGGACAAACTACAGAACGGGGACCCCCAGTTGTTCCATACCATGAGGACCCACTTACCAGAGACAGGTGCAGGGGAAGAAGGTACCAGAGAACCAAACTGGCACTGGGACGAAGGGGACCTGTAGGTGAAACCAGTTGGCCTCGGGCAACCAGTCAACATCTACCAGCAGTGAGTAAACCAGTTGCACTGAACACCTGTGTGGACTACCTTCTTCCGACACCCACTGCACCATACACCCTTGGGGCAAAACCCTACTTGCGGAGAGTCTATCATTCTAGCTGCCAATACCACCAGCTCCAGTAGAGACATTCTGCAGCGGTGGCTCCCTACACTTAGCCGCAACACTGCAAGTGGCATCACATGTGAACATTATCTTATTCTCCCCTGTAAATATCCCTATTACAAAAAAGGGCCCAGGGCACGGAACCGGGTAACGTCCACCACCTTGACTTCCCCAAAACCTGTACTGCCTGGAACCGAGTACCCCATATCCCTGGGTGCAACATATACAGCTCTAATTCTATATATGTGTTGTAAGGAGATGGACTGGTGGCTGTCACGTTCCTCTCTCTTAAGACACCAATCGCGTTATTTTGATCTCATGTGATTTGTGTCCTGCGCCTTTGTAAATAATGTGATATGTGAATTGTGATATCATGTGTAATATACGGCAAGACTATATGTAGTTACCAAACTGTACGGTAAGAAACAGTTAAGTGGCAGAGCAGGAGAGAAGGGAAAGAAAGAAAGAAAGAAAGAAAGAAAGAAAGAAAGAAAGAAAGAAAGAAAGAAAGAAAGAAAGAAAGAAAGAAAGAAAGAAAGAAAGAAAGAAAGAAACCGGATTTGACTACACAGATTTTGTTTGTAGTCTGTAAAGATGAGGACACTGACCGACACAAAATGAGATATATTTAATGAGATCTAAGGGGCACTTTGCATACTATGACATTGCAACTGCGATGTCGGTGGGGTCAAATCGAAAGTGACGCACATCCGGCGTCGCTGTCGACATCGTAGTGTGTAAAGCATTTTTGATACGATTAACGAGCACAAAAGCGTCGTAATCGTATCATCGGTGTAGCGTCAGACATTCCCATGATTTGGGAAAGACCGATGTTACGATGTTGTTCCTCGTTCCTGCGGCAGCACACATCGCTGTGTGTGAAGTCGCAGGAGCGAGGAACATCTCCTACCTGCGTCCCGGCCGGCTATGCGGAAGGAAGGAGCTGGGCGGGATGTTTACATCCTGCTCATCTCCGCCCCTCTGCTTCTATTGGCCGCCTGACGTGTGACGTCGCTATGACACCGCACGACCCTTCCCCTTAGGAAGGAGGCGGTTCGCCGGCCAGAGCGACGTCGCAGGGCAGGTGAGTGCATGTGAAGCTGCCATAGCGATAATGTTCGCTACGGCAGCTATCACCATGATATCGCAGCTGCGACGGGGGCGGGGACTATAGCGCTCGGCATTGCAGCATCGGCTTGCGATGTCGTAGTGTGCAAAGGGTCTAAGTGTAACTAACTAATCAATCAAATTATTGGGGTTTCAGTCGTAGTCACCTGTTTAGTTTTTGTTGAGTTGCTTATACTGTTTTGCACATTTTTGGCTTATAGATTAGGAGGTCCATTTCACTCCAAATTAACAAGCATTTATTGTCTTTAAGAAAAAGGCATATGAATTAAAAAATCATATTCAAGTGCACATTGTAAAGTTGCACACGTCTGTATCTTTGACTCTTGTTATAAATCAAAAACATACAGTACACCATAGTGTACATTTATATATCATCGAATGCCTTCCAAATAATCTGGCAAAGCCAATAAACATATTGAGAGAGGGTCGTGTATGATACATTTCAAACAACTCACTCACCTGTGCCAAGTACCTGGTGGAATCCAACATGGCGTCCCAGTGAGTAGTATTCTTCCATTACTTTTAGCTTTGCATCATTAATTTGCACCTACAATTACATTTCCTCACCCAATTTCAAGCTGGAAAACCAAAAGTGTTGAGCGTAACCCAAGCACTGATTCTTTATAGCATAACATAACATAAGGATATACTCCTAGAGTCCTGTAAAAAAAACTATACCCTCTGGTAATAAAATGTCCAGGAATAAAAAAGACACCACTTTGGATAAATAAGACTGTACAAAGTATAATAAAACAAAAACAAAAGAACGTTTAAACTCTTGAAGGCTGAGAATACAGAAATAGCATTTCAGAAGTATAAAGATATCAATAGGAAATGTAAAAAAGAAATCAAACAAGCAAAATTAGCTACTGAAACAAAAAATCACCAAGGACATTAAAATAAATCCCAAAATATTTTATAAATACATTAATGCCAAAAGGAAAACAAAGGATAGTATCGGCCCCTTAATATATAATAACAAGTTAGTTATAGAGGACAAACAAAAGACTGAGATATTAAACAGGCACTTCTCATCTGCGTTCACCAAGGAACAAACTGTTCCAGGGATCATTCAACAAGTGAAAAATCAAAGTTTACCACCTGATATAATTAATTTAACACAAGAAGAAGTACGCCTGTGTCTGAATAAATTAAACATTGGCAAATCCCCCGGGCCAGATGGCATTCATCCACGAATATTGAGAGAATTGAGCTCAGTAATTGACAGACCACTGTATCTCATCTTCTTAGACTCACTTGTAACAGGGTTGGTGCCTAAGGATTGGAGGATTGCTGATGTGGTTCCGATATTTAAGAAAGGTAAGAGGGTGGATCCAGGCAACTACCGACCAGTCTGACATCAGTAGTATGCAAAGTTTTTGAGGGCATTTTAAGGGATAACATGCAAAAATATGTTACAGAAAATAATATAATAACTGACAGACAGCATGGATTCATGAAAGATAAGTCGTGTCTAACCAACCTGTCGGGGTTCTTTGAGGGGGTAAGTGCAAACCTGGATATTGGTAATAATTATTAATAATAATAATTAATAATAATAACTGATTATAATGCAGCTGATGTGATTTATTTGGACCTTGCAAAGGCATTTGATACTGTACCACATAATAGCCTTATACTAAAACTCCAGAAGCAAGGACTAGGGGAAACTATATGCAACTGGGTAAGGAATTGACTAAAAAATAGGAAACAAAGAATAGTCATAAATGGTACATTCTCTAAATGGGCTATAGTCAGCAGTGGGGATCGCAGGGATTCTTTAATCTCTTTATTAATGACCTTCTGCATGGGATTGATAGTAAAGTGTCAGTCTTTGCTGATGACACCAAACTATGTAGAATATTAAAAACTGACCTTGATAGTACCCTATTACAAAAAGATCTGGATAAGATGTCAGAATGGACAGATACTTGGCAAATGAGATTTAATGTTGATAAATGTAAAGTAATGCACCTAGGACGGAGTAATCCTATAACTGCGTATACATTAAATGGAAGTAACCTCGGGACTACAGAACAGGAGAAGGACTTGGGTATTCTCATTACAAATAAGCTGAGCAGCAGCACTCAATGTCAGGCAGCAGCTGCTAAAGCAAACAAGATATTAGGATGTAGAAAAAGGGAGATTAGATCCCGTGATCCCAATGTATTGTTACCCCTCTATAAATCACTTGTAAGGCCACATCTGGAATAAGGGATCCAGTTTTGGGCTCCACATTTTAAAAAGGACATTCAGAAGTTAGAGTCAATTCAAAGGCGGCAACTAGATTACTACAAGGAATGGAGGACACCCGTATGATGAGAGGTTGAAAAGATTAGATATGTTTAGCTTAAAAAAAAGACGTCTGAGAGGAGATATCATTTATATGTATAAATACATGTGTGGTCTATATAAAGGACTGGCACATGACTTAGGGGTACTTTGCACGCTGCAACATCGCTAGCCGATTGTAGCGATGCCAAGCGCGATAGTCTCCTCCCCCATCGCAGATGCAATATCTTGTGATAGCTGCCGTAGCGAACATTATCGCTACGGCAGCTTCACACGGACTTACCTGTCACACGGCAGGCGGCCAATAGAAGCGGAGGGGCGGAGATGAGCGGGGCGTAAACATCCCGCCCACCTCTTTCCTTCCTCATTGCAGGCGGGACGCAGGTAAGGAGATGTTCCTCGCTTCTGCGGCTTCATACACAGTGATGTGTGATGCCGCAGGAACGAGGAACAACATCGTACCTGTTGCTGCAGCGAAATTATGGAGATGACCGACACTACACAGATCACCGATTTTCGACGCTTTTGCGATCGTTTATTGGTGCTTCTAGGCTTTACACGTTGCGACGTCGTTACCGGTGCCGGATGTGCGTCACTTTCGATTTGACCCCCGACGAGATCGCAGTAGCAATGTCGCAACGTGCGAAGTACCCCTTATTTCTTCCAAAGACAATACTAAGGACCAGGGGACACTCACTGCGAGTGGAAGTAAAGCGATTCTGGCAGCTAAATAGGAAAGGGTTCTTTACAGTTAGAGCAGTCAGACTGTGCAATGCCCTACCACAAGAGGTAGTAATGGCAGATACTATAACAGCTTCTATATCAGGGCTGGATGATTTCCTCAGTACACCACATTGTTGGTTATAAATGACTTAGTGACAAAATGTAGAATTGGGGAAGGAAGCGGGAACTAGATGGACCGAGGGCTTTTTTTTAACCTCTGTAACTATGTAACATTTTAATAAATCTGTCTAAAAAAATTCACCAAGAAGTTTGTTGCAAACTATAACTAGAGACATCGGCAGCAACCTTAGCAGATGTGGGCCTATGTGTTTTCTAATCGTTTCTGTTAGCAGAATTCCATCCTTGTATTTGTGTGTTGCGAAAATTGTATAAATGACAAAAAAAATAACTGAACATTTTAACTCATCCCTGTCTAAGAAGATGAATGGTGCAACCGGATATAACAAGTGGTAAGATTTGTACTCTGTAAGCAATTGTCACCGAATTAAGATACAAAACAATATATCACACGGAATATACAAGTATTACTAATCAATCATATTATAGTGAATCTGTCATCCGCACTTTAACTGAATACTGCTCCTTTTATTAAAAACTGAAGAGTTTGCTGTGCTAGCAAGAGATGTGTCATAGCGTAGTTTATGCCAAGCTGGAACCTGCGGGGCTCATGAAAATTAACATTTGTATCATTAAGTGGCCGACTGCTGAGATCCTATAAAAAAGAAATTTACTTGAAAAGTTTAATAGTCACAATTTCTTTATGTAATGTTCCATTCATTGTGAATATTTATCCCGCCTGGAAGTAGTGATGTGATCATGCCCCTATGGTGACTTGATTGACCGGCTCAGTGTCAAAAGGAGGGGGTCAAGAAGCAGAAAGTATAGTCAACTGCTCTGTGATTCGGCTTCATTTGTTGAATTGAATGAAAACTGTCCAAACTGATAAATTGCAGAGACTGCACCTTGCTACCAGGAATGGGGTATAAAATGGGAGAAAGCCAGATTGGATTAATTCTCTCGCCCCTCTCCAGTCCACCCTGAACTCTGCAGCCCAACGTATCCACCTTACTCCTCGCTACTCCTTCGCTTCTCCCCCATGCAAATACCTTCATTGGCTCTCAATTCTCCACCATATCCAATTCAAACTACTAACACTGACCTACAAAGCCATCCATAATCTGTCTCCTCCATATATCTCCAAACTAATTTCCCTTTATACTCCAACTCTAATCTCTGGTCCTCTCAAAATCTCCTTCTCTCCACCACTCTGATCTGTTCCTCATCCAACCACCTCCAAGACTTTTCTCGAGTATCCCCTGTCCTCTGAAATTTGGTGCTCAACACGTCAGAATATTTGCTACACTTGCAAGCTTCAAACGGAACTTGAAAACCCTTCTGTTTAAAAATGTGTACCGTCTGCACTGACTCTGCCGCCTCACCACTGCCGGAGCTGCGGCCTCACTACCAACAGAGCTACTGCCTCAACTCTGCCGGAGCTGCCGCTTCACCACCGAGGGAGATGCCGACTCGCCACTGCGGAGCTGCTACCTCGCCACTGTCAGAGCTGCCGCCTCACCACTGTTGGAGCTGCCGCCTCACCACTGCTAGAGCTGTGGCCTCACCACGGCCAGAGCTGCTGCCTCACCATTGCCGGAGCTGTGCCTCGTTACTATCAGGGCTGCTGCCTCACAACCGCCATGGCTACCGTATCACCGCTGCCAGTGCGGCCGCCTCACAACCCCACCTACTGTCTCTCCCCATTATCCTATAGAATGTAAGCACAGAAGGGCCTTCTGTTCCATCTCTCTATCAATGTATTTTATATGTAACCCCTTCTCATGTACAGCACCATGTGTAAAGGTGTGCAAGGCCTTTACGGCTACGTTCAATGGCTAGAGAGTATAAAAAAGTAAAGTTGATGAAATATTTATAAAATACATTAAAATATAATTTCCCCTTAGAGGATTACTGTAAAACCTCAAGACCTTTATCAAAAATAATCTGGGCTTTTTTCTGAGCTAGATAACGTACCTCTACCCAATGCACCTCTACTAGATGCACCTCTATAAGATGCACCTCTATCAGATACACCTCTACCTGATCCACCTCTGCCCGATGCACCTCTGCCCGATGCACTGCTACTGGGTGCACATCTATGTGATGCATCGCTACCTGATTCACCTGTCCTGGATCCACCTCTACCTGATGCACCTCTACTGGATGTACTTCAACCCGATGCATCTCTACCTGATGCACCTCTACAAGATGCACCTCTACCTGATGCACCTCTAGCTGATGCACCTCTATTCGATGCACCTCTACCTGTAGAACCCAAATGCAATATCCACCTCTATTGACATGACATTAGTTACTCCCACTTACACCCATAAATCTGGACAAAGCCCCGACTCCTAATCCAGTTTGCTATAAACTGTAAAGCTTTAAATTAGCATTTTGCTATAACAAATATTAAATTAGGTAATTGGACCACAGTTAAAATATGTTTCAGAGGCACCCGATGCACCTCTACCTGATGCACCTCTACAAGATGCACCTCTACAAGATGCACCTCTACCCGATGCACCTCTACCCGATGCACCTCTACCCGATGCAACTCAACCCGATGCACCTCTACCTGATGCACCTCTACCCGATGCACCTCTACCCGATGCACCTCTACCCGATGCACCTCTACCCAATGCACCTCAACCCGATGCACCTCTACCCGATGCACCTCAACCCGATGCACATCTACCCGATGCACCTCTACCCGATGCACCTCTACCCGATGCCCCCCCCCTCTATTGACAAAACATTAGTTACTTCCACCTACACCCATAAATCTGAACAAAGCCCCGGCTCCTAATTCTATTTGCTATAGACTGTAAAGCTTTAAATTAGCATTTTGCTATAACAAATATTAAATTAGATAATTGGACCACAGTTAAAATATGTTTCAGAGGCACCCGATGCACCTCTACCTGATGCACCTCTACCTGATGCACCTCTACCCAATGTACCTCTACCTGATGCACCTCTACCCGATGCACCTCTACCCGATGCACCTCTACCCGATGCACCTCTACCCAATGCACCTCAACCCGATGCACCTCAACCCGATGCACCTCTACCTGATGCACCTCTACAAGATGCACCTCTACCTGATGAACCTCTACCCGATGCACCTCTACCCGATGCATATATACCCGATGCACCTCTACCTGATGCACCTCTACCCAATGTACCTCTACCTGATGCACCTCTACCTTATGCACCTCTACCCGATGCACCTCTACCTTATGCACCTCTACCTGATGCACCTCTACCCGATGCAACTCAATCCGATGCACCTCTACCTGATGCACCTCTACCCGATGCATCTCTACCCGATGCACCTCTACCCAATGCACCTCAACCCGATGCACCTCTACCTGATGCACCTCTGCCAGATGATGCACCTCTACCTGATGCACCTCTACCCAATGCACCTCAACCCGATGCACCTCTACCTGATGCACCTCTGCCCGATGATGCACCTCTACCTGATGCACCTCTACCTGATGCCCCCCCCTCTATTGACAAGACATTAGTTACTTCCACCTACACCCATAAATCTGGACAAAGCCCGACTCCTAATCCTGTTTGCTATAGACTGTAAAGCTTTAAATTGCCATTCTGCTGTAACAAATTACCAGTACAATAGCGTTCGACCTCTGTGACCTCCGCTGATCACACAACAGGGGTCTTGTTTCCCTCGTTCAAATAAAGCCGGGATTGCCCTTCACTATGATACTATTTGTTTCCATGAGAGAACGGGTATTTTACAATCGTATTGTGTTATAATATATAAAGAAAAATGCTTTACTGAACAAGAGATTGTAACACTATAACACGGTTTCCGATATATAATTTACAATTAAGATGTCATAACTTTCAGTGCAGGCAGCTCATCATTGAAGGGATGGATAATAGTTTTAATGTATCATTACAATGGAACCAAGAATAGGAAAGTGCATATTATGAAATCTGGATTGAAATATTGTTACATGAGAGCTGCAATTATCACATTTCCTCTTCACAGAATGTCGCCATTCTTTACTGACTGCAAATGATTATCTGCTGGGAAAGCTTGCCCGAGGTCACTTATATGTAAACTGCGTCGTATCGGGGCAGTAAAGTAGTGACGGGTCTGTCATGTCCATGAAATACTCAAATGCAAGTGGAAACAAATGTGTGGTAATTTGAAAAAACACTAAATATAGGACTCTAAGGCCAACATTCATCATTTGCTTCTTTTTTTTATTCTTTTTTTTGTCTTGTTTCTCTTTTTGTGCTGCTGGACTTTGGAGATAATTCATCAAAATAGACGCACAAGGTTCCGTGCAAGGCGTTGCGGATGGAGGGCTCACTAGCCTCTATGAGCGGTGTAGTAGGCAATTTCCTAATACAACACTATTGTGGGGCACTTTCAAGGCCTCATTAAAACCTCACTTGTGTCAACCGACCTCAATATAGATGGGTGCAGAATAGGACTGGTGCCCGACTGTGCAGACACCTGCCCCGAGCCCGACTGTGCAGACACCTGCCCCGGGCCCAACTGTGCAGACACCTGCCCCGGGCCGGACTGTGCAGACACCTGCCCCGGGCCCGACTGTGCAGACACCTGCCCCGGGCCCGACTGTGCAGACACCTGCCCCGGGCCCGACTGTGCAGACACCTGCCCCGGGCCCGACTGTGCAGACACCTGCCCCTGGTCTGACTTTTCAGACACCTGCCCCAAGCAGCTATATACAGTAGCTATATACAGTGCCTACAAGTAGTATTCAACCCCCTGCAGATTTAGCAGGTTTACACATTCGGAATTAACTTGGCATTGTGACATTTGGACTGTAGATCAGCCTGGAAGTGTGAAATGCACTGCAGCAAAAAAAAATGTTATTTCTTTTTTTCTTTTTTTTTTTTTTAAATTGTGAAAAGTTTCTTCAGAGGGTCATTTATTATTCAACCCCTCAAACCACCAGAATTCTGTTTGGTTCCCCTAAAGTATTAAGAAGTATTTCAGGCACAAAGAACAATGAGCTTCACATGTTTGGATTAATTATCTCTTTTTCCAGCCTTTTCTGACTAATTAAGACCCTCCCCAAGCTTGTGAACAGCACTCATACTTGGTCAACATGGGAAAGACAAAGGAGCATTCCAAGGCCATCAGAGACAAGATCGTGGAGGGTCACAAGGCTGGCAAGGGGTACAAAACCCTTTCCAAGGAGTTGGGCCTACCTGTCTCCACTGTTGGGAGCATCATCCGGAAGTGGAAGGCTTATGGAACTACTGTTAGCCTTCCACGGCCTGGACAGCCTTTGAAAGTTTCCACCCGTGCCGAGGCAAGGCTTGTCTGAAGAGTCAAGGCTAACCCAAGGACAACAAGGAAGGAGCTCCGGGAAGATCTCATGGCAGTGGGGACATTGGTTTCAGTCAATACCTAAGTAACGTACTCCACCACAATGCTCTCCGTTCCAGAGGAGCCCGTAAGGTACCTTTACTTTCAAAACGTCATGTCAAGGCTCATCTACAGTTTGCTCATGATCACTTAGAGGACTCTGAGACAGACTGGTTCAAGGTTCTCTGGTCTGATGAGACCAAGATCGAGATCTTTGGTGCCAACCACACACGTGATGTTTGGAGACTGGATAGCACTGCATACGACCCCAAGAATACCATCCCTACAGTCAAGCATGGTGGTGGCAGCATCATACTGTGGGGCTGTTTCTCAGCCAAGGAGCCTGGCCATCTGGTCCGCATCCATGGGAAGTTGGATAGCACGGCCTACCTGGAGATTTTAGCCAAGAGCCTCCGCTCCTCTATCAAGGATCTTAAGATGGGTCGTTATTTCATCTTCCAACAAGACAACGACCCAAAGCACACAGCCAAGAAAACCAAGGCCTGGTTCAAGAGGGAAAAAATCAAGGTGTTGCAGTGGCCTAGTCAGTCTCCTGACCTTAACCCAATTGAAAACTTGTGGAAGGAGCTCAAGATTAAAGTCCACATGAGACACCCAAAGAACCTAGATAACTTGGAGAAGATCTGCATGGAGGAGTGGGCCAAGATAACTCCAGAGACCTGTGCCGGCCTGATCAGGTCTTATAAAAGACGATTATTAGCTGTAATTGCAAACAAGGGTTATTCCACAAAATATTAAACCTAGGGGTTGAATAATAATTGACCCACACTTTTATGTTGAAAATTTATTAAAATTTAACTGAGCAACATAACTTGTTGGTTTGTAAGATTTATGCATCTGTTAATAAATCGTGCTCTTGTTTGAAGTTTGCAGGCTCTAACTTATTTGCATCTTATCAAACCTGCTAAATCTGCAGGGGGTTGAATACTACTTGTAGGCACTGTAAATAACTAATTTCATAGCTCCAGCTCATTTGTTTGGTTTTGCTGTAGTTTCTTGTGGTTTGTACAAAGAAAGGTATGGCTTTCCCCCTTTTTGTAACTAGGTATTTAGGCTATATAGCTTCCCATGGGCAAGTGTCTAAACAATCGAGCCCCTGACCTGCTTTGCCCCATCTACACTGAGGTCGGTTGACACAAGGTGATGATTTAATGTTAGAGTTAGTACCATCCCAATTGGGGTACACCTTGCAGATGGAAGCAGATCAGGACCAGGGCCCGACTGTTTAGGCACCTGACTGTAGCCTGACTGTTCAGACGCCTGCCCCTGGACATCTATATAATAACTAATTTCATAGCTCCGGCTCATTTGTTTGTCTCTGTTGTAGTTTCTTGTGCTTTGTACAAATAAGAGTGTGGCTTCCCTCCCTTTTGGAGCTAGGCATTTAATTTATATAGCTTCCCATAGACAAGTGTCGGAACAATCAGGCCCCGGTCCTGCTTTGCCTCCATCTACATTTGGATCATTGACACAAGGTGAGGTTTTAATATTAGAAGTTATGATGATCCAGATTGGGGTGCACCTTGTAGATGGGGACAGAACAGGAGCAGGGCCTGACTGTTCAGACACCTGCCCCTCAGCAGCTATATAAATAACTCATTTCATAGCTCTAGCTCATTTGTTTGCTTTTGCTGTAGTTTCTTGTGCTTTGTTCAAACAAGGGCGTGGCATCCCCCCCTTTTGGAAGTAGGCATTTAATTTATATACAGTAGCTTACCATTGGCAGGTATCTGAACAATTGGGCCCCCGGTCCTCCTTTGCCTCCATGTACATAGAGATCAGTTGACTCAAGGTGAGGTTTTAATATTAGAGGTTAGGACCATTCCAATTGGGGTACACCTTGCTGCGATGCGATCCTTTTTACACTTTTTCATCAAAAACAGTAGGCTATGTGTGCACTAGACAGTGCCTTTTTCTTAAGAAAAATCTGGACCCTCTTAAAGAATCCCGCACCCGCGGTAAAAAAAACGCACTAAAATCGCAACTAAATACACATGCGGTTTTACCACGGTTTGCCGCAGATTTTGTGCGGGTTTGCCGTGGATTTACCACAAGTTGGTCCCTGCGGATTTTTACCTTATCTATGGCAAAAACCACAGGTACCTGCGGAAAAGAAGTGACATGCACATTAATTCCGCAGCAGAAAATCCGCGGGTATAAAAAACCGCAGTGTGCGCACAGCATTAGATAAAACCCATAGGATTTGCTGGGGAATAACTGCAGCAATGTTAGACACATTTTCTACAGTAAATCCTTGACAAAATCTGAGGTAAATCCGCAGCGTGCGCACAGGGCCTTACTAAGTACCCTATGTTATTTATATGTACTATTACTATTATTTATTGCTATTTAAATGCTCATTTTATTTCTATCCTATGTTTTAACACTGTAGTCACAATGTCAACAGACTGGAGCTGCAGAAGGGAAACAGCGCTGGACCTGGTGAGAGTGAGAATTGCAGTGTTTATTATTTTATATGCCTTAATCCCCTTTAATGATCTTATATTGTATGTTTAGCTACAAGTCCCCTCACCACTGACAGCCAGAGTGGTTTGTTAGGTCTCCGTAAGAATAGTCTTTCCCGTGATCCCCACAAAGCTTCTCATAAGCCAGATCAGTTACCCACACTTTGCACTGACGAGGAGCAATCACCCCGAAACACTGTGTCTGCAAATTGGGATTCTGATCTGGCATATATCCTAGGTCTTAAAAAAAGGCTTGTTAAAAGGCCACTTGTGACTTTTAGAATCGCTACTTCCAATAGGTGGCGCTAGAGTTTGTCTCCTTTCCTGGAGAGAATATTAAAGTTAAAAAATTATAAAGCTTTAATAATGCTAATGACTTGGATTTTAGGTGAAATATTGTTTCTGATATTTTCCAGGTCATCAAGATGGACTGATGTCTGCACAGAAAAGCTGCTGACAAGGTAAAAGAAGCGCTTCTGATTCTATCTCGGGTCCCAGAAGCGCAATATTATGAGATATTTGTAACATTTTTCTCCTCCGTTTGACACTTTTTAAAAAATCTAAACACTTTTATTCCAGAGTCTATTGAGAATAAATTAAAGGCTGCCTGAAAATGTAACCAAGGCTATTTAGTTACAAGTGGTGCTAGTATTAGAGAATAACATTATGCAGCTCAACTGCCTCTCGAGTTGTTGCCTATTCATCAAAACGTGTGAAATGGATGGCAGTCTGTAGTGGCTGTACGTGATAACATTGATTCTTCAAGCTTAAATGCACAATTAAATGAACAATAAAACACACCTAAGCAGCGCGCTTTACAGGCACATTCAGAGGGGAAAAGACGCGTTAAGCTAAGGAGTTTCAGACCTTGAAAGCAGTTTGCTTTGCAAAACTTGGCTGCTTGAGAAAACAATTACTTCTAACATTAAAGGTTATTTAAAACCAACGTAGCAGAGAATCGAGGCGTTCCATTGTGATAACGTGTGTTTTCCAAGACGGTGCGGAGATTCTCAGGTCACGACTGTCGCACTTGTAGGGGATTGTGCACTTTGGTTGTAAGGAATTCTCCTTTCCTTCTCGTTGGTAATAACATAAGTCTCTTTCCTGTGCATAAAAAGTGTCAAAAATAAAAATTACCAATTTATTTTTGTATTCTATTGGCCTATTACTTAGATATGGACTTCAAGTATTTCATACACATACTGCAAAAGAAAACACAATTATATGGATGGAACTGATTTCAAGATATAGCATAGATAGATATAGATATAGTTAACAAATCTGCTAGGTGTAGATACTGTATATCCTTACATTAAAAAAAAAATAAAAAAAATGGGCTCTTGAGTAGCTAGTTCACATGATGTAAAGTGAATCACTTGATGGATTTTTCCCTCGTCAGCCATAATGGGCGTATGTTTCCCCCCCCTGCTTATTAATGACAGCACTATGAGGAGAGATTACCTAGAAGTGTTTGTAATGAGACTCAACTCTGCACTGCTCCACCCCCCCACACTGACTGCCAGAGCTAAAAACTGTCAGTCAAGCACATTCAGCTCTGCTGTACCAGCATATGCAGTGAGGAGAGAAGATTATTTGTTAAAGGGGTGGTTCACTACTCTGCAATAGTGGCCAAATCTTTGTTAAACTTATAGGAAAGGCTTTTTTCAAATACAAGGATAACATCTGCAAGGAGTTTGTATGTTCTCCCCGTGTTTGTGTGGCGCCCCAGGACCTGGTCGCCACAACAGCATTGCCCTCCCAAAAGGGTTAATGCTGAGCCTGGAGGTAATTGGGAGATCTATTGGCCAGTAAGTTAACACTCAACACAGTTCTCCCTCCGGCCAGCAGGGGGAGCTCTGAACCTGGAACTTCAGGGAGCATTCCTTAAGTCTGGCTGGAAGGAGGAAGTGTTAGTTAGTCTGGACACAGGAGTGAAAGAGTGCAGACGCAGGGTAGTGCTGCCTTGTAAACTGGGGCCTAGAGCTGGGATAGCTTGGCCCAGTGAAGCAAGGGGAGCAGAGAGGCACAGCAGAGACTCGGACATCGGAGTCTGTAGTTGCCAGGGCATAAAATCCATCCCTGGTAGCTGAATCCGGAGGGCAGGAGAGCTGCAAGCCCCCTGTCCCAGAAGCAATCTGAAGGTACAGCTGCATCCCAAGGGCCCGGTGTAGACTCCAGCAGAGAAGCACCAGAGAGGGCCTGCGCAGTCTACCACACAGAAGAGGGGACGAACAACAAGTCCCAGCAGCAAGAGGGCAATTGCTAACCCAAAGTGCAGTGTCCTAAAACAGCAGAGAAAGATTAAGGAGTAGGCCTCATACTCAACTGGCCAAAGATCACCCCAGGCACTTCCAGGCCGGCCGGATCATCTATACCATCTGTGACGGTCTCCCTGGACTAAGTTTCTGCCGAGTAAAAGAGGAGAAGGTAAAGAGACTACTGTTTGTGCCTGTTTCTTTCATTGCTTGTCGGCCCTGCACCGTGTTAGTCACGCAGCACCATAGACTTCCACAAGCACCAACTGTGCCCCGGGCATTGCTCCACCTGTGGGGAGCAGTACTAACATTGCTGCCATAACATCATCCCGGTGGCCTCACACAGCAGCGGCGGCTTAATAGCCGCATACCACAGGTGGCGTCACGAACACAAACATTAAAGTCATCAGCCACATATTCAACTGACACCCACCAGGGCCACGGAGCCGGGCCCAGCCACCACTGACTACCACCGGACTAGTCCGGCCCGGCACCGGGTGTCCCATAGCCCTGGGGTGGGCGAGTCAACTTTTGGCGTCACGAACAGGATTTCGTGCCCGGTCACACCGGGTACTGTGCGCCTGCAGGAATTGTGCTTAAAAGACTGTGTACTGTCTGTAAACCGCCGCCGCCATTAGCCTCGCCGAGCGCAGGAAGAAGGGGGGCGTGCCTGACAAAGAGCGCGAAGGGAGCGCGCCATCAGAGCAGAGCGCTGTTAACCCCGCGCGACCCGGAAGAAAATTTGAAAAGTGAACGGAGCCTGGTAAGGTTCACTAAGGGGGAGGAAGATGTCCGAATCCGAGGGAGAGCAGGTGGCTGCCATCGCCCAGGGCGCCGCAGCACCGGCCGAAGTAGTCCCAGTCGCCGTCGCCCCAGCCCCCACTATAGCGCCGGTAATGCCGATCACCATGCCGTACATACCAGGAGCAGAATGGCTGCCGCAGTACTCCGGGGAGTCCCATACCTTGAGTGACTTCAGAGAAAGCCTGCACAGCTTGTTCCGGGTATATCCTCTGACTGAGAGCCAGAAGGTGGGCATAGTAATGGGACAGCTAGCCGGCGCAGCCCAGCGTGAAGCGAAGTCCTGGCCTGATACAGATAAAGGGACAGCAGCCCAGATACTGGCCAAACTAAAGAGCACTTTTGACACCCGCACCGCAGCAGAGATAAAGATGAGATTCTTTGGGTGCAAGCAACGGGCCACAGACAGCATAAGGGACTATGCCTTAAACTTGCAGGAGGCCCTGAAAGCAGTTAAACAGGTGGACCCAGAGAGTGTACGTGAAGAAGACAAACTCCTAACTGAGCAGTTCATAGAGGGGCTCCTGTCAGACGCCCACAGGACACAGCTGCGTATCATGGTCCTGCAGAACCCTGCTCTGGACTTTGCAAAGTTTAAGGACCAGGCCATCAGGGTACTGAGAGAATCTACACCGAATGACCCAGTACCCCTCCGGCCTCTTGCTATCACGTACCCCGGGGTGGTGCCTGCAACACGAGCCACTGCAGGGGCTGAGGCGCAGTCCCTGGATAAGGATCCCACGGCAGAGCTCAGACAGCAGTTCCAGGAGCTGACCAAGACTGTGGCTGCCCTTGCCAAGACCGTGCAGTCTCTACAAATGACCCCCTCGCCTGCAAAAATCGAGTTGGCCTCCAGCCCAGAAGACGTCCCATGGATGCGACAGAGGAGGATTCCGCCGACCCGAGGCAGAGACACAGACCGGTATGATTCAACAGGACAACCGATCTGCCGCCACTGCAACCAGGCGGGCCACATTGCACGACGCTGTCCTTTAAACGGGCTGAGCCTGGGGCCAGGAGCCAACCCCCAGGTGTGAGGAAGCCCGGCTCAAACCCCAGCCACAGCAAGTATGTGGGAGGACGACCGGTCCTTCCCATTGTGCTGGATGGGATCCCTTTGAATGCCCTCCTGGATACGGGGTCCCAGGTAACAACCATCCCCCACAAACTGTACAAAAGATATTGGGCTGATTCAGACATTGACCATGGCCCAGATGATGATTTAACAATTGTGGCCAGTAATGGTCAGCCCTTACCTCAAATTGGGTATAAAGAAGTAACCATTAAAGTGGGGCGGGTAGAATTGCCATGTCAGGGGATGATAATTGTAGATATTGATCGCAAAGAATCTGACCCACTGCTAACCCTTGGTACAAATGTGATAGAAAATTGTATTGCCGAAGTGATAATTTTGTTGCAACAGGCGTCTGAAACTGCCAGCTCCGGGCAGCAGCGTGTCCTACAGAGGGAGATCAGAGCCCTGATGAGGAGGCAGCAAGTAGAGCTAGCCGGAGGAGAAATTGGCAGTGTGAGGGTAAGTGACCCCCTCCCCATTGTAATACCCCCAAGAAGTGAAATGTTGATATGGTGTCGGGCAGCAATAGGCCTCAAGGGTCAGGATTACCATGCCTTGGTAGAACCGGTGTATTCAGACAGTAGGCCTGGAGTCCTGATAGCCAGAGGGGTAGCGGACGTCCGCAAGGGGAGAGTGCCCGTCCGTGTCCTGAATTGTGGGGAGGAGGAGGCCAAATTGCCCCGGTACGCCACTGTAGCAAAACTGTACACTGTCAGTAACAATACTATTAAAGCAGTGGAACCCTTGATCCCGTCCGACCAGGCGGAAGACAATGGCTCCAAGGGGCAGCCGGAAGACTGGTGCCAAAAATTACATGTAGGCACCGACTCCACCCCCTCGCACCAAAAGCATGGGGTTTACCGGGTGGTACAGGAGTACGAGCGGGTCTTCAGCAAACACCCCCTAGATTTTGGGCAGGTGAAAGGGGTTAAACATCAAATCCCCACGGGTGATCATCATCCCATTAAAGAGAGATACCGCCCTGTACCCCCCGCACAGTATCAGTGTGCCAAGGAAATGTTACGGGAAATGAAGGAGGCTGGGGTTATCAGAGATAGTTGTAGCCCCTGGGCAGCTCCACTAGTGCTCGTAAAGAAAAAAGATGGTACAATGAGAATGTGTGTAGATTACAGGCAAATTAACCGCATTACACATAAAGATGCTTATCCACTGCCCAGAATAGAGGAGTCACTAACAGCCTTAAAGTCAGCTAACTATTTCTCCACCTTGGATCTCACCAGTGGGTATTGGCAGGTTCCCGTGGCAGAGGCGGACAAAGAGAAGACTGCATTCACGACACCAATGGGTCTCTGTGAGTTCAACTGTATGCCATTCGGGCTCTGCAACGCCCCAGGGACATTCCAAAGGTTGATGGAGTGCTGCTTGGGCCATCACAACTTTGAAACCGTGCTGTTGTACCTGGATGACGTAATAGTCTACTCCAAGACTTATGAGGACCACCTGAAGCACTTAGCAGAAGTGTTTGAATCCTTGTCGAAATATGGCCTGAAGATCAAGCCGTCCAAATGTCACCTCTTGAAGCCAAAGGTACAGTACCTGGGTCATGTGGTCAGCGCAGAAGGTGTGGCACCTGATCCGGAGAAAGTCACTGTAATCAAGGACTGGCCAAGACCCACCACAGTGAAGGAGGTGCGGCAGTTCCTTGGACTGGTGGGCTACTACCGAAGGTTCATTGATGGTTTCACCAAGATAGCAGCGCCCCTTCAAGATCTCCTGGTGGGCCAGCCAAAGCAGGCTAAGAAGCAGAGCCCTCCATTTGAATGGAGCAGCCAACTGGAAACATCCTTTGTCCGGCTGAAAGGGGCTCTCACGGGAGAAGAAATTCTGGCCTACCCTGACTACAGCCAACCGTTTGTACTGTATACAGACGCCAGCAACGTGGGACTGGGAGCAGTTCTGTCCCAGGTACAGGGAGGCAGAGAGAGGGTGATAGCGTACGCCAGTAGGAAGCTTCGGCCCACAGAAAGGAATCCAGAAAACTACAGTTCCTTCAAGCTGGAGTTCCTCGCTATTGTTTGGGCAGTGACTGAACGCTTCAAGCACTATCTGGCATCGGCCAAGTTCACCATCTTCACGGACAACAATCCGTTGACACACCTGGCAACAGCCAAGTTAGGTGCGATGGAACAGCGATGGATGGCCCGGCTGTCTAACTTTGACTTTACCATCAAGTATCGGGCTGGCAAGAAGAATAACAATGCTGATGCGCTGTCCAGAATGCCTCACTTGCCCGAGTCTGGAGAAGACATGGATGAACTCGAAGAGATAGAGTTACCGGCTTTCCATCACCAAGGTGTGTCCCAGTGTGAGCATGCTGTAGGAGTGAAGCGCTCAAGCCAGCACGGGGTCTCGGTCAACCCCTTACTCCACCATAATTGGGAAGAAACACAGAACGGTGACCCGGCCGTGCGATTGGTCAAAGAGAAGCTAGCGCAAGCTGAGACCCATCTTGGCCCAGACGCTCCAGAGGAAGCCCAGCAGCTGTGGAAGGAGAGGGGACGACTGTTCACCTACCAAGGCAAGCTCTGCAAGAGATATGTCAACTATCGAACAAATGAACTTGTCTGGCAGATAGTGGTTCCGCAGAGAGATGCTCCAATGGTCCTAGCAGCGTATCATGATAACGCAGGACACTTCGGGTGGAAGAAGTTGGAAGCCCTACTCCGTGATCGGTTCTATTGGGTGCACATGAGAAAGATGATCGAGAAGTGGTGCCGAGACTGTGGCCCGTGTAACCTGAGGCGGAAAGACGATGCCAGCCAAAGGTCTCCCCTACAGCCAATTGTCACAAAGCAGCCCCTGGAGTTGGTGGCCCTGGACCACGTGAAGTTAACACCAAGCCGGTCAGGCTATGTGTACGCCCTCACCATTGTGGACCATTACTCTCGTTTCCTGGTAGTAGTGCCTGTGAAGGACCAGACAGCCAGGACAGCAGCTAGAGCGTTCCAGGCATCCTTTTGTCGACCTCACGGCTATCCGGAAAGGGTACTGACTGATCAGGGTCCTGCATTCGAGGCTGAAGTGTTCCAAGAGTTCTGTAACATGTACGGTTGTAAGAAAATCCGAACCACACCGTACCACCCCCAAACCAATGGACTGTGCGAGAAAATGAACCATGTGGTTATTGATATGCTGAAGACCCTGCCGCTGGAGGAAAGGAACCAATGGCCAGAAAAGTTGCCAGATCTAGTAGACCTGTACAACCACATCCCAGTGAATTCGACCAACTGCAGCCCCGCTTACCTGATGCGAGCCAGACCAGGCAAGTTGCCTGTAGACTTTGAGATGGGGACTGTGTCGCCTGAGGCGGTTCAAGAAATAGAGGATTGGGATACAGAACGGCAGCAGCGGTACCGTAAGGTCCAGGAGTGCGTAGAGAGGAGCCTGTCTCAAGCAAGAACGAGGCAAGAACAGCATTACAATCAAACAGCCCCAGCAACTCCCTTAGCACCTGGAGAACAAGTCCTCAAGAAGAAGCGGAAGACGCATAAATTGGATGATCAGTGGGAAAACGAGCCCTACACCATTATCCCCTCCAACTTTGACAATAGTAAGGTATGCCTCATAAGCAAAGATGAAGGCAAGACCTATCAAGCAATTTCCCGAGACCGCCTGAAAGCGTGCCCTGAACGGTGCAGAATCCAAAGAGAAATGGAAGGAGTACAAGGAAGTCCCCAAAGTCAAGAGAAAGGAGGGGAGATGATTCAAACCATCCTTGGAAAGTTCCCCAAAACTTGGACCCGAATAAACAATGCCATAGTGGTACCAGTTTTGACGTTTCCGCAGTTGGTCGAGCCAGAAACAGAAAAGGTTCCGGATCCACCTAAAGAATCGTCCGCTCCGGCACGAGATGACACGCCAGCAGTGGAGCAGGAGGATCAACCCCCTGTCAGTGGTGAACCTGTCATACCCTTGGCGACTCCTAGATCACAAAGGCAACCATCACGCTTACCTATGGGGGTTAGGCCCACCTGTAGTGCTGAGATAGAAGACGCACCACGTAGTCAGGGGCAAACACCAGAGCTACGTAGGTCCCAGCGCAGCACTCGGGGACAACCCCCTCTAAGGTATAGGGAGTCAACTGTATAAGGGAAAGAGTACTTATTAGGATGTAAATAGTTATGCAAAATGTCTGCCATGTTGTGTACAAAATGTTTTCTTTTTCTTTGATTGTGAAAATGGACAATTGGGCCACTGGACTATGGGTGGCCAACACCTAAATTGTTCATAGTTAGCACCAGTGTGCTCAACACCCCTGAAGAAAAACCCGTCCGGCGTGCATAGAGTGGGGTCATCAATGCTCTGACGCACGCCCAGAGCCTACGTTGGGGGTTTGAACGCGGCGGGTCCCCCATGGAGCAGTGTAATGGACACCCGGCAGGGAGCCACACTGGACTCTTATAGTAATGTTTAAGGTTGTAACGTTAAAGTAATTGCGCCTCCCATAATGGGATGAAATGTTCTAACATGTCATGTTTGTCTCTACAGTCCGGGAGTACTGAATTTAACTAAGGGGGAGTGTGGCGCCCCAGGACCTGGTCGCCACAACAGCATTGCCCTCCCAAAAGGGTTAATGCTGAGCCTGGAGGTAATTGGGAGATCTATTGGCCAGTAAGTTAACACTCAACACAGTTCTCCCTCCGGCCAGCAGGGGGAGCTCTGAACCTGGAACTTCAGGGAGCATTCCTTAAGTCTGGCTGGAAGGAGGAAGTGTTAGTTAGTCTGGACACAGGAGTGAAAGAGTGCAGACGCAGGGTAGTGCTGCCTTGTAAACTGGGGCCTAGAGCTGGGATAGCTTGGCCCAGTGAAGCAAGGGGAGCAGAGAGGCACAGCAGAGACTCGGACATCGGAGTCTGTAGTTGCCAGGGCATAAAATCCATCCCTGGTAGCTGAATCCGGAGGGCAGGAGAGCTGCAAGCCCCCTGTCCCAGAAGCAATCTGAAGGTACAGCTGCATCCCAAGGGCCCGGTGTAGACTCCAGCAGAGAAGCACCAGAGAGGGCCTGCGCAGTCTACCACACAGAAGAGGGGACGAACAACAAGTCCCAGCAGCAAGAGGGCAATTGCTAACCCAAAGTGCAGTGTCCTAAAACAGCAGAGAAAGATTAAGGAGTAGGCCTCATACTCAACTGGCCAAAGATCACCCCAGGCACTTCCAGGCCGGCCGGATCATCTATACCATCTGTGACGGTCTCCCTGGACTAAGTTTCTGCCGAGTAAAAGAGGAGAAGGTAAAGAGACTACTGTTTGTGCCTGTTTCTTTCATTGCTTGTCGGCCCTGCACCGTGTTAGTCACGCAGCACCATAGACTTCCACAAGCACCAACTGTGCCCCGGGCATTGCTCCACCTGTGGGGAGCAGTACTAACATTGCTGCCATAACATCATCCCGGTGGCCTCACACAGCAGCGGCGGCTTAATAGCCGCATACCACAGGTGGCGTCACGAACACAAACATTAAAGTCATCAGCCACATATTCAACTGACACCCACCAGGGCCACGGAGCCGGGCCCAGCCACCACTGACTACCACCGGACTAGTCCGGCCCGGCACCGGGTGTCCCATAGCCCTGGGGTGGGCGAGTCATTTGCGTGGGTTTCCTTCAGGTACTTCGGTTTCCTCCCACACTGCAAAGACATACAGATAGGGACTCTAGATTGTGAGCCCCAATGTGGACAGCGTTCCTGATGTATGCAAAGTGCTGCGGAATATGTTAGCGCTATATAAAAATAAAGATTTATTTTTATTTATTTATTTAAATACTTTGTTCAGCCAATTCTGCCTCTGAGCGGCGCTATTGTGCTCCGCTCATCCCCATGAAGTGACCCTCCCCCCCACCCCCGGGCTCTGTTACCTCTGAGATCCGGTGATGTCAGGTCAATTTCCAGTTGACCTGACTTATCGAGGCCGACCCCAGTCTCTGTGAGTGACTGGGCTGTGGGTGGTGTTAAATATAATGCTGTGTATGTTAATGTCATTGTCATGCAGCAATGTCGTTATTCGTGATGGAGGACACGCTGTGGATGACGTAAGACATGTCATCCATATGTAGCAGGGAATGAGGACAGTGATTGCAAGAAGAGAAGGGGCGCCAGACCGAAACCAGCGACACCCATCAGACCTGACTGCCCCATTTGTGAGTATAATAGCTGGTCTTTATTTTACTTGTAGAGCGGAATGGGGACATATACTTATACAGCATTCCAGAATGCACTCTATGAGGTCTCAGGTGCTGGCTGTACTTTATATGGGAAAAACCTGGTGACAGGTTCCCTTTAATAACCAATGTGTAGCCAAACTAGAATATTCTACAAAAGAGAAAGAAACCTATCCATAGAGACACATATTTATAACTATGCACTGGCTACTTGAAGGAAATCTGTCACCAGGTTTTTTTCTGTCCCATTAGAGAGCAGCATGACGTAAAGGCAGAGACCCTGATTCCAGCGATGGGTCACTTTACTTTACTGGACTGCCGCCGTTTCAATTAAAAATTATCTACTGCAGATCTACCAGTTCTCTGAATGCTGACCTCTGTATAACCCCACCCACATCACTGATTGGCTGCATTCTGTGTACCCTGTTCATAGGCAGAAAGCTGTCAATTAGTGGTGGGTTGGGGTTGGACTACCTAGCAGCAGGTATTACTAGTGGTGAGAGAATCTCCTGTTGATAATTGAGTGGTTTTATAAAAACTGCAACAAGCAGCCCAGCATTTAACACATCACTAGAATCAGGGTCCCTACCCCCACATTATGGAGCTTTCTGTCATGAGTGTCTTTCATGCTTGGGAGACTTCTGACAACTTTGGGACCGGAGCTTCATATTGCTCTGTGACTTTAAATGTGTTTTCCTTTCTGTTAGTGCAGCAAGGATTAATGACATTTTCCTTGCTAGTAGCTCATGGTTAGTTCACCTCAGGTGCAGCCGGTTTGTGACCACTCCCATCTCCTTTAAATAGGCACATGATCCACCACCTGATGCTGGCAATAGAATCTCATTCTGTTTCTGACCCCTGTGGAGGGAGGATGTTCTCTTGGAGCTGCTGGTGTTATGCTGCTATGTTTTGGAGCCTAGTTGGCTGCAGCCTTGGTGTCTGGCTGCAGCTGTGAAGTTTGTTTGTATATCCTTTTGCCTATGTTCCCGTTTGTCCTTTTTTTCCCTGTGTGTCATTACCATAGTGGTGACGTCTACCGTACTTACCGAGAGTGGAGGGACAGTAAGGGACTAGGCATGTGATGGCGATGCGGGGAAGGACTCGTATAGGGAAGTTAGAAGAGCTCAGAGACCAGACACAAGTTAGTGTAAGGAGGTGGTCCATCCCATGCTCCCTATCATCAAGATCCTCCTCTCCTTCACCATTCTTGTTGATACTCGTGTATTTTGCCGTGTGCCAGATAGTCGTTGGGTCTTGAGCTGTCACGGCGTGTGTCGGACACTCGCCAGTCCGAGCATGATATTTTCAGAGTAGTTAGCAAAATTCGGGTGCCAGTTCTCCTTTACAGCCCTGATATTTGTCAGTAGGGTCTGCCAGCATGAGGGCATCACTGTGGCATTTTCGACCTCTATAGCAGTCGCAGAGACGTAGCTGGTGTCTTCCTTCTACTTACTGAAATGATGGAAAATGAGTGCCAGCTATCCGCTTATCCGCTTACACTGTGGTCGGTTGTTTTGCATCCACTATTTATTCCAGTTTAATTTCCAACAAGTTGAAAAGTTCCCATTGAAGGGATTAGGGCATGTAAATGTTTTCCACTGCCATACAAAGCAACAAAGCTTTGATATGGTAATATCCGTGTACTTTTGCCTTTGCTACAAAGTATGACAACTGGTTTATAAAGTGTTTCCAACAGGTTTGATGTTTAAAATTTGGAAGCATCTGGAACCTTTGATCAGATTTGTCTGCATAACGCTCAGCGGGGGGCTTTCTGCTACAAATCATACTGCAAGATTTATTTCCTCTGCGGAAAGCGCTTTCCTCTTATAGCTAAACTGTGGGGTGTCTGCAGCAAATTTCTACAAATGGTTTTATTTTTTTTACATAAAATTAATATCAAAGGAACTTCAAAGACTTATAAATGACCAATATGGTAAAAAAAATGTTTACTTATACAAATATGCAGAAAAAGTAAGATGCTTAAGCCTGCTGCAAGTTTCTATGGATATTCGTTTTTGTGCCAAAATATGTCAAAATAAGGAGTCGCTCAGACTGACAGGTTTTGTGTCCGACAAAACACTGGATCGCTCTTGGACCAATATTAGCCACATGTCAGATTTTTTGCTCAATCCGCACTTGACCATGCAAGTAATTGGGTGTTTGGAAATCATCAGTCTGCACTCGGATGATATCTCCGTTGTTAGGCTCACCGGGCGAGGAGGGATTTTATAGTACCAATTCACACAAACGAATCAGGGAGCAAGTAAGTAAAAGGTAAATCTTTATTGAAAAAGAATAAAAACAAAGACAGGGGTGTAATTACATGACAGTGCACAAGGTGGCGTACATAAGCGGTGAAGGAAATCCTAGTGTCCGGTAAATGAATAAACAGTAAACTCAATATAGCCTCAGGGAAACCCAATACACAGGGATAAATTAGAGTATACACCCCGTGGTGGGTAGTAACGCTCAGAGGACTTGTATATAAAGAGAGGTATAAGACCGGAGAACACTTTAACTCACCGCTGAAATGACGCCAGGTCCCGCCTACGCACGTTTCGGCGCTAGCCTTCGTCAGGGGGGCGTGGCGTGGATTTTAGTGGACCCACTGGGCCGCAACACACAGAAAACCCAGAGGAGCTTGACTACGGACTCAAACCTGGTTTTCACCAGAGCTCCTGATGGTGGAGGTGTTACGCTGCAAGTAGGATCCGGGTGCCACTCGGGAAAACTGGTGTTGTGTTGGCTGGCCGCTGGGGTATGGGAGCGACAGTCTCTAGTGTAGAGGTTCTGTCCGGTATAGATGGATGGACACGTGGATGGATGGATGACAGCAGCTGGAGTAGCGGATCCGTCTAGGATGGATGAATGGACGGATGGATGGCAGCAGCTGGTGACGATATTTCGTGGCAATGGGTATCGTGGTAGGCAGCCAACGTGGAGGCTCACAGCAGGTAGTGGAAGCAGCACTCTGCAATACAGACAAGTATGAGCACAGTCAGCGTCGGACTGGCTACCGGAGGAATCTCCAGTAATGCCAGGCCTGCATTCAGTTACCTGCATTGCACTCTCTCAGCTGCAGCCTGGACTGATCTCAGAGTTTGCAGGACTGAACTGAGAGCACAGAGTGATTGATTCCCCGGTGATTGCGGTTCAGTTTATGAAAGCTGCAGACAGGCCGGGCTGATCTCCGGTGCTCTCACCTGAACTCCGGAGTTCAGCCCGGCCTGTCCGCAGCTGTCATGAACTGAACCACAATCACCGGGGAATCAATCACTCGGCGCTCGCGGTACAGTCTAAGCTGAAATCTGGACCTCAGGTGAGAGCTCCGGAGAGCAATGCAGGTATCTGAATCCAGGCCTGGCATTACTGGAGATTCCTCCAGTAGCCTGTCTGACGCTGAGCACAACGGAACAGCAACAGCAGTGCAGGGCTATGGGACCTGACAACTAGCAATGACTAAACTCATTGCCCAGGCACCTAGCATAAGCCTAGGGTGACTTAATACCTACAGCTTCCCAGCTGACCTGGGAAGCACTTCCGGATAAAAGGGTGCTGTTCCTTTAAGAAAAGGGGCATGGCCGCGGGCGTGCCCTACCGGCAAAGGCTGGAGCTCTGCATGGTGCACAGACGCTCTGGGAGTCATCAGCATGAGACATAGACGGGACCCCCGCAGCAGGACACCCAAACAGGTGACCTCGCCAGGGAAGGGGAGCAGGGACATGCGAGGATGCTGGCCTGGACATTACATTCGTGCACTGATACAATGGAGAAGGTGGAGAAACTTTGTTCTCCATCTTTTCCTCATAGTGTGCTCCGATTCTATTATTTCAGGGAATCGGAGCACTCTATGCTGAAACTTGTTGGATCAGATTGTCATGCAAAATCGACCTGATTCCCTCGGATGAGAGTCTACGATCATGTAAGGCTGAGTTCACATGTCCACTAGTCATCCATTAGAACGGATACATTGGCAAAAAAAGTTGTGGAGCTTTTTTTTGTCAGTTTTGAAAGTATTGATTTTTCCAGGATCCATTTTTTTTTAACATGGGAGTCTATGGAATATAGATCTTATTTTGTCATCCTTTTTTCGTACTGGATCTGTTACAAATGGAACATAAATAGTAATCCGTTTTCTATAAACTCCCATGTTAAAAAAACGGATCCAGCAAAAATCAATATTTTCAAAGCAGACAGAAAAAGTTGTGTTTGTAAGTTTTTTGCCAACGCATCCATTCTAACCGATGACTAGTGGTCATGTGGACTCAGCCTAACCCTAGCCTAATACTGTACAAGACTTTGGTCATTGGTTACTCACACACCTGACTGTAACCTTACAAAATCTATGGCTTTGTGCAGGTGGACCCAGAGAATTGATGCTGTTTGAAGGCAAAAAGCAATCACACCTAATATTCATTTCAATTAGATTTTGCTTTTGTTCATTGTCTTTCCATTTTATTAAATGATAAAAAATAAACTATTAACACGTCCATTTTTTTAAAGCATTCTTCCATTACAACATTTTTTACACACCTGCCTAATACTTTTGCACAGTATTCTATGTATATGTATCAAATTACTAAAGATATGTTTGAACATCCAGACATAGAAGTTGACTGAAGGATCTTTAAAGGGAACTTGTCACCAGGTTTTTCCCTTAGGAGCTGCGGCCACCACCAGTGAGCCCTTATATACAGCATTCTAGAATACTGTATATAAGAGCCCAGGCTGCTGTGTATAAGATTAAAAAAACGACAGTATTTTTCGGATAATAAGACGCATTTTTCCTTTAAAATTTGGGAGGAAAATGAGGGGTGCATCTTATAATCCGAATGTACCTTACCGGGTGGTGGTGCAAAGGGGTAGGAAGAGGTAGGGGCAGTGCCGGTCCTGCGGGGCGCTGTGCTGGGGCCTGCAGGGCGCTGTGCTGTGGCCTGTGATGTGCTGTAACCTGTGGGGCGCTGTGCTTTGGCCTGTGCTGTGCTGCGAGCAATGAAGCAGGGGCATCCTGAAGATGTCGATGGTGCGGGCTTCAAATAATGGCACCCAGAGTCGGCGCATGCTTAGGTGAATCTCTCAGCTCAAGATCTCATCTGCGCCCAGCGGACGTAAATAAATGGCGCCTGGAGGTGGGGCATGCGCAGATGAGATATCGGCTTATAATTGGGCAGATAGCTCAATCTGCGCATGCGCCGACTACAGGCACCATTTGATTGAAACCCGCAACGCAGACAGTTTCTGGAATTGCTTACCAAACAGCATCTGGGACACCTACCATCTGCAGGATCGACTTGCTCCACCTCCAGCGCCCCTGCCTACTGTGAGCCCACTCCACCACCACTAAAACCGCCCCCCACCCCAGTAAGACACCACCAGATTGTAAGATGGGCCACATTTTAATTTATGTATTTACCTTTTTTTTCCTCTAAATTTGGAGTGCGTCTTATAAACCAAAAAATACGGTATATAATACTCACCTAGGGGAGCGGTCCAGTCCAATGGGTGACACTGCTTTCAGTCCGATGCCTCTTCCATCTTGTGCAGTAGCCATCCTCATTCCCAGCCCCGTGTGCATGACGCGTTTTGTATCATTCACAGAGAGGCTTCTATTACGCCCCTGTGCACTTTGATATGCCTGGCTAAGGCAAAGTACTGTAATGCGCAGGCGTGAAGAAAGGTAAAAGACCGCCCGCGCATGCGCACTACAGTACTTTGTTCTGCCCTCAGCTGGGCAGATCAAAGTGCGCCTGTGTAGAAGCGCAATGGAGGCCTCTGTGTGAATGAAACAGGAAGCGTCATGCAAACGGGACTGAACAGGAGGACGGTGAACGAAGGAAGAAAGGAGGCACCGGACCGAGAGCAGTGACGCCCATTGGACCGGACCACCCTCTAGTTGAGTAGGTGTTTTTACATTATACATAGCGGCTTGGGCTCTTATATACAGTATTCTGGAATGCTGTATATAAGAGCTCACTAGTGGTGGCCGCAGCTCATACGGGAAAAACCTGGTGACAGCTTCCCTTTAACTTCCTATTAATATTTTGGGGTTTTTTTTAAGGAGAAATGCCCTCTGATATTGGTAAATCTCACGGTCTCTCTTGGTATCACAAATGATGGGCAGTTCAGTGACAAATAAAGATAAGCAAATATAGAAAACATCCAGATTTGTTAGGACGACGATTGTCGCCCTCTAACAATATTTACAAAATAGTAAATTCTATTATCTCCGATTCTCTGGAAAGTCTCCTATGAAGTGTCTGTTTGTCACTACTGTCAATTAGAAAATATAATGCCAGTTATGCCAGCCCCATGTTGGCAGAGGAATGAACATCCCAAATTGTGTCAGTCTCCTTTTTTTTATTCCTAGTTAGAAAAATGTTGCTTGAAATATGTCATATTGATTTTAATAAAATAATGATATTTTTTTTTCTTTTGTGACCAACATTCGATATGTAATAGGGCAAATAGCTGGCACAGCCGGATTGGAGTTGGCAGCAACATGGGATGATGCTGAACAAGTAGCTCTTTAAGTGAATATTTCAATGGGAAGATTTGGCTACTGTTCAACTTTTCTGAATCCATGCAAATGAGGGGAAGAATGATTGTCATTAGGAGCCGTGAATGATAGGCAAGACTCTATACATGCGGAGGATGGGAGCGCTCGGAAGAAGGATATGTTTAGATGCAGGCGCATCCATTCCAAACAATACCGATCATTATCCAGGCCTCCCCTCGACATGAAACTAAAAATATAACGCACAAATAATAGCATTTAGTCCATGCAGATGTGAGTGGCAAGTCACTGACAGGGTGTCAGCCAACATGAAGTGACCATTGAGGAGCAACGGCTGTGGATGGCTGACGCTAAATGGCTATTCAATAACTCGTCGTGTTTCTAACCATGTGCGAACAGTAGGAGCCATACATGAAGAATGCAAAGGAAAGTAATTATTATGATGGATGAGTTTCCAGAGCCAGATTTGGAACAGAGGAATAGATGAGCCTCTATGATTCGATGATCTACCAGGACTTCAGATACTAAACCATGTAGAGGACACAATTGCACTTATGGATCTTTATTAAATTAGTTCTAGTGTGCTCCATTGAGGAAACTGATGGGAATGGTTGCAACCTCTGAATATGTTGGTGTTGCAGTTGAGTAAAGGGGTCTTTACACGCAGCGATATCGCTAGCGAGCGTACCCGCCCCCGTAGTTTGTGCATCACGGGCAAATCGCTGCCTGTGGCGCACAATATCGCTAACACCAGTCACACGTACTTACCTTCCTAGCGACGTTGCTATGGGCGGCAAACAACCTCTTCGTTAAGGGGAAGGTTTGTGCGCCGTCAAAGCGACGTCACACAGCGGCCGGCCAATAGAAGTGGAGGGACAGAGAACAGCCGCATTAACGACACGCCGACTTCGTTGCCGGAGGATGCAGGAATGCTGTTGTTCGTCGTTCCCGGGGTGTCACACGTAGCGATGTGTGCTGCCTCAGGAACGACAAACAACCTACGTCCACAACGACCAACGAGATTTTGAAAATGAACGATGTGTCAACGATCAACGATAAGGTGAGTATTTTTGATCGTTTTACACGCAACGACGTCGCTAACGACGCCGGATGTGCGTCAAAAATTCTGTGACCCCTACGAAATATCGTTAGATATGTCTTTGCGTGTAATGGGGCCTTAAATCAATTTTCAGGACTCCATTTTCTGCAGCCACTGACCGTCACGCCAAGGATGATACGACCCTCGGGAAATGACGTAACACCAAGAGTACATCAGGGAAACACTACAGTGAATGGCCCAGGTACTAGGGAAAGAGGAGCGTGGTCACCTCCTAACACTCACCTGAGGTTGATTCCTGCACTTCCTAATGTCCCTACACGGGTCCTTCCCCCATGCACCGTCACGTGTTGAGGCCCTCGCTGACCCTGAAATTACCCTGACAGTGTAAATGCCAGCAAGACGCTAATATCTCCACTATAATAAAACAACAAGAGAAAGGTAAGACTGTGATGCCAAACACCCAGGTGTAATGAGATGCTAAATCACTAGGAGTCGCTAGATACACTAGTGAAGGAGATCTGCCTGGTAGTCGAACTAGCCAGGGGTCAGGGGCCGGGAAATCACGTCAGTAACAGAGGGAGAGAGAGAAGCCAAAGTCAATGTGCGAGCCGAGTGCAGTAAGCGAGGAAGTCGCGTCAAGTACCAGAAAGAGAGCAGAGCCGGGTTTGGGATGCGAGCCAAGGTCGGTAGCCAAGAGGACACGTCAGGTACATGGGAGAGAGCGGAGTCAGCATCAAGAAACAAGCTGAAGGTCAGGGAGTCAAGTTAGAGTAAGGGAGGAGACGGGACAGGGTACGTGGAACTAGGTAGCAGGACAAGCTCAGATCAGTCACTTACGGGAACCAGAGACGTGCACTCCTAAACAGGAACTATCACTGGTGGCATTCTGGGCAAAATAACTCCCAGATAAAGCAAAGCAATCACCCGGAACGAGGCTCCAAAGACAGGCCCCTTCCATACCACATAGGACTAGACCGGGAACAACGAGTTCACCAGAGGAAAATATAAGACCCAGTATAGGCTCTGCAGGAGAGCAGAGCACCGCTAATCAGAATCATGACAAAGACAAACAGGTGAGAGACACAACAAATAGTTCCACAGCTACTCAAAAAGGAGGCTTCTTAGCTGCAACAGAAACAAAACCTCAGCTTCTCCAAAGTGGTCAGTTATAGAATGAGCTATAGATGGCATAGAAGAGAGTGCGGAGAGAGTTTATATAGCAGAAGGGTGTGGCTGCAGCTGAGATTTACAGTTACAAGTCAATCTCAGCATCATAGAAAAGAGACCTTAACCCCTTCAGCACTGAATGAAATTAAATACGCTCCTACTCAGGATAAGCGATGAGCGGATTCTAAAATGGATCTGCAATCAACCAACATTGAGAACTTTTGACCCTTGAACCTCGCAAGGTCTCAGCAGGGCATGACACACTTGTGACAATGGGTGTCCTGCAAAACCAAAGCGCTTCCTACCTGGTGTGAACTCCCAGCACCTCTTATAATTAGTAGGTCCTGCACCATGGCATGTATGCATAACATCACAATGCCTATAAGTCAGAATGTCTCTCCAGTAAAGGAGACAAACTCTAGCACAGCGCCACCTATTGGAAGTAGCGATCCTAAAAGTCACAAGTGGATTTTCAACAATCCTTTGCAATATGACTCAGGATATATAAGCCAGATCAGAATCCCAATTTGCAGACACGGTGTTTCGGGGTGCTTGCCCCTCGTCAGTGCAAAGTATGGGGGTGTCTGATCTGGCTCATGAGAAAGCTATGTGGGGACCACGGGGGAACACTATTCTCCTTAAGGAGACTTTGCAAGCCAGTCTGGCTGCCAGGTAAGGGGACTTATAGCTGCAATGCCCCTCTGGGAAATATTCAAATTGTCTCTCCAGTAAAGGAGACAAACTCTAGCACAGCGCCACCTATTGGAAGTAGCGATCCTAAAAGTCACAAGTGGATTTTCAACAATCCTTTGCAATATGACTCAGGATATATAAGCCAGATCAGAATCCCAATTTGCAGACACGGTGTTTCGGGGTGCTTGCCCCTCGTCAGTGCAAAGTATGGGGGTGTCTGATCTGGCTCATGAGAAAGCTATGTGGGGACCACGGGGGAACACTATTCTCCTTAAGGAGACTTTGCAAGCCAGTCTGGCTGCCAGGTAAGGGGACTTATAGCTGCAATGCCCCTCTGGGAAATATTCAAATTGTCTCTCCAGTAAAGGAGACAAACTCTAGCACAGCGCCACCTATTGGAAGTAGCGATCCTAAAAGTCACAAGTGGATTTTCAACAATCCTTTGCAATATGACTCAGGATATATAAGCCAGATCAGAATCCCAATTTGCAGACACGGTGTTTCGGGGTGCTTGCCCCTCGTCAGTGCAAAGTATGGGGGTGTCTGATCTGGCTCATGAGAAAGCTATGTGGGGACCACGGGGGAACACTATTCTCCTTAAGGAGACTTTGCAAGCCAGTCTGGCTGCCAGGTAAGGGGACTTATAGCTGCAATGCCCCTCTGGGAAATATTCAAATTGTCTCTCCAGTAAAGGAGACAAACTCTAGCACAGCGCCACCTATTGGAAGTAGCGATCCTAAAAGTCACAAGTGGATTTTCAACAATCCTTTGCAATATGACTCAGGATATATAAGCCAGATCAGAATCCCAATTTGCAGACACGGTGTTTCGGGGTGCTTGCCCCTCGTCAGTGCAAAGTATGGGGGTGTCTGATCTGGCTCATGAGAAAGCTATGTGGGGACCACGGGGGAACACTATTCTCCTTAAGGAGACTTTGCAAGCCAGTCTGGCTGCCAGGTAAGGGGACTTATAGCTGCAATGCCCCTCTGGGAAATATTCAAATTGTCTCTCCAGTAAAGGAGACAAACTCTAGCACAGCGCCACCTATTGGAAGTAGCGATCCTAAAAGTCACAAGTGGATTTTCAACAATCCTTTGCAATATGACTCAGGATATATAAGCCAGATCAGAATCCCAATTTGCAGACACGGTGTTTCGGGGTGCTTGCCCCTCGTCAGTGCAAAGTATGGGGGTGTCTGATCTGGCTCATGAGAAAGCTATGTGGGGACCACGGGGGAACACTATTCTCCTTAAGGAGACTTTGCAAGCCAGTCTGGCTGCCAGGTAAGGGGACTTATAGCTGCAATGCCCCTCTGGGAAATATTCAAATTGTCTCTCCAGTAAAGGAGACAAACTCTAGCACAGCGCCACCTATTGGAAGTAGCGATCCTAAAAGTCACAAGTGGATTTTCAACAATCCTTTGCAATATGACTCAGGATATATAAGCCAGATCAGAATCCCAATTTGCAGACACGGTGTTTCGGGGTGCTTGCCCCTCGTCAGTGCAAAGTATGGGGGTGTCTGATCTGGCTCATGAGAAAGCTATGTGGGGACCACGGGGGAACACTATTCTCCTTAAGGAGACTTTGCAAGCCAGTCTGGCTGCCAGGTAAGGGGACTTATAGCTGCAATGCCCCTCTGGGAAATATTCAAATTGTCTCTCCAGTAAAGGAGACAAACTCTAGCACAGCGCCACCTATTGGAAGTAGCGATCCTAAAAGTCACAAGTGGATTTTCAACAATCCTTTGCAATATGACTCAGGATATATAAGCCAGATCAGAATCCCAATTTGCAGACTCGGTGTTTCGGGGTGCTTGCCCCTCGTCAGTGCAAAGTATGGGGGTGTCTGATCTGGCTCATGAGAAAGCTATGTGGGGACCACGGGGGAACACTATTCTCCTTAAGGAGACTTTGCAAGCCAGTCTGGCTGCCAGGTAAGGGGACTTATAGCTGCAATGCCCCTCTGGGAAATATTCAAATTGTCTCTCCAGTAAAGGAGACAAACTCTAGCACAGCGCCACCTATTGGAAGTAGCGATCCTAAAAGTCACAAGTGGATTTTCAACAATCCTTTGCAATATGACTCAGGATATATAAGCCAGATCAGAATCCCAATTTGCAGACACGGTGTTTCGGGGTGCTTGCCCCTCGTCAGTGCAAAGTATGGGGGTGTCTGATCTGGCTCATGAGAAAGCTATGTGGGGACCACGGGGGAACACTATTCTCCTTAAGGAGACTTTGCAAGCCAGTCTGGCTGCCAGGTAAGGGGACTTATAGCTGCAATGCCCCTCTGGGAAATATTCAAATTGTCTCTCCAGTAAAGGAGACAAACTCTAGCACAGCGCCACCTATTGGAAGTAGCGATCCTAAAAGTCACAAGTGGATTTTCAACAATCCTTTGCAATATGACTCAGGATATATAAGCCAGATCAGAATCCCAATTTGCAGACACGGTGTTTCGGGGTGCTTGCCCCTCGTCAGTGCAAAGTATGGGGGTGTCTGATCTGGCTCATGAGAAAGCTATGTGGGGACCACGGGGGAACACTATTCTCCTTAAGGAGACTTTGCAAGCCAGTCTGGCTGCCAGGTAAGGGGACTTATAGCTGCAATGCCCCTCTGGGAAATATTCAAATTGTCTCTCCAGTAAAGGAGACAAACTCTAGCACAGCGCCACCTATTGGAAGTAGCGATCCTAAAAGTCACAAGTGGATTTTCAACAATCCTTTGCAATATGACTCAGGATATATAAGCCAGATCAGAATCCCAATTTGCAGACACGGTGTTTCGGGGTGCTTGCCCCTCGTCAGTGCAAAGTATGGGGGTGTCTGATCTGGCTCATGAGAAAGCTATGTGGGGACCACGGGGGAACACTATTCTCCTTAAGGAGACTTTGCAAGCCAGTCTGGCTGCCAGGTAAGGGGACTTATAGCTGCAATGCCCCTCTGGGAAATATTCAAATTGTCTCTCCAGTAAAGGAGACAAACTCTAGCACAGCGCCACCTATTGGAAGTAGCGATCCTAAAAGTCACAAGTGGATTTTCAACAATCCTTTGCAATATGACTCAGGATATATAAGCCAGATCAGAATCCCAATTTGCAGACACGGTGTTTCGGGGTGCTTGCCCCTCGTCAGTGCAAAGTATGGGGGTGTCTGATCTGGCTCATGAGAAAGCTATGTGGGGACCACGGGGGAACACTATTCTCCTTAAGGAGACTTTGCAAGCCAGTCTGGCTGCCAGGTAAGGGGACTTATAGCTGCAATGCCCCTCTGGGAAATATTCAAATTGTCTCTCCAGTAAAGGAGACAAACTCTAGCACAGCGCCACCTATTGGAAGTAGCGATCCTAAAAGTCACAAGTGGATTTTCAACAATCCTTTGCAATATGACTCAGGATATATAAGCCAGATCAGAATCCCAATTTGCAGACACGGTGTTTCGGGGTGCTTGCCCCTCGTCAGTGCAAAGTATGGGGGTGTCTGATCTGGCTCATGAGAAAGCTATGTGGGGACCACGGGGGAACACTATTCTCCTTAAGGAGACTTTGCAAGCCAGTCTGGCTGCCAGGTAAGGGGACTTATAGCTGCAATGCCCCTCTGGGAAATATTCAAATTGTCTCTCCAGTAAAGGAGACAAACTCTAGCACAGCGCCACCTATTGGAAGTAGCGATCCTAAAAGTCACAAGTGGATTTTCAACAATCCTTTGCAATATGACTCAGGATATATAAGCCAGATCAGAATCCCAATTTGCAGACACGGTGTTTCGGGGTGCTTGCCCCTCGTCAGGGCAAAGTATGGGGGTGTCTGATCTGGCTCATGAGAAAGCTATGTGGGGACCACGGGGGAACACTATTCTCCTTAAGGAGACTTTGCAAGCCAGTCTGGCTGCCAGGTAAGGGGACTTATAGCTGCAATGCCCCTCTGGGAAATATTCAAATTGTCTCTCCAGTAAAGGAGACAAACTCTAGCACAGCGCCACCTATTGGAAGTAGCAATCCTAAAAGTCACAAGTGGATTTTCAACAATCCTTTGCAATATGACTCAGGATATATAAGCCAGATCAGAATCCCAATTTGCAGACACGGTGTTTCGGGGTGCTTGCCCCTCGTCAGTGCAAAGTATGGGGGTGTCTGATCTGGCTCATGAGAAAGCTATGTGGGGACCACGGGGGAACACTATTCTCCTTAAGGAGACTTTGCAAGCCAGTCTGGCTGCCAGGTAAGGGGACTTATAGCTGCAATGCCCCTCTGGGAAATATTCAAATTGTCTCTCCAGTAAAGGAGCCAAACTCTAGCACAGCGCCACCTATTGGAAGTAGCGATCCTAAAAGTCACAAGTGGATTTTCAACAATCCTTTGCAATATGACTCAGGATATATAAGCCAGATCAGAATCCCAATTTGCAGACACGGTGTTTCGGGGTGCTTGCCCCTCGTCAGTGCAAAGTATGGGGGTGTCTGATCTGGCTCATGAGAAAGCTATGTGGGGACCACGGGGGAACACTATTCTCCTTAAGGAGACTTTGCAAGCCAGTCTGGCTGCCAGGTAAGGGGACTTATAGCTGCAATGCCCCTCTGGGAAATATTCAAATTGTCTCTCCAGTAAAGGAGACAAACTCTAGCACAGCGCCACCTATTGGAAGTAGCGATCCTAAAAGTCACAAGTGGATTTTCAACAATCCTTTGCAAGTCAGAAGACAGGTTGGGGAGGTGAGCAGGTTGGACACAGTTTGTAGGTCCCCCATCCGGCAGACACAGATCAGGGTATTGTGACCATTCCCGTATTTCTAGCTGGTGCTATATAAGCAACACATGACGACTATAACATATTGTACTTGCTCCACAGTCTTTGCTGCAATGGACCCAGACAAGTGTTTCTCATTCCTTATCAAATTTTACAATTTATAATACCCAGAAAGAATAAGTAGCGGAAATTTTGTAAAATATTAAAGTCTAGTCTACCTGACCATTAATACTAATCCTATAGAATATCATGATTTGGCTGCCTCTTCACCACGCGACAAAGTTTAAAATCCTTATAGTCCACATGCCATCCGAATACATCCAGGAACTGTGCCAATTTCCAATCTCAGTAACCTGCTACTCCTACTTGATACTCTTTTTGAGTGAATTGCTGGGACTTCCTTTCCACTCTTTCCGACCGGAAGACAGAACATCAGCAATGACCTTGAAGTAAAAATGATGGAATTTCTTCCTTGTGCAGTTTAAAGAAATTAATCAAAAATGGTAATAAGTTTCATTCTATTGGTAAATAAAAATGTAAAAATAAAATGGATACACAATATTCAAACAATACTTGATTTCTACAGCTATGGCTCATTTTATCAAGCTCCCATCAGCACAGACAGACAGGAGAGCAGGAGCAGAGAGACAAAAACCCACCCTAACTTCCTGTAAGACACAGACCCACCCAAACTTCCTGTAAGACACAAAGACCCACCTTAACTTCCTGTGAGAGACAAAGACTCACCTTAATTCCTGTAAGAGACAAGGACCCATCTTAAGTTCCTGTAAGACACAGAGACCCACCCCAACTTCCTGTAAGACAGAAAGACCTACCTCAACTTCCTGTAAGACAGAAGACCCACCCCAACTTCCTGTAAGACACAAAGACCCACCTCAACTTCCCGTGAGAGACAAAGACCCACCTTAATTCCTGTAAGAAAAAAGACCCCCCCAACTTTCTGTAAAAGACAAAGACCCACCCCAACTTCCTGTAGGAGACAAAGACCCACCCTAACTTCCTGTAAGAGACAAAGATTCACAGCAACTTCATGTAATAGGCAGCTCCCCCCCAACTTCCTGTAAGAGACAAAGACCCACTGCAAATTCTTGTGAGAGACAAAGACCCACACCAACTTCCTGTAAGAAAAAAGACCCACCCCAACTTCCTGGAAGAAAGAGACCCACCCCAACTTTCTGTAAGACACAAAGACCCACCTCAATTTCCTGTAAGAGCCAAAGACCCCCCCCAACTTCCTGTAAGACACAAAGACCCACCTCAAATTCCTGTAAGACACAAAGACCCACCCCAACTTCCTGTAAGACACAAAGACCCACCTTAACTTCCTGTGAGAAAAAAGACCCACCCCAACTTTCTGTAAAAAACAAAGACCCACACCAACTTACTGTAAATGACAAAGACCCACTACAACTTCCTGTAGGAGATAAAGACCCACCCTAACTTCCTGTAAGAGACATAGACCAACCCCAACTTCCTGTAAGACACAAAGACCCACTCCAAAATTCATAAGAGACAAAGACCCATAGCAACTTCATGTAATAGGCAGCTCCACCCCAACTTCCTGTAAGACACAAAGACCCACCTTAATTTCCTGTAAGAGACAAAGACCCACCCCAACTCCCTGTAAGAAAAAAAGACCCACCTCAACTTTCTGTAAAAGACAAAGACGCACCCCAACTTCCTGTAAGACACAAAGACCCACCTCAATTTCCTGTAAGAGACAAAGACCCACCCCAACTTCCTGTAAGAAAAAAAGACCCACCCCAACTTTCTGTAAAAAAACAAAGACCCACCCTAACTTCCTGTAAGAAAAAAAGACCCACCCCAATTTTCTGTAAAAGACAAAGACCCACCGCAACTTCCTGTAGGAGACAAAAACCCACCCGAACTTCCTGTAAGAGACAAAGACCTGCAGCAACTTCATGTAATAGGCAGCTCCACCCCAACTTCCTGTAAGAGACAAAGACGCACTGCAAATTCTTGTGAGAGACAAAGCTCCACCCCCACTTTCTGTAAGAGACAAAGCTCCACATCCCCAACTTCCTGTAAGAGACAACTCTCCACCCCAGCTTCCTTGAAGAGACAACTCTCCACCCCAGCTTCCTGTCTCGGTTTCTCTGCAGATAGAGATGGATTGCAGTTTATAACAGGCAGTGGACATCAAATTAGAAGGGAGACAAAAATGGCCTGCACTTTGTAATGTTTTTGGGAGGTGATTTAACATGTTGTTTTTTTGTTTTGTATTTTTTTTAAAGTGATTTGCAGTTTGTCTACGTATCATATTATCAAGTGAGATGAAGATGCCTGAAGCTACAGCGGCCATTTAACCACTAGTTGTTATTAAAAGTTACTGAAAGTTTATTTTTATAATTGGTCTAGGTGTCATCAAACACAACAGTAAAAGGCTCATTAACATGTGTACAGTTAGCGGTGCTAATTACCTCTGACACCCAGAGCTCCCAGGCATTACGTGCTGATGACTCTGGCTCTGCTAGACTGAACTCTTCCCAGCAATTAATTTAAAGAATATTTCCAGAGATTTGATCAAACGCTTTTCAGAGTATATTTCCTAGATTATAAAATAGAATGGTTTGATTATTAAAAACCCAGTGTCTTACCCTTTTAGTCATGCAGTTCCATTGATTTCTAATGAAACACAAGATGGAAGAGAAGCTAGCTTCTTCCTCCATCATTGGTGCCGTTTTCAAGCACAATTCCTTTTTTTTCTAGTTTCTTACAATATGAATGTGGATGAAGGCTGTGTCTGACAACAGTACGTGTCTTGCACCATGTGAGACCTAATGGAGAGAGGTTAGCTTAGCAAGTGACAAAATATTCAGCTCCATAAGTGACAATATGGCTGACAGTGGTAATTGTCAGATAGCTACTTCCTGTACCATAAATTCCACAATTTGAATGTATGAGAATTCTATTACAAGTGAAAAACATAATGTGATGCTAGTCACTACTTATGGATAGTATAGACAGAAGGAGAGTCAGACAAGCTGGGGTCAGGAAACAGGAGGATATGTCAGGACAGCGGGAGTAAGCAGAAACACAGTCAAGTCACAGACCGAGGGTCAGAATTCCAGGAGAGTACGTATTATATTCAGGGAGCAGACAGAGACATGGTGAAGTAACGGTACGAGGCCAGAAGCCAGGAGGTAACGACAAGAACAGGGAGCTGGCAGAGAGGAGTCAAACTACGGTCCAGGGTCAAGAAACTTAGATCAGCACACAAGCACAAACACAAGCCAAGAGCACAACTGCAGAACCAGAGAGTACGACTAGTGAGGTTTTGGGAGAGCATGCTCAGTAATGAAACAGAACAATTACCAGGAAGGTAGAACACCTGAGTAATCAGCACCTCCCAGAACCTGCATGGAATCCTGCGCTGTCCAACAACCTGTCAGCTAGTGCTCAAAGAAACACAACAGAGTAGCTCCAAATATGCAAAACGCTCTGCACAAAGGAAACATGTCACTGCTGGCTCTGTATTGAGGAAGGCGCGGCAGAGCATCACCTGTGTACAAGATGCTCTGCACAGAGGAATCATGTCACTGCCGCCTCTGTCGTGCAGCAGAGCATCACCTGTGTGCAAGATGCTCTGCACAGAGGAATCATGACACCTATTAGTTACAACACACATAGATAGATCAAGAGATGTATGAATTTATGTTTCCTCTTCGGTAATACATTAATACATTTAACATGTATCTTTACTTTTTTTCAAAAATTTCAAATATTTTTTTGTTGTAGAAATGTTACATTTACTGTATTCATCTTACAAAAAGATTCTTAAAGGATGTCTGTCATCCTCAGACTCCTTAAAGGGGTTGGCCACAACCTTATGTTATTGACAGCCTATCCTTAGACCAACATCTGGGTGATTGGGGTGCGGCAGGTAGCACCCCTACTGCTGATCAGCTGTTGCAGGTACCGGCGATGGCCAGAAGTTATCAGATGTTATTGGATGATAGCGGTTCCTTCATTTCTACAGTGGCTGTGACTCGGTGTTGTAGCACCCATCCGTGACCACTATGGTTTTAATGGAGCTGCTGTGTTCTTTCAGAAACCGAGAACTTCCGCCGCTGACTATAGCTGTTATCTGGGGGGATGAGTGTCGCAACCGTACCAATTAGATATTGATGTCCTATTCTAAGGATAGGCCATCAGTAATAAAGTAGTGGAGAATCCCTTTAAGTACAAAACTGCTTAAACAGTTATATAGAAGACTTAGGGCCTTTAAAATTCATACAAGCAGTATACTGTGCACCATTACGCCCCTTCAATTTTCGCATATTTTTATAAGGGCTAAGTCCCCTATATAGTATTACTATTTAAGTTGTGTAATATGCGTTTTAGGGGTGACAGACTCTGTTTACAGTGGATCTATCACCAAATTTTACAAAATAAATTGCATACATGAATAAATACATCTCCTAGATCTATTGGGGCTGGTGTACTTATTATGAAAATTCATTTCACAATGACTTTATGACTCTTTTTAAATGTTTTCCTGCCTGATATTAAAATGTTCGTCTTTGCATCGGAATTAAACAGCCATTGCAATGTGAGTTTTCATAGTAAGTACATCAGTCATTTTAGGTTCCAGAGATCTATTTAATAACATATGCAGTTTATATTGGGAAATTTCGTTATGGATGCAGTTTTAAACATTTTTGTGGAATCTCTATGTTTGTGATGTGCAATAACTGTATGTTTCATGTTATGGACTGAATCTTAGGATCTTCCCACCGTTGCACATATGTTAACTCCAATATGGATGACAAAATATTTTTTCCCTTGTAAAACAAAAATTGCATCATTTTCAAAAAGCAGAAGCTCAGTGCAGCAACTGAGCGCAAAATAGCTGATCATGAAACCGTTAAATCAATATACAAGGTGAGTGAGGAAGGATAAATTATGTACGAGATTCATTACTGAAGTGGTCGGCAAACACCTGTGACCCGGTGGATCATAAGAGCTTTGTATAAATAAGCAGCACAGACATTAAAGTGACAGAATTCATTATCATTTCCAGGAACAATAACTGTGGCACACTGACCTCTAACTAATAAAATCCAGTCTACGTCTTATCGGGGTTTATCACTTTGGAAAAAACACTAAAAAGTAATTGGTGGCAAAAAGCTTATAACTAAAAAAAATACCACTATTCTCATGATTCCGACATTGTTTTCCTTTTGTTCCTACGCCTCTCCATTCCTGAGATATGGCCTCTTTTTCCCTGCATATAAATCTAGACTATTTACCAAGTGGGTGTGGTCATCAACCTTTCCTCGTGGGCGTCATCTTGAGGACCACACCCAGTTGGCTAAAAATGACATTTTTGTGTACTCACCGTAAAATGTCTTCCTTGGAGCCTTTCATTGGGGGACACAGACAGTGGGTTATATGGTGTCTCCAGGGGAGGCTTGACACTAGATTTGCAAAAGTGATAGCTCCTCCTCCCACAGCATACACCCCAGCTAGGCAGGAAACTAGCTCAGTTTGGTGTAAAAGCAGTAGGAGAAGGACAACCAAAACCACAAGGGTGGGAGCTGTGTCCCCCAATGAAAGGCTCCAAGGAAGACATTTTACGGTGAGTACACAAAAATGTCATTTCCTTTCTCGCCTTTTCATTGGGGGACACAGACAGTGGGACGTCCCAAAGCAGTCCCTGGGTGGGAACTGAACTATTAACAGTGTATAACATCAGACTAAGAGCTGACGAATGACTGCAACTGCAGTGAACATATATCAAACACTGTCAACAAATCGAGCAGTGGACACTTATAAATGGGCCACTGCCGCCTGAAGGACTTGTCTTCCAAGAGCAGCATCCGCGGAGGCTTGCGTATGCACTCTGTAGAATTTTGTAAACGTGTGCACACTGGACCAGGTAGCGGCCTTGCAAAGTTGGGCCGCCGAAGCCTGATGGCGGATAGCCCAGGAAGCACCCACTGCTCGTGTAGAGTGGGCCTGCACAGATTGAGGGGGAACGACACCTCGTGCTTTGTAAGTTTCACAGATGGCAGTCCTGATCCATCGAGAAATCGTGGATTTGGAAGCCCGGTCGCCCTTTTTGTGTCCTTCTGAGAGGACGTAAAGGGCATCGGACTTGTGCAACGGCGCTGTTCTAGAGATGTAGATCCGCAGAGCCCTGACAAGATAGAGAGTGTGAAGGGCTTTCTCAAAGGAGTGGACCGGGGCCGGGCAGAAAGACGGCAACACAATGTCCTCGTTCAGGTGGAAAGAGGATACCACCTTTGGAAGGAAGGCAGGGGAAGGCCGAAGAACCACCTTATCATGATGGAATATCAAGTAAGGTGAACGACAGGAAAGAGCTGCCAGTTCGGACACTCGCCTGATAGAGGTGATAGCGACTAAAAAGGCAACTTTCCAAGATAGTCTTTGAAGAGAGATTTCTCTCAGAGGTTCGAAGGGAGGAAGTTGAAGAACTCCCAGAACCAGATTCAGATCCCAGGGATCCAAGGGGTGGCGATAAGGAGGGACCAAATGCGCCACCCCTTGAAGGAAGGTACGGACCTGAGGGCGAGAAGCCAGCTGCTTCTGGAAAAAAATCGACAAGGCAGAAACTTGTCCTTTAAGAGTACTGAGAGCAAGACCCGAGTCCAGACCATCTTGCAGAAAGGCAAGAACATTAGGGATTGAAAAGGTCAGGGGTGACCGACCATGACGGTCACACCAGGCAAGATAGGTCTTCCAGGTCCTGTGGTAAATGCTGGCGGAGGAAGGCTTCGGAGCATTAAGCATAGTATGAACTACCCTGGAAGAAAACCCCGATCTGGCTAGAATCAGGGATTCAAGCGCCACGCCGTCAAATGCAGCTGTGCTGTATTCTGGTGGAATATTGGACCTTGCGACAGAAGATCCGGGCGGTCGGGAAGACGCCAGGGAGTGTCGCTGAGAAGTTGGAGGAGCTCTGGGTACCAGGCCCTCCTGGGCCAGTCCGGGGCCACGAGGATCACCGGAATTCCCTCCGCTTTGATTTTCTTGATTACTCTCGGAAAGAGAGGAAATGGAGGGAAGATGTAGGGTAGGCGGAACTGTGACCATAGAAAGACTAGAGCGTCGGAGCCTAACGCTAGCGGGTCTCTCGACCGCGATATGAAGGGATGTATTTTGGCATTCATTCGAGACGCCATGAGGTCCACATCCGGGAGCCCCCAACGAAGAGTGATCTGATGGAACACTTCGTCGTGGAGGGACCATTCTCCTGCCGTTAGACCTTGCCTGCTGAGAAAGTCTGCGGCCCAGTTGTCTACCCCTGGGATATGGACAGCTGAGATGATGGGGATGTACTTCTCTGCCCAACGAAGAATTTTGGATACCACCTTCATCGCTGCCCTGCTGCGAGTTCCTCCCTGACGGTTGATGTAAGCCACAGCCGTGGCATTGTCTGAATGGATCCGAACAGGGAGGCCCAGTAATAAGGGTTGAAGATTCTGAAGGGCCAGAAATATTGCTCTGATCTCCAGAACATTGATGTGCAGAGAGCGCTCGGAAGGCGACCAGCGTCCCTGAACAGTGTGGTGGAGAAACACCGCCCCCCAGCCTATCAGGCTGGCATCCGTTGTGACAACCTGCCAGTGGACCGGGCGGAAGGACTTCCCTTGAGATAGGGATGAGACTTGTGTCCACCAGACGAGGGAGCTGAGCGCAGACCGAGACAGGCGGACTGACCGGTCCAGGGAAGCTGGATTCTTGTCCCAGGAGGATAGAAGGTCCAGCTGTAGAGGGCGCAGATGGAATTGGGCAAAGGACACGGCTTCTATGACCGCCACCATTTTGCCTCAGTAGCTAGTCCAAAGGGAAGGGCCCTGAATTGGAAATGACGGTGTCCTACGGCAAAGCGAAGGAACCGTTGATGAGAGATACATATGGGAATGTGTAAAAAGGCATCTTGAACGTCTATGGAAGCTAGGAATTCTCCAGGTTCCATGGCGGCTAGCACTGCTCTCAGAGATTCCATTCGGAAAGTACGAATGCGTACGAATTTGTTTAGCCGTTTGAGGTCCAAGATAGGGTGGACAGAGCCATCTTTTTTGGGAACGACAAAAAGGTTTGAATAGAAACCTTCGCCGCGCTGTTCCAGGGGCACTGGAATGATAACGTTTGCCTTTTGTAAAGAAGCTATGGCCTGAATTAAGGCCTGGTTTTGCGTCTTGGACTTTGGGAGACGAGAACGCAGAAACCTGGTGGCCGGCAGGGAATGGAAATCGATCTTGTAACCCGAGGTGACGATTTCTCGAACCCAGGCATCGTGAGTGTGTTCTAGCCAGAGATCCCGGAAAAGCAGAAGCCGTCCTCCCACAGGAGTCGGATCTGCGGGATACCTGGCGTCATGCTGAGGGGGCCTGTACAGATCGAGGTCCCTTGGATTTGGACTGCTTGGAGTGGGAACGCCAAGAAGAGCCCCTTGAGTGACCGGATCCTTGATCTGAGCGTTGGGACGGTCCTTGGGCCGATGGCTTTTGGGGAGCCGGCCATAAGGACCGCCTGCGCCAGGAAGATTTTTTGAGATTTCTGGCTACAGGCCGCTTTTGTGGTAGAATGGTACTTTTACCACCCGTCGCCTCAGATATGAGCTTGTCCAGGGATTCACCAAATAGACGAAGACCCTGGAAGGGAAGTGTGGACAGGGACTTTTTGGAGGCACTGTCCGCATTCCAGATTTTTAGCCACAGAACCCTGCGGGCGAAGACAACATTGGCTGCCGTTAGGGCTGACCAGCGGGCTGCATCTAGAGAGCCATGAAGAAGATAATTAGAGGCGAGAGAGAACAAATCAAGAATCTCAAGAGCCTCCGGAGGAATATTGCAAGTTCCTACTCCACACGCTCATAGCTCTAGCCACCCATGTTATGGCAAACAGGGGGCGTAGAGAGGAGCCTGAAGCCTGAAAAATAGATTTGACCGCAGCATCAACTGCGCGGTCAGACGAGTCCTTAAGAGACGCGTTGTCTGAAACAGACAAAACCCTGTGTTTAGCCAGTCTGGATACTGGCGGATCCACCACGGGGGGTACCGACCAGGGCTTAACCATTTCCGGGGGAAAGGGATAAGCGAATGAAGAGGAGGATTTTTTATTAAACCTCCTATCAGGGTGATCCCACCGTTTAGATACGATTTGATGAAAAATCGGATCAGGGGCAAAGGACTTAGGCGGCTTCTTGGCTCGCTTGATTGCCGACTGAGAAGTCGGGTCCGAGGGCTGATCAGAAATCGACAGAGAGTGATTGACAGCCGCTATCAGAGTGTCTTCCATATGCCTAGACTCAGAAGGGACATCTGAATTAGAGTCAGAGTCTCGGGAATCGTGACTACTAAAGGTCACGGAGTCTGAGTCAGACTGACCATCGTGTGAGTCAGATGAGGCGGAGCGGACGCAATGGCGCCTTTTGGAGACAGCCTTTTTACGTCCTGGGGATGATATACCAGACGAAGGCGGGCTCCCCTGAGGGAGCTGAGCCGGGGGGAGGCTGTGGGAGCCTGTGGAAGGCTGAGATATCTGAGCGGCCAGGTCATCTAACCTTTTAGACATCAGAAGAGCCCATGCAGAGATAGCCTCCTCAGATGGGGGTGCTGCCTGAATGGCGGCCGGGGCTGAACCCACAGATTGCACGATCCCCTGGTCCGGCAACGCCTGTTGTGACATTGTAGTAGGGTCATCGCAGCCTCGGCAGAGTGGATAGCTTCGCCCATTGGGAAACGAGCTGCCACAGGTGGTGCAAGCATAGTACAGGTCCATAGAGGATGCCTGGGAAGCTTTATCACCCTTGCGGTTTTTACGCATGTCAGCAACAAACGTATAATTATACTGTGAGCCTTTAGCAGTATTACACTACTGTGGTTGAGGAGCTACTAGCAGTATTAGAAAGGGACTGCTATACAGAGCTGGTATATACCAATAGTAAAGCGGCATACACTGCCAAACAGTCAGTATATACCTGCAGGCACAGTCAGTATATACCGCTAAAAGCTGATATACACCGCCAGCCAGCAGGCACACACTGCTAGGAAGACAGCGATATACCACTGAACAGAGCGGTATATAGTGCTGCAGAGTTGCAGAGCCAAGGAGGCGATGTCACCCGTGTCTGCTCCCCACGTGTAATGGCGTCCAGTGTTCTCTGGTAGCATGGAGGGGAGAGACGGCCCATTAGAGGGAGCGGCTTCTAGAGCAGTGGAGGGGGCGTTGCTAAACATGCAGGCCGACGCCGGGAGCTAAATTAATGATGCTTCCCTGGGATCACGGCCTGCATCGCCCCACCGGCGCCATCTCAGGGGGCGGTCTGAATGCAGGGGACTCACTCGTCGTCTCCCTACCTGACCTTGCTCCATCTGAAGACGCGTCGGTCCTGGAATGCGGGGATCTCGGGGACGCATCTTCGGCTCAAGGCTAGCAGGTACTCGGTTCTGCCTAGCCCTCTGGAGCTACCTCTGTGAGGTGCTTCCAGGGAGCCTGGAGGGGTATGCAGACCCGACCACTTGGGCGCGAGGGAAGACTGATGGCTTTTGCACGTCAGGTTTCTTCTGCCCGTACACGGGGGGAACGGGGGTGGCAAGGCACCCTGGTATTGCCCCTATCAAAAATAGAATGAATAAGAAAAGAAAAACAAAATAAAAAGTAAAAATAAGCTGGCCTGAGGCATCTCTGGTGGAGCTCAGTCCAGACATGTCAGCCTCCCTGCTGACACTAGGAAAAAACTGAGCTAGTTCCCGCCTAGCTGGGGTTATATGCTGTGGGGGGAGGAGCTAAAACTTTTGCAAATCTAGTGTCAAGCCTCCCTGGAGACAACATATAACCCACTGTCTGTGTCCCCCAATGAAAAGGCGAGAAAGGAAGACTAAAATTGTATACTACCATGAGGAGGCCATATCTGAGGAAAGGAGAGGCGCAGGAATAAATGAAAAACAGTGCTGGATTCAGGAGAACAGCATCATTTACACCATATATATACATATATATATATATATATATATATATATATAAAATATATATAATTTAATTAATAATAATTTTATTAATTTATATAGCGCTATTAATTCCACAGCGCTTTACATACATTGGCAACACTGTCCCCATTGGGGCTCACAATCTAGAGTCCCTATCTGTATGTCTTTGGAGTGTGGGAGGAAACCAGAGTACCCGGAGGAAACACACGCAAATGTCGTGGGCGGAGGAGGGGACGCCGCGCTCTCCCTTCTGCTGCTCTGGTCCGGCTGGCACTGCGGCCTGCTGCTGCCGCTGCTCGGTGGCTCAAGTGATGGGCTGGATCCCGGGGACTCGAGCGGCGCTCCTCGCCCATGAGTGAAAGGGGGTTTGTTTTTGGGTGTTGGGGTTTGTTTATTGTCCGTGACGCCACCCACGGTTGTGGTGATTTGTTGACACCACCGCTGCTCTGTATGGGGATCCCGGGAAGGATGGTATGGAGCAGCCAGTTGTTGTGTTGCCCCTCCGTGGGTAGGGGTTGGTGATCCCGGGGCCCAGTGATGAGGTGGGAGATGCAGGGCTTGGTGGGCGCAGGGACGCGGGGGCAGCGCTGTGCCTTGCGGCACTGTGGTACTCACTCAGCCTGAGACGATGACACAGTTCTCGGTAAAACACACGGCTGGAAAGACGGTTCCCACGGACGCCTGCACTTGCTTTCCCCAGTAGGTGACGGTGACGGTCACTCTGTCCTGCACCTAAGTTTACAATGGTTGCGATGGGTTCCCACCGGTAACCCGCTCCCCGGCTTCAAGCTGGACCGAAGGAGCCCTACTTTGCCCGCAGGCGCTGGCCCTGAGAAACTGGTGCCCTGGTGGTGGCGGTGTCTCTCCTCAATGGTTGGACTGTTGCCTTCAATCGGGACTTAGTTGTTTGGAGACAGATGTCCCCTTCACTGACGGATTTGGCAAATTTACGGCAACTCCAAGCCTTGCCGGGGTCCGAGAGGCCCCTGCCCTGGTGCTGACTGTTCTTCGTATACTGCTCCAGACCGCCGGGCCACTACCCGTCCGCGGTCCTTCCAGCAACCTCCGAGCAGTCCCCCTCCAGACTGTCACTGCCGTTGCTGACCTTGCTGACCTGTCCTGCACACAGCCGGACCAACTTCAGGCTTTCTTACTGACACTTTTACTCTTTCCTTCTGTTTCTCTACTACTTCACTTCCACCTCACTTAGCTCCTCACTCAAGCTCTCCCTGAGCTAATCTCTCTTACTGAACTCAACTCAACTGCCTGGTTTTTCCCGCCTCCAGGGCTGTGAACTCCTCGGTGGGCGGAGCCAACCGCCTGGCCCACCCCCTGGTGTGAACATCAGCCCCTGGAGGAAGGCAACAAGGATTTCGGTAGCTTTGGTGTTCCTACTGGGGTGTAGGGTGTGGTGGTGTGATGACCTGTGACCCCTGGCTTGCCCAGGGCATCACACAAACACGGGGAGAACATACAAACTCCTTGCAGATGGTGTCCTTGGTGGGATTGGAACCCATGACCCCAGCGCTGCAAGGCTGCAGTGCTAACCACTGAGCCATTTTCAGAGCAGCACCGAGAGATTATAGTTGGGTGCAAAAATCCGTCGCAAACAGCATCCTACCATCCATTCACTATATTCAAAAAATCTAAAGGCAGGACTCCATTTTTCTTCAGGTTTGTCTTTCTTTAATGGCCCATAACACAGGACGTTTTGGGCAGAAACTGGGCCGAAACGTCTTGTGTTATGGGCCATTAAAGAAAGACAAACCTGAAGAAAAATGTAGTGCTGCCTTTAGATTTTTTGAATATATAAACAGTATATATATATATATATATATATATATATATAAATATATATATATATATATATATATATATATACATACATTATATATACAGTATATATATATTTTTTTATATATATATATATATATATATATATATGTGTATATATATGTATATATATATATATTTTTTTATTTTTTTTTATTTATTTTTTTTATTAATATGCTTTTAATTTTATGGAAAGTGGTACATTGTGAAGTGGTAAATTCAAGATTTGGAGGCAATGTTGCTTTGCCATAAAGTCTTAGCTTAAAGAACCCAAAAATATGACACTGCACAAGCCACGAGTTTCCACCGTCTGGTTTGTCATAACTTGAATTATTGTTAATTACAGATCCTTTTATGTACTGGACCTGTCACATGAGCTCCTAATTATCTCCCATTAATAAGTATAAACTTAATGAAGAATTTACTACACCTTTATACCATTATAATAATTATAGAACATCAGTGCTCCAATTAACATTTGCTGGTGAATTCTAATAACCGTCACTTACTGCATTCTCTCTTTAATTAAGTACTGAATATAAAAAGCTAGCGTTAATTCCTGGGAATGATTTTTTTTCTTTAACTTTGCATTCATTGAATTAAATTGTAAATTATTATTTTTACATTATATTTTATTTTTTAGTGATTTCAGACGGATCGCTCATTCAACGTTCAAGATTAAAAAGCAGATTCTGCCATCTAGTGGACATATCTTATACTGCAGCTGTTTGTTTTTATTTAAACTAGTAATGAAATCTATTTTACTGGCTTATAGGATCAATTGATTTAACCTTTCAATGTTTCCACTTTTTTTTACACTGCATAAACATTTTAGGAAATATTTTTAGCGAATGTGAGCAAACCCTTATTCTGGATTGTTTGCTATTTTCCCATAGCTTGTTCCACCAGTCACCGGACACACTTTAGACGTTACATCTGAGCCACTTCAGTAAGATTTGATCCCTGTATAGGCTAAAAGCTTATTTGTCATCAGATTTTATAACACAAACTCTATAGATTAAAATATTGATCTATTAAACCTAATGATACTGGTGTACTTACTTTGAAAATTTATGTCACAATAGCTGAATAATTCTGATGTCAGGATGAGCATTTTGAGTCCAGTTTATTTTGAGACTTTGAGCATGAGTACCAATCCTGAGTCCAAGGATCTGCCAACCCATCCTGACCATCAGCTGCAGCTTGTACTGAGCAGAGTGAGATCTTTGTAGTAGCAGGCAAGAGGAAAATGGAAGAGCTGTGAATCAGGCCAGGTAAGGTGAGATTGCACAGCAGGGAAATGGGACTGAGGAGCTGTCAAACAGGCCAGATCGGCGGTGATTCAGCAGCAGCAGGGAGGAGGGAAACTGAGGAGCTGAAAAACAGGCCAGATGGGTGGAGATTCAGCAGCAGCAGGGAGGAGGGAAACTGAGGAGCTGTCAAACAGGCTAGATAGGCAGAGATTCAGTAGCAGAGAGGAAGAACACTGAGGAGCTGTCAAACAGGCCAGATGGGTGGAGATTCAGTAGCAGCAGAGAGGAAGAACACTGAGGAGCTGTCAAACAGGCCAGATGGGTGGAGATTCAGTAGCAGCAGAGAGGAAGAACACTGATGAGCTGTCAAACAGGTCAGATCGGCGGTGATTCAGCAGCAGCAGGGAGGAAGGATACTAAGGAGCTGTCAAACAGGCTAGATAGGCAGAGATTCAGTAGCAGGGAGGAGGCACACCGAGGAGCTGTCAAATAAGCTAGATGGTCAGAGATTCAGCAGCAGGGAGGAGGCACACTGAGGAGCTGTCAAATTGTCCAGATGGTCAGAGATTCAGTAGCAGGGAGGAGGCACACTGAGGAGCTATGAAATAGGCTAGATGATATCCACCTGACAAAGATATTGTGTATATCGAAATGCATTGTGGCACGCAAGAAAGTAACAAATCTACCAAACCAATATATCACTGTGGCCTCCATAGCGCTCCCCAAGACCGTGCTCTTTGTACTCGTCGGATTTCTTCCCCACTGTGGGATTCACGGCAGGAGCTGCTTGTTATCGGAGGTTAGATCACAACCAGCACCAGTAAAGTCAATCATCCCTAGTGACCTGTCACATGACCGGCTTCCAAGGATCCCGTTCCTCTGGATGGACACCACGGGTTAACATCCTGGCAGCGCATTAACATCATACTCTCGTCCTACACCGTGGTTATGCAAGATCTGCACAACCGCATCAGGTGAGCAGTTTCTAATATCCTTCATTATCGGTTTCTCATAGATCCTTCACATGCGCGCCTTTGTTTAAACTCTTTACTTAAATAGGCTAGATGGTCAGAGATTCAGTAACAGGGAGGAGGAACACTGAGGAGCTGTCAAATAGGCTAGATAGTCAGAGATTCCGTAGCAGGGAGGAGGAACACTGAGGAGCTGTCAAATAGGCTAGATAGTCAGAGATTCCGTAGCAGGGAGGAGGAACACTGAGGAGCTGTCAAATAGGCTAGATAGTCAGAGATTCCGTAGCAGGGAGGAGGAACACTGAGGAGCTGTCAAATAGGCTAGATAGTCAGAGATTCCGTAGCAGGGAGGAGGAACACTGAGGAGCTGTCAAATAGGCTAGATAGTCAGAGATTCCGTAGCAGGGAGGCGGCACACTGAGGAGCTGTCAAATAGTCTAGATGGTCAGAGATTCCGTAGAAGGGAGGAGGCACACTGAGGAGCTGTCAAATAGTCTAGATGGTCAGAGATTCCGTAGAAGGGAGGAGGCACACTGAGGAGCTGTCAAATAGGCTAGATAGTCAGAGATTCCGTAGCAGGGAGGAGGCACACTGAGGAGCTGTCAAATAGGCTAGATGGTCAGAGATGCTGTAGCAGGGAGAAGGGACACTGAGAAGCTGTCAAATAGGCTAGATGGTCAGAGATGCTGTAGCAGGGAGAAGGGACACTGAGAAGCTGTCAACGAGACTAGGTAGGTGAACAGTTACCAGCATGGAGGAGGAACACTCAGGAGCTATCAATTATGCTAGGTGGGCAGAAATTTAGCAGCAGGGAGGAGGACATCGAGGAGCTGTCACTCAAGATAGGTTGGTGGAGAATCATAAGCAGCAGGGAGAAAGGACACAGAGGATCTATCAACAAGACTATGTGGGAAGAAAAGTTGCTAAACTTTAATAAAGAATCATGCAGTCATTCTGACATGGAATTTCAAAGCAATTACATCAGCGTCGAGAAGCCCGAGATCTATTTAGTAATATGTAGTTTGCATTCTGAAGTCTGGCGACAGATCCACTTTAGACCACCAACTCCAAGGAATACCCTGCTAAACAGAATGGCTCAAGACACGCCTAACCTAACCAGGCAATCTTGCTTTGATACAACTACAACTTTTTTTTTTTTATGATTTTCCATTGCTTTTCAGTACAGGAAGTCACAAAATGATCAGCCAAACTGTCTAAAGTGAGAAGAAAGCCATAGAAAAGTCACAAAGAGGTAATAATAGATCACCTCTACCAAGAAATTATATAGAGTATGAGAGGACAGTGCCAGAAATCCTTAATACATGTTTATCGTGGGGAGTTTGGGAAACACAGTACAGGCTAGTGAGCAGGAGAGCCAACAGATCCTCCATAAACGTTTTCACGTACAGTACTGTGCAAAAGTTTTAGGCAGTTTTGGAAAAATGCTGCAAAGTAAGAATGCTTTAAGAAATAGAAGTGTTAATAGTTTATTTTTAGAAATTAGCAAAGTGAATGAACAAAAGAGAAATCAAAATCAAATCAATATTTGGTGTCATCACCAGGGATGATGGAATACCTCAAATATTCGGCTTCGCGAATATTTTCAGAATACCTCGCCGCTATTCGACTATTCAATGCACAATGTAAGTCTATGGAAAGCCCGAATAGTACCGAATAGTTGTTATTCAGATTTTCCATAGACTTACATTGCGCATCGAATATTCGCGAATAGTCTAATAGCGGTGAGGTATTCAGAAATATTTGCGAAGCCGAATAATCGAAGTATTCGATCATCCCTAGTCATCACCCTTTGCCTACATATTGTTTTTGCAGGGAGATTGTTCCAAACATCTTGCAGCTCTAACCCCAGATCTTCTGTGTATGAGACTTGTGCATATCCCTCTGTCTCTTCATGTAATCATAGAGAGATGGGATGATGTCAGATCCGGGCTCTGCAGGGGCCGGATCATCAATTCTAGGACTCCTTGTTCTTCTTTACAGTTAAGGGTACTTTACACACTGCGATTTCGGTATCGATATCGCTTGCAAGCGTACCCGCCCCCGTCGGTTGTGTGTCACAGGCAAATCGCTGCCCGTGGCGCACAACATAGCTAACACCAGTCACACGGATTTACCTTCCCTGCGACGTCGCTCTGGCCGGCGCTCCGCCTCCTTTCTAAGGGGACGGTTCGTGCGGCGTCACAGCGACGTCACACGGCAGCAGAGGAGAGGCGGAGATGAGCGGGCAGAATATCTCACCCACCTTCTTCCTTCCTGATTGCCGGTGGATGCAGGTAAGGAGATGTTCGATGTTCCTGAGGTGTCACATGTAGCGATGTGTGCTGCCGCAGGAACAACAAACAACATCGCACCTGCAGCAGCAATGATATTTGGAAAAGGAGCGACGTGTCAACGAGCAACTTTTTTTACGTTTTTGCGCTCGTTGATTGTCGCTCCTTGGTGTCACATGCTGCGATGTTGCTAACGGCTCCGGATGTGCGTCACTAACGATGTGACCCCAATGATATATCGTTAGTATTCTGTCTCTTCCTAGAAGCTGTGAATCCAAACCGCTCTAATTATAACTGTATGATTGTACTCACTCTTCAAAGCATCAACAGATAGTTTTAATTCAGCCCAACGATGACTTGTAGGAAGACAAGGAGAAACGCTGTAGTTTTCTTCTAGACTCTTGTATTAAGTACAAAGTAAAGGCAGGTGAAAAGGATCTGTACAGGGTTGTAGACATGTCTTCAGCAATGGTTCCTCTCTAGACTAAACTGAGGAAGAAAGGGAGGAGCATTCTATACAAAAGCCAACTAAGGGAGGTACATAGGGACAAACTTCATACAGTCTAATCTACCTAGTAACAATATGGAATTTCCTGATAGGAGGAAAAATATGCAATGCAAGAAATATATAAAAACACGTTGTTCCCATTCATGGGACACAACAGTTAGCGATGTCACAGCGTGTAAAGCATCCTATAGACCTTATTCACATTGGCTGTATGTTTGGGGTCATTTTCCAGCTGCAGAATAAATTTGGAGCCAATTAGATGCATTTTATTACCGTAATTGATAGAAATAACCTATTAACATATCTAATTTTGAAAGCATTATATATATGTGGCGCCCCTGACCTGGTCAGGCACCACTGAGTACTGCACCCATGCTGGGGACAGTACAATACAGGTAATCCAGAAGGCTGACCGAGGTGTGACTACACAGGCGCATAGTGATCAGGTCTCACACATGTACCTTTGGGAGGACCCCTGGGGATCCCAGGAGGGGGCAAAGCCTTCACCTCCACTGGAATAGTGGAGGGGGTAAAACGCCTCCATCTCCACTCAAGGGGTGTGGTGGAGAGCCTGGTTGCTAGGTGGCGTAGGCAAGAACAGGAGAGGAGGAGCAGTGAGCCGGTTTAGTGCTGAGTCCAGGGAGCTCCGAGGAGAGCAGACCCCTGGGGCTGTTGCAGTCTAACAGCGCCCGCGCAGTGGCTACCGACGGGGGAGAACGGTCACCTAGGAGTGCTACCCGAAATCCATCTTCAGCTAAAGAGAGAGCACGGAGTGGGAAGTAAGGAGACTGCTAGGGAGTACCAGGCCCAAACGGGCGGCAGATCCCGGAGCGGGGATAGATCCACCTTTCCTTGCTAAACCTGCCGGTGTGGGGCCCTCAAAGCCCACACCACAATAACTAAAAGCCGCAGCCACGTAGCCACAGTTAGGGCCCATAGTTCACAGGAGGCAAGCAGCTGGAGTGATCTGGCTCAGGCAACAAGCAAACGGCAAACGAAGGGGAGAGAGGCTTCAGCAACTTCCCTGGGTGACCCCCATAGGGACTAAAAGTCGGGGTTACCCCAAACCACCAAGGGCTAAGGAAGGCGAGTTGGTAGTCACCATCAGAAGTCAGCCTGAAGGATACCTGGTTCCCGCCTGGTTCATCCCAGCTACGCCCGGGTTACTCACCCTGCCACCTGAAGTGAGTAAAAACCCTGAAAGACATTCTGCCTGTGTGGAGTTATTCTGCGCCTTGTGGTTCTACGCACCTACACAGGGCCCTGGGGCTTGCCTCACTCTCAGGAGGCTATTCCAACTAACTGCACTCACCATCAGCCCCAGGCGTCCCTCAACCTGCAGTGGCTGTCCCCCACTGACCGCAATACTGAGAGTGGCGTCACGACAAATAGAAGATTTCCTAACCGTGACAGGATCCAGCAGAGTGGAGTCCCTGAAGGTAATGCACCGACGCAGCGTGCCCGGGGCTCGACATATACACATCTGTGTAAAACGTTTGCACAGTGCTGTAAGTTTTGTACATTTATAAAGTTGCACGCTAATGTTTGACAGCTAAGCAGGAAATCCATCCATTCCAAAATTACGCAACTATTCGTCTCAGTGATTTAACTGGTTTCTATCGAGTGGATAATCTGCAGAAGACAGATATATAACAATAAGGTCATCACAATGCAGAATACAGCTTGTGGCTTCTGTGGCAGACCGAGTGCTGTACTGATCATACACAAAGCTATTTCTGCGCTCGGGGAAAGTCCCCGCTTCCAGGCCCATGATTAAAGGCACTGATCTTCACAAGACGAGAAGTGCAGAGCCGTACAATGTTTACAATGTTTGCAAAATTCCGATCTTTACGGCTAGTTAATAATTCCCTTTTTCTTTTGCATTTAACGTACAATATCAGGACTTCCCATGCAGCATTAAAGGGGAACTCCTGCCAGAAAATGTGTACAAGTATACATTAATGATCCTTGCTGAAGTGTGCACGGATATAGTAAAACTCAACATTCTAAGTGATTTGTGGCAATTAGGGTATGTTCACATGGAACGTATTTCCTGCGGAATTTCCACAGTGGAAATTCCGCAGCCTATCATTATGTTAGTGCATATAATTTATTTTGCACAGCCACTGCAAAAACTGCAGCAGGCAACAGTCTCCTCTGTTATCTATCAGTGCTAAATTCAATGGCACTGCACTTGACCAGCTGAGGGAGGATTCTCCGGTCGTGATGTCTGTGTTACCAAACCCCTTATCCTATAAATAAACACACGGACTGCATGCGACTTGGTTCAAAATGGCCACAGCAGCCTTTATTGCCTATTGTTTACAAACTAACACCTTAGGGACGCCGTCCAACGGGCGACCCCAAAACAACAACATAAAGGTAGCAATAGACAATAACTTTTACAAGACCCCCCGGGGCAGGCCCAGTCCATAACTACTACTCCCCCTGTCCCCGGACGCAAAACACCGACCCAGAGACGAGGTGCCTATCACCCACGGATTGACACCCCACACTTTGGCAGAACCCCGTGCCTGCCACATCCCGGAACCGAGAGCCACCATACCGAGACAATGACTCCCGGTCCAGCCACCACTCACTTCCAAACCTCTGGACCAGACCTAGACCTACCCCCCCCCCCCCCCCCCGCTGCTGTGACAAATAGCATCCCAACTACCCAAACCACATCCCCCAAATAACAACATAAAGGGAGGGTGGGCGGGGATCGATCCGCGTCCGGAAGCAGGAAAGGAGGTAACCTCTTCACTTTCCCAAACTAACCCTTTCCCTGCTCCTCCTCTTCCTCCCAGGCTAAGACCATCCCCTAAAGCCATATTAGGCATACCTACACTGTCCCTATTAACCCCATCACTCCCAACTCCCCCTTGGTCATGTCGCCCCTCCCCCCAGGGGGATCCGTGGCTTTCTAGTACACTGATTTGCATCTTTTTGCAGACAAGCACATGGAGGCAGGCAAGCTCTAAATTTTTCTTTCTGGCAAAAAAAACAGCAGAGAACCACAGTCTGCACTGGTAGCTATGAGAGCACGTTTTCTTCCTAAATGTCTCAGTATAAGGGTAAGACCGCACTTTGCGTTTCCACCTGCGTTTCAGCTGCTTTTTAGGTCCGTTTTGAGAAGCACCTTTTTCATACCAAAAGGCATGCGTTTTGATTTCACAGCAAATTCTATGGAATTCTATGGAAAATGGGGATTTCTAGACCGCACTTTGCGTTTCTAAGCGCTGCGTTTAATTTGCATATTTTGTGTCAAACACCCTGCGTTCAAAGAAGGAGCATGTCAATTGTTTTTGCCATTTTGGGTGCGTTTTGCTAACATTGAAGTCTATGAGAAATGGCAAAAACCAAGATTCCAGCAAATTCCTGCGTTTTACCTGCTTTTTATGTGCAGAAAACATGCGGTTTGGACGTCAAAATAATGATTTGATATGTCCCTTTACACACACACATAATCCGACAATTAAATTTAAGATAAATATGCATTTATTGCTATTTTAGCGATAAAATTACCGCTATAATTTAATGACATATATCTATTTTCATTATTTTTCCTATTAATATAGATTTGATCCTTTTTTTTCTCTTTTTTCATTCTTTTTGACTGTTTAAACTTTATTTAGCTGTGTCTTGATGTTCGAAACGCATCTGTCAAAACGCAGGTGAAAAAGCATGTAAAAAACTCTGAAAGCGCATCAAAAACGCAGTAAATACGCATGCGTTTTCAGCGCTAAAGTTCTCAAAAAGGCAACTTTGGTCAAATCAATTAAGCCCAAAATGTGCGTTTAGAACTGCAAGTAGGTGAACGCAAAGTGCGTTCTTAGCCTAACTGTTCACAGGAGTAATTCTTCTAAAGAGAACATTGGGAATAGAGGCAATATGAACACTTTAGAAAGGAGCTCAGAGTATGCATTTTTAAGCTCCTTTTCTTACTGGCCTGGCAGAAAAACTAGCAGACATCCACAGTCTGCACTGCTAGCTATGAGAACACTTTTTCTTCCTAAATGTCTCAGTGTAACTGTTCACAGGGGTAATTATTCTAAGGACATTGGGGATTGAGGCAATAAGAACACTTTTGAAAGGAGCTCAGGGTGTGCATGTTCAAGCTTCTTTTCTTACTAGTCTGGCAGAAAAACCAGCAGAGAACCACAGTCTGCACTGCTAGCTATGAGAAAAAAATTTCTTCCTAAATGCCTCAGTATTAGTTTTCACAGATGCAATGTAATGATATATGCAGACAAGTGTATAGAGCTAGAGATGTAACATGTACATTATTATAACGCCTCCTAAAAAATAATAATAAATTCAATGTACAGCAGGAGTAATTTTCCTAAAAGGGGATATTGGGGATAGAGGCAATATGAACACTTTAGAAAGGAGTGGAGGGTGTGTATTTTCAAGCTCCTTTTCTTACTGGTCTGGCAGAAAAACCAGCAGAGATCCACAGTCTGCACTGGTAGCTATGAGAGTATTTTTTTCTTCCTAAATGGCACAATGTACTGGTATATACAGATTCTGTAAGTATATAGAGATGCAACGTACATTTTATTTTAATGCCTCCTAAAAAATTATGATAAAAGCAATGTACAGCAAAAGTAATTCTTCTAAAAGGGGACATTGGGGATAGTGGCAAACTTAACACTTTAGAAAGGAGGTCAGGGTGTGCATTTTCAAGCTCCTTTTCTTACTGGTCTGGCAGAAAAACTAGCAGAGAACCACAGTCTGCACTGCTAGCTATGAGAACACTTTTTCTTTCTAAATGTCTCAGTGTAACTGTTCCCAAGAGTAATTCTTCTAAAGACAACATTGGGGATAGAGGCAATAAGAAAACTTTAGAAAGGAGCTGGGGGTGTGTATTTTCAAGCTCCTTTTCTTACTGGTCTGTCAGAAAAATCAGCAAAGATCCACTGTCTGCACTGGTAGCTATGAGAGCATTTTTTCTTTGTAAATGGCACAATATACTGGTATTTACAGATAAGTATATAGAGATACAGATGTAACATGTACATTATTATAATGCCTCCTAAAAATAATAATAAAACCAATGTACAGCAGGAGTAATTCTCCTAAAAGGGTACATTGGTAATAGTGGCAACCCCAACACTTTGGACAGGAATGTGCATTTTCAAGCTCCTTTTCTTTCTGGTCTGGCAGAAAAAACAGTAGAGATCCACAGTCTACACTGGTATCCATGGGGGTTTTTTATTTCTTCCTAAATGCCTCAGTATTAGTGTTCACAGGAACAATGTACTAGAATATACAGATTAGTATATGGAGATAGAGATGTAACTTGTGCATTAGTATAATGCCTCCTAAAAATAATAATTAAACCAATATATAGCAGGAGTAATTCTTCTAAAGAGGACATTGGGGATAGAGCCAATATCAACACTTTAGACAGGAGCTCAGGGTGTGAATTTTCAAGCTCCTTTTTTTACTCATCTGGCAGAAACACCAGCAGAGATCCACAGTCTGCACTGGTAGCTATGAAAGCATTTTATCTTCCTGAATGGCACAATGTACTGGTATATACAGATACTGTAAGTATATAGAGATGTAACATGTATATTATATCATAATGCCTCCTAAAACATAATAAAAGTAATGTACAGCAGGAGTAATTCTAAGAGGAGACATTGGGCATAGTGGCAAACCTAACACTTTAGAGAGGAGCTCAGGGTGTGCATTTTCAAGCTCCTTTTCTTACTGGCCTGGCAGAAAAACCAGCAGAGATCCACAGTCTGCACTGCTAGCTATGAGAGCACTTTTTCTACCTAAATGTCTCATATTAGTTTTCACAGGCACAATGTACAGGTATATGCAGTATGCAAATATTATTATTATAATGCCTCCTACTAATAAAACCAATGTACAGCAGGAGTAACAAACTTTTGGCACTTCTACCTGTTGTGAAACTACAACTCCTAGCAGCTCATGACTCATGACAGCCACAAGCTATTATATTTTCTTTCTCAGATAAACTTAGCTCTGCTACATCAAGTATGCAAAATCAAAAGTACCATATAGATTGTAGGTGAGTTGTCCAGCCAAAAAAGAATAACAAATGGAAAAAAGCCCACTAAGGGCTCATGCGCACGTTGCGGGGTTTTTTGCGTTTCTGCAGCGTTTTGAGCAGCAGCGTCACATTGTCAAAATTCATGCATTCTGCTTCCCCAGCAAAGTCTATGAGAATCATGCAAAATCCATGCGCACGATGCTTTTTTAAACGCAGCGTTTTGATTGTCAAAGCAGCATGTCAATTCTTTTGTCCGTTTTGGCAGCGTTCTACACCCATTGAAATCAATGAGTTGTAGAAAAACGCTACCAAAATGCTAAGCAGTGCGTTTGCACTGCATTCTTGTTGCGATCCACATATTTTTTTTAACATAACAAACGCAGGTCTTTCGGTCTTTCTCTCTCTCTGTCTATGTCAATCTCTCCCTCCCACCCCCTCTCTCATACTTACCGATCCACAATCACCGGCGCTGCGCTGCATGGCGTTCACACTGTGTCGGCTTCTCCTCTTTTGAAAATGCCAGCCGCTCATTAATCCATCTCCTATTCACTGCTTCCCCGCCACCTGCGCCTATGATTGGTTGCAGTCAGACGCGCCCCCATGCTGAGTGACAGCTATCTCACTGCAACCAATCATAGCCGCATAGCAGAAAAAAAAAAATAAAAAAAAAACGACGTGCGGTTTCCCCCCCAATTTGGATACCAGCCAGGGTAAAGCCATACGGCTGGAGGCTGGTTTCGTCAGGATGGGGAGCTCCATGTTATATCAGCCAGCAGCCGCCCGGAATTGCCGCATTCATTAGATGCGACAGTCTCGAAACTCATCCCGAATTGCCCTGGTGCGGTGGCAAACGGGGTAATAAGGAGTTAATGGCAGCAGCACATAGCTAGCACTAAGTCCTAGGTTAATCATGGCAGATGTCTCACCAAGATACCTTCCATGATTAACCTGTAAGTTAAAGAAAATAAACACACACATCCAAAAAATCCTTTATTTGTAATGAAAGACAAAAAAAACCCTCTTTCACCACTTTATTAACTCCTCAAAAACACCTCCAGGTTTGACGAAATCCACGCAAGGTCCAACGACGCTTTCAGCTCTGCTACATCGGAAGCTGACAGGAGCGGCAGTAGAACACCGCCGCTCCTATGAGCTCCATGCAGCAACTGAAGTGAGTCGTGCGATCAGCTGTGCTGTCACTCAGGTAACCCGTGTCCACCGCTCTCAGGTGGAGGACTGCAGCTTTGACCGCGAGTAACCTGAGTGGGAGCACAGCTGATCGCGCGGCTCACTGCAGTCACTCAGGGGATTTGCGATCACAATTGAGTCCTTCACATGTGACCGCAAATCAGGCTGTGACACAGAGAGAGGGAGACGCACGATGTCTGTGAAATCGGGTGAAGCTCTGACGTCACTGCTGCGAACTCCTGTGTCCTGGCACTGACCTCAGAGGTTCATCTGAGTTCATGACAGCACACAGAGACAGAGCCACGGGATGACAATGAAGTTGGGTGCAGTTCATCCGAGTTCATTCTCATCGCCCGGCTCTGTCTGTGTCTGCTGTCAGCGGGCATGTAGCAGAGCCGGGGAACCGCACTGACAACAATGCATCCAAAACGCATGAAAAATGCATGGAAAATGCATCCAAAATACATGTGTTTTGGATGCATTCTTTTTGTCAACATGCAGCGTCAAGTCTGCTAGAGGGTGCATTTATTTCTGCACTGACCAGGACGCAACGTGCGCATGAGCCCTAATACTCCCTTTACCATACACCCAGTACCATAGTTCCAAAGCTTCTTGTTCCCCTGCCGTTCTATTTTTTTTCTTGTGCCCTTTAACCACGTGACAGCTACAGCCAACCAATGGTTGGCTGCAGCTTACATATTGTTAGGAAGCGTAATCATGCGTGAGAACAACAGAGATTGACCACAGTTGCCAACAATCTAGAAATTCTTATAGTCCCTAAAAATAGGCCACTTTTTCCATTGGTTAAAATATTTGAAAAATATGAATTTTTTAAAACTGGAGGAGCTTGTGAAGATTATTGTAATTATCATCAAATTGTGCAAAATGTAGCCAAGAAAAAAAGAAAACCCCTTTGAAAAAAAAAATAACTTTGGCCAAAATTCATGAATTAAAATTTAAAACAATGGCCCTGAAGTTGTCCATATCCTTTAAAGAATAAAAAAAAATGGTACAATAAAAATATGTAAAATGCGGAAGGAGAAAAAGATGATGAGAAAAAAAGTTCCCTTTTTCATGGATGATTTCACTGGCAGTATAGTGAAATGATGTAAATACCCATGGATTGCAAAAGCTGGTGGTCACAGAATTACTTGGATAAAGCATAAAAAGATGCAAATCGAATTTCTGTTAAATCTTTAGGATTTCGCTGTACCTGGCAAATTTAAATAATGTGCAATATACCTCGAACAAATCGCCTAAAATGGCCATCAACATTTTACGCACTGCAGAAACTTGCATCAGTTAGAGAAGGATCCTATGACCTCAGGTGCAGTCAGGCAAGCTTCTCCATAATGCCTTGCACCTATCACATCACATGATATAGCATAGCTATCACGATGTGACTGCAGGATAGCGAGAGACAGGGCGCTACTAAGGTGTCCCTCACAGTAGGATCCCCCAAGCATTCCCCAACCTCAGGGTTACCCCTAATGGTGGAGATGCCTGAGTCCCGTGCCTGGCTATTCTCCTAACCAGATCTAATCTGCCCCCACCACCACCAGGAAGGAAGGGGCAGGAGTGTGCTGTTTACACAAATTAAGACCCCTTCACACGTCCGTGAAAATCACGCACGTGTTTCACGGACGTGTCAAAGGTGCATTTTCCCCTCCATGAGCCGTGTTTATGGCACTACATGTGTTCTACGTGTGTTATCTGTGATAACACACGGAGAACGGGAACTTTCTACTCACCTGTCGCTGGCGTCGCTGTCCGTGGTGCTGATTTTCGGTCTCCGGTCCTGTTGACTCCCCGCTGCTGCTGCTTCCAGCCGCAGTGAAGTGAATATTAAATGAGCATAATGAGCGGCGGTCGGCAGCAAGTGACAGCAGCGGCAGAGACTGCAGGGCTGGAGAAGGTGAGTAAAGATTTGTTTTTTTTTCTCTGACACGTGAATTTTCTCTGGCGCGTGTCACATGGGACCGCATTCACACTACATCCGTGTTGTCCGTATGCGGGCCATGTGATACCAGTGCTGCCGGAGAAAAATGGACATGCATCCGTGAGGAGCACTTGGGTTGACGTCTGCTCCACATGGAGGCACGGGCCAATGGCTGCACACGTGCGTGCACATAAACCCATTGATTTTAATGGGTTTACGTGTGCCCGTGTCTCCGGTACATGCGGGAACTGACCTAGCACGTATCGGAGACACGTGCGTGTGAAGGGGGCCTAAGACAGACAGGGGAAAACCAAAACTCAGACACACTGCAAACTCAACAGGAACAAACAGTAAAAGACTAAGGAAAAAAGCAAGAGAAGAAAGGCAGCAAGAAAAAGACAACAAAAGTTAACATCACAACCACTCACAGAATGTGATGTAGCTGTGGAATAAAAGCACAAAATAGGGTCTTACCCGTTAAGGGGGATTAGGTCTAGTGCTAAAACACACTCACCTGATGGGGTTGTGCCAGTCACAACTCCTTTCTGCACAGGTAACGGTGGTGGTCAGCAGCGGCCCCGAAGGTTAATGGTATCATAAGCAAAGAGGAGAAAACAGGTTTAAGCTGCGCTAAAACCACAGAGTCCAGAAGATTTAAATAAATCCCTTTATTTCCATAAGTCTACGCGTTTCAGAGATATATCCATCTCCTTCTTCATGAAAAAAGGAATCATACCTTTTGATTCCTTTTGTCCTGAAGCAGGAGATGGATATATCTGTGAAACGCGTAGACTTATGAAAATAAAGGGATTTATTTAAATCTTCTGGACTCTGTGGTCTTAGCGTGGCTTAAACCCGTTTTCTCCTCCTCGCTTATGAAACCACTCACAGAAATAATGCACAACAACCAACAGTAAATCCGGATCACAACACCTCACAAGGCCAGTATAGAGAAGCTATAGCTGGCATTAATGGAATAGTCCAGCCAGCGTATATAGAAGGGAAGCAAACATAATTGGCACTCCAACAGTATGTGATCAAAAAGAATAACAAGCAGTCCACTCTTGCTAGCATGCCTAAAGGGGGCTTTACTCGCTACGATATCGTTAATGTTTTATCGTCGGGGGTCACGTCGTTAGTGAAGCACATCCTGCGTCATTAACGATATCGCAGAGTGTGACACTTATGTGCGACCTAAAACGATCGCAAAAGCGGCCAAAATCGTTTGCCGCGGAGAGGTCGTCCTAAAACAAAAAATCGTTTACCTCTCATTAGCGATATTGTTCCTCACTCCTGCGCCAGCACACATCGCTGTGTATGACACCGCAGGAGCGAGGAACATCGCCTTACCTGCCTCCATCGGCAATGCGGAAGGAGGAAGTGGGCAGGATATTACGTCCCACTCATCTCCGCCCCTCCGCTTCTATTGGACGCCTGCCGTGTAACGTCGCTGTGACGCCGCACGACCCGCCCCCTTAGCAAGGAGGCGGATCGCAGGTCACAGCGATGTTGCTAAGCAGGTAAGTAGTGTGACGGGTCTGAGCGATGTTGTGCGCCACGGGCAGCGATTTGCCAGTGTCACACAACCGATGGGGGAGGGTACGCACGCTAGCGATATCGGTAATGATATTGCAGCGTGTAAAGTGACCTTAAGTCTTTAGGTCGACATCTGCGTTTCATAGACCTCAGAGAAGTTAGCAGGCAGAGTGTCTATGTTTTTGTAAAACATGTGGAGAGAGACATGTCCTTTTTTTCCAGTATCATGGATAAAACAGGACAATCCAAGTCTATAAGTCCCTAAAAAAACAGGTACAGAATATGGATGATATCAGAGAACAGTCGTGTGATGTCTATGTGTTCTACGTGTTTAACATTGCAAAGTATAATGGAAGCTTTGTAATGTATTTATGTCATGAATAAGACCATACGACTTTTATGTCGAAACGCGTAGGATGACTGTATTCCGTGGAACACCTGTGAACCAGCATTATAAATGATTTAATGAAAGTAAGTTTTATACTTTACCCATCCTGGATCCGCTGGAAATTTGTTGTTCTAGTATTTATGTCATGGATCATACACCGAAGAAACATGAGAAATTATAAGTTCCCTTTAAGGGCCAAAACACTCAATTAAGCAGTAATTATTGGCTCAACTAATCAAAAATCAGCAGAGAATTAAATAAAAGGGGTAATTTCTAATTAGTGAATGTGTAATTCTATTGTCAGTGTCCAGCTCAGGTCTCCCATTCTGTACTACGCTGCTGGGCAGCCCTGGGACGGTGCGCTAAGAGTTAATTTTATGCTTTTTTTTTTTTTTGCTTTTTGTTTTTCTTTTCTGCCAAGATTTTCAGCAGAGATCTGCAGATAGGTCTTTACAGGTACATCTGCATTTCTATTTAAAAGGCATAAGGTGTATTCTTGGCTCGGCAGAACCTTCACATTTATGTGCACAATCTCCGTCTGTCTTTTCTAATGCTGCCAAGTGGCATCTGTCGAAAACACGGCTACTGTACATAGGTGAAACGCTGTGTTTTGCTTAAAAAATGTAGCCCACCTGTTCAAAGTGGAAATTATTCTACCTATTCTTTAAAAAAGGATGACTGGACACGGGCAGCCAACTCCTATTGAAATCAATGTGAATACAGAAACCGCAACTCCTTTGACACCGTAGGTAGCGACGGGCGAGCGTGCTCGGCACTGCTGGGTACTCGATCAAGCATCGGGGTGCTCGGGCGCCATGTAAGGGTCCCCACCCTGCATGTTTCACAGATGATTTTCAGCGACTAAACATGCGGGTATTGCCTACCAATCATGGTAATGTCGTAGCCAGGTTGGCCAGGCGCATCACGTCATCAGGTCTTATATGAGACCTGGAGGTTTGTGTTGGAGGCACAGCTTAGAATAGAGCAGGGTTTTACACTTGCACTTTTTAGTGCCTTTCATATGGCACTAAAGGGCATTTTTAGGCTGGTTTAATTTAATAAATAAATCATTTAACAAAATGGCATGGGGTCCCCGCCTACTTTTGATAACTAGCCAATGTAAAGCAGACAGCTGGGAGCTGCTATTATCAGGCTCGGAAGGCCCATGGTTATTGGACCCTTGCCAAAAATAGCAGCCCGAAGCCGGCCCTGAATTGGCACATCCATTAGTGCGTCAATTCTGGCATGTTTCCTGGCTCTTCCCAATTGCCCTTGTGCGGTTTTGGGGTTAATGTCAGCTGATATCATGCCCAGGTGTTAGCAATGGAGAGGAATCTATCAGACATCCCCATTACAAACCCATTGAGTGTTAAGTTAAAAAAATACACACAGGAAACAATAGTTTCTTTGACTATACTCCCCACACTATCCATTGTTCACAATTTATTTTTAAAAGAAACCTGAAGATCCAATATAATCCATTGTGTAGTGGTCCCGCAACATCCCCCGAATCTGTGCTCCAACTTGTGGAGCTTTATTCTCCAAACGAGGTTCCAGAGGTCACTCCCGGTCCACACCAGACCTGGAACTTCTTATGCACGGTGACATCACTCAGTTACTGACGTCTGGTGCTGAGAGTGACCTCTAGTGCTTCATTCTCTGAACGAGGCTCCATAGGCTGGAGCACGGATTTGTGGGAAGTCTTGGGAGCACTACACATGTTTAGGGGTTTTTTTTGTTTGTTTTTTCTTTTAAATTGGTGAGCAAAGGATATGGGGGAGTATTTATTCAAATAAACTATTTTTTCATGTTTGTTTTTTAACATTATACTTACTAGGTTAGTAATGAGGGAGTATGATAGACACCTTTCCATTACTAACCCTTGGGCTTGATGCCAGCTAACAACTCACAGCTGACATCAACCGCAAAAAAATATTACCCCAATTGCCATAATAGCAGGACTGTTAATAAGAGCCGGGGTTAAGAGCCAGATTTGGTGCATCTAATGGATGTGCAAATTCTTGGGTGGCTGCAGGCTGCTTTATTTAGGCTGGGTAGGGCCCAATAATCATGGGCCTTTCCAGCCTGTTAATATCAGCCCCCAGCTGTCTGCTTCACCTGCGCTGGTTATCAAAAAATGGGAGGACCACAAACTTTTTTTAAAAAAATGATTTCATTTTTTTACTTCTCAGCAGCAACCTGGGAGTCAGAGATGTGTCCAGCCTCCCCTGTTCTTAGCGGGGTCTGCAGGAAAAATGCTTGAGTTCCGCACAGGCTTCTATTATACTCATTACTTGATTTGAGCCCGTTCGACCTGCTCGATTCGAGCAACAATCAGTTTAGTGCTCGCTCATGACTAACCATGGGCACTGGATCTGCCAGAGAACCCAATTGTAAATGTGCATGCTTGGCTGTTTCTGTGACTTTGGACAAACAGCAGATAGCCTCTTCCTTGACTTGCAGACTACAGGACAGGAGGAGTTTAAGGACTCCCAATTTCCTGAAAAGGTATGGATTCCAATGGTGAAGTTTATACATTTCTGACATTATAGTATATATTAAGTATATTTAGAGAAACTCCTTTACTTTTTATTATTTTACTTTATAAATAGAAAACCATTTGTTTTAAAATAAAGGACACAAAAAAATCAACTTATGGCTCTTGCAATGTGATAATGCAACCAAACGCTGTAACCCTCTACTGTCAGAAACCACATGACTGTCTTTCACCCGTGACAGCTTACTTTAAAAGCTAGGCCAACTTCCGTCTGTGTTCCAGCTCATGCATAGACCGAAAAGTGGGCTGGTTTAGCTATTCAAATGAGTCTTTAGCCAACCTCCTTCATACACAGTTCTGGTGAAGAGCCTAGGCAGGAAATACTGTCCACAAAACAAAGAAGAACCTGTTGGGACACTAGACCAGAGCTGGTACCAGATAATCAGAGCACTTTTCAAATGTGAACCAAATTAGTAAGTAGCATATTTTACTAATTTAACAACTTAAAAAAAAAACTTGACAACCCCTTTAAATAATAATTGAAGGCCATTGCTCTCAAGATTCCTGTGCAGACTCAATGTCTGGTGATTGACATATATATCAGTCTACACTTCTGCTCTACTGGGGTCTTGAAGAGCCACATTTCAGCGCTAGGTCCCAGATTTTCAGATCGGTATTCTAGGGGAGTGTAAATGGGTTGGTAAACATCTGTAATGGAGATCCAAAGTCCATATGAAGTTGCACCATGGCCATTAAGAGTGTATATGATCAAAGTTACACAACAAACACTCTCCCTACTTAGTGGACGGCCTTTGGCTTTGCATTACTATTCTATATATACACAACGTGCGAGTGTTAAAGGTTCCGTTTTGCACCTGTTCTGTTGACCATATTCAGACTATGTGCTAGAGAATCAAGCAATGTGTCTACAGCGCATCATAATCATGGCTTTTCTGTTTGTCATAAGCACTTCAGTTCCAGCATACATTGTCTAATTGGACACCATCTCTTCTTACCCTGACACCACCATCTGTCTACACATCATTTCCCCAACTGCCTCCTTTCCACTAACACCTGTTCTATTATAATCCCCAGCTAACATTTCTTATGTTGCTTTCTCCGTCATGAACAATACACTTGATATCTTCTGCTGGATACAGATGAAATGGATCATTTTTTTTAATCATTGGAAGTTTTATAAATATATCATAAGAGTAAAACTGCAGCCAATTCGGAGAAAACCGCAGGGAAATCAGTGGCGTGTAGTCTCAATCCCAATAACTAATTCTCTTTCCGCACTTAAATACCCTTCAAAGCTTAAATCTTATTTGATTTTTGTTGACTAAAGCTGAGATTCATGCTCAGGAGAGGAAAGAAAGGAGCTGGAGACTGACCTAACAAGGAAGGTGGCTGTCGTGATTGAGACCGAAAAGAATCGAGCTGCTTGCATTGTATTGTAATACATGCAAGCTCTGGAAGAGTCAGAAGGTCATAGTATGAGATATGCGTCCCTGGCCGTCGGCTTGTCCTTGTGTGGTCGTTCATGTGCTGTTCGGTCTTCTGCTAGCCCGCATGCCCACGTGGGGTTTCTTGGCCTGCTGTCCAAGAGGGGCGCTTGTATGCTTCCTGTCCCTTTCAGAGAAAGTGTGCACTCATTGAAAGATGTCCACACCCTATTGCTGGGAATCACCAGGTTTTTAAGGCTCTCTACCTTGATAGGCGGAGCCAGAGCAAGTCAATAAGATTCTATTCTACTACCTGCCAGTAACCAACACCAGTCCTACATGTAACCAGCTCTGTGTCTGTTGTGTCTCTGAACCTGTCCATCCAGTGTCAGTCCTGTCCATTCCTGGTCATCCAGCGTGTGCTCCTGGGTCAATCCTGCTCGTATTCCTGGAAGTGTCCAGCCTTGTATTCTGTACCGGCCCAGCCTGAGATATGACCAACCTGTGATCCGTTGTCGTACTTTCTGATGTCCTGGACCTGTTCAGCCGGAATTCCTGTGTCTACCCTGTCTATGCCCCTGGACCCATCCTGTCTGTGTCCTAGCACCAGCCTGTATCCTGCACCTGTGTCCATTGCACCAATTCCAATGTCACCTTCCTGATGTCCCGAGCTTGATGTCTGATGTCCTGCCTGTGGCCGTCCTATCCGTCACCGTACCCCAGTCCCACTTTCACCCAGCTCCGCTCACCTGCCACAGTCAAGGGCACTACCCTGGGAGTGGCACCTGGCTTCTACCAACAGTCAAGCCCATCCTCACCATCAAAGGTTCTGTTGAAAATCAGGTAGGTGCTTAGCTAAGTCCCTGTCATGACAGGGCAAGCTTGGTTCCCATGTAGTCCAGTGGGTCCACTTCTGCTCACATCTGTGAGTGTTACACTAGAAAATATTGTTTAATCTACAGATAAGCGGATCTTTGGAAATTTGACAAATTGTCCCTAAAACTTTGATTTGCGGCATAAAATACATATGGGGGATCATATCATGACCATAAGCGTTTAAACTCTACAGGAGAGAGAGAAAGGGCCCGGCTGAACATAAGATCTTACACTCTACAGGAGAGAGGGAGGATCCCACTGACCATAATAGCTTACACTCTACAGGCAAGAGACAGAGAGGACCCTGCTGACCATCAGAGTTTACACTCTACAGGAGAGAGAGGATCCCACTGATCATAAGATCTTACACTCTACAGGAGAGAGACAGAGAGAACCCCACTGACCATAAGAGCTTACACTCTACAGGAGAGAGAGGACCCAGCTGACCATAAGATCTTACACTCTACAGGAGAGAGGGAGGATCCCACTGACCATAAGAGCTTACACTCTACAGGCAAGAGACAGAGAGGACCCTGCTGACCATCAGAGTTTACACTCTACAGAAGAGAGAGGATCCCACTGATCATAAGATCTTACACTCTACAGGAGAGAGACAGAGAGGACCCCACTGACCATAAGAGTTTACACTCTCAGGAGAGAGAGGATCCCGCTGATCATAAAAGCTTACACTCTAAAGGAGAGGCTGAGTAAGGTGGTGGTATTAGCTCATACATGAAAAACTGTTGACTGTTTCCCTTTAAGGATAAAAATTAAGAGTTCAATCTTTATTTTTTTGCCTCCTTCTAGCTTAAGTAAACGACTGTTTGGTAAATTTAGAAGCTTTCTTTTCGTGACGCAAGTTTCCATTTGAATATTATTTTAGACTGTGTTCTCCATTTTCACAAATGCTCAGAATTACCGTATTGTTATCTTCATCACCAAGTCAGTGTTGGTGTTCAGGAGAAAGTTTAAGATTTCATAAAAGGTGATTCCAAAACATGAAATTAGTACTTGGAGAGGAATTATGGGACTGCCACGATTGCTGGACTTTTCCTTACTTTACGGTACATTTCCTCTATAATATCGAAAGCGGTATCAAAATTTCTAAAGTTTTTTTTTAATCTTACAAAATTGACCAGAGGAAGGAAATGGTATAAATAAAAAAATAAAACCTATACCCACCTGCCTGGAAGATCACACGTGACATACCTGTTTACCAACGTGCATGCTGCAGCCAATCGCATCACAGCACAAGAACGATGATACCACTGATATATAAATAGGGATATCATAATTTAAATAATTAAACAATTGCTGTTTTTATTTCTCAAAAGTGTTCACAATTTTATTTTTTTTAAAAGTTTTTCTTTATTGTTAAAACTTAAAAAATATACAAATTGAGATTCACCCTCCTTTTCTTTAGAGCAACAGAATAAAAGTAAAAAAAAAATTGTATAAATATTAGAAACCACCAAAAAAATCCAAACCCTCAAAACAGCTGTTTTTTTTTCTGTTACCCCCCTTATCATTTTCCTATGATATAAAGTATGTCCCCCAAAATGGAAGCATTTAAGAAAGAAAAACAAAACTTGTCCAGATAGAAACAAACCTGTCCTACAGTGATGTCAAAGGAAAGATATAACAGTTACGACTTTTGGAAATTAAAAATATCGCCACAAAGTCAAATCAGAATAATACTATAATATAGGGTTATCTAGAACATTGAATACTTTTAATATGGATTGGGTCGATGAGAATATCACCGGTTTGATGAAAAGTTTGTTGACAAATACGGTACATCTGTAACTGAACCCCAAGTGTCGTGAATGGAGGAAACTTATTCCTCTGCATCTGTGGAAGAATTTGGATTTCTTACAAATCAGCGATGGATGTAAACACCATTGGAAGGGTTTTTTCATAGTATGTTTGCGAGTAAGTCTGCCATATGTTCCACTAAAAAAGCATGTTAATTACCGAAGATAAATTACATCAAAAGGAATGCAAACTGCTACAGATTGACTGAGCTGTTGATCAACAGGACATTACTTTGGTGCTGAGGGAATATTCATTTTCATATCTCCCCAAAATGTACAATCATTTTAAATATACTTATTTTAGAAAGATAAATTAAAAGATAGATGAAAAGTATAGCGGCATTTAAAATCTTTATTGACTCCAAAAATATATATCTTCAAAATTAGTAATGACGGAGATGCAGCAATAGGCGTACCTGTGAATTCACCCAAAATGTCCAGGAACCTCTTAAGCGGGCTTTACACACAGCGACATCGCTAGCGATGTCGCTTGTGAACCCACCCGCCACCGTCGGTTGTGCGTCAAGGACAAATCACCAGTCACATGTACTTACCTGCCTAGCGATGTCGCTGTGGCCGGCAAACCGCCTCCTAAGGGGGCGGTTCGTGCAGCATCACAGCGGCGTCACTAAGCGGTCACCCAATAGAAGCGGAGGGGCAGAGATGAGCAGGCGGAACATCCCGCCCACCTTCTTCCTTCCTCATTGCCGGCAGCCGCAGATACGATTTAGTTCCTCGTTTCTGCGATGTCACACATAGCGATGTGTGCTGCTGCAGGAACGACGAACAACCTGCATCCTTGCAACAGCAACGATATTTGAGATTAGAACGACGTGTCAACGATCAATGATTAGGTGAGTATTTTTGATTGTTTAATGGTCGTCCGTGCGATTCACACGCAACAACGTCGCTAACGAGGCCGGATGTGCGTCATGAATTCCGTGACCCCAACGTCATCACGTTAGCGATGTCGTTGCGTGTAAAGCCCACTTTAGAATAAGGAAAAGTGGCCTCCCTGGACAGGCTACTCCATTTATCAGGTCCCAGGAATGCTCTTGCCTTCACCCATTAAACCCTATAAAGAGATGTAAACTAAGACAAGGTCCCTGGATTCAATCCTTGGAGTAGTTGCTCGCCGATGGAGCAGGCTGGCAGGAATGGTAAGATGGCCAGGGCAGAATTAGAAGGACAGAAGAATTGTCAGGAAATGGGATAGAATCAGAATGAGAAAAATAAAGGATAAACAGGATGGGGACTAGAGACATGAATCAGTTAACTGTCATGCAGTGATCAGGTCCGGGACTCATTAGGTGTCATGGCGGCGTCAGGTTCTGTTCACACTACAGAGCCTGACAAGCAACCTGATGTCTCCTAGTTGTTCAGCCAAAACTGGACGTCGGCTGTTTCATGTGCTGTGTTTCTCAGTCCTGCAGGGGTTAATTCCTGCTGACCTGGGGAACTTTGCTAGGAACTCAGGTTGCTAATTACCAATCACAGCCATCTCCTTCCCATAAAAGATTCTGCACTTTGCTACTCAGCGCCAATAATAGCTTCAGTGATTCTGGTCTTAGTGGTGATCCTGTTTATGGTGATCTGTGTCACAGTTTTGAGTGGTGTAGAGTGGACATTCCCCTGTTGTGCAGTTATTTCCTCCCATTTTCTTTATTCCCCTGTACACATATTGTCTCTCCTTTATGTTTGTGTGCAGAGTATACGAGTTTTCGTTCTCCCTTGTCTTTGTTGTTTCTGTGGGGTTTTGTTATTGTGTTTTCCGGCCCACTCCAAGGGTGTTGGAAAGTGGGAACTAAGATCAGGGCTCAGACAGGATACAGGATCACGCTGGGGACTCAAATCTGGCTACCATCAAGCCTACCTACAAGAAAAGGGACAATGCACGTGTAGCACCCCTGCGGTACCAGGTGCCACAAATGTAACCCATGGAAACCCAAACCACGGAATACCCGTGCCAGCAAGTACACCAGCACCCTCAAGCCACACACACAACCCCAATACCAGACTGAGAGACTACCTAGTAACAGGTAAAAGGGGAGGGCACTGATTGGATGGTAGCCACCCAATCTGTAGGGAGAGACCCAACAAGGGGGAGGGGTGAGTGGTCAGTTGGAAAGTTGGCAGGAGGAAGTGGTGTTTAGTTAGTTGAAGGAAGGAGTCAGAGAAGGAAGTAAAGTAGAGGAGTTGTGAGGAGAAAAGAGTGAAAAGTACAAGGAGTGAGGGACTGTGGAGTACGGAACCAGGACTGCAGGCACCATGGGTTACCTGTGGAAGCGTCAGACTCCAGGAACCATGGGAGGCCTGTAGAAGTCTGAAACCAAGGCTCACAGTACTCAGCACAAGGCGGGGTGCAGACGCTAGGACAGTGGGACACTTTATGGTCATCTGTTAACTCTGCCGGGCGAGAAGATCTCCAGGGTTCATCGTCAACCAAACAAGCCTGAAGCACAACCAGCAAAGAGGGGACCGGGGACTGAATCCCTTAAATAGTCCAGGCTGCCTGCATTAGGGTCAAGGAAAGAAAAGGGACTTCCAAGTAGCTCCAGACCACGGGATTCCAACCACAATGAGTGTGCGTGCACAGAAGACAGCCAACCCAGGTCACAGCTGGCATGGAGAACAAGGGGAGCGGGTACACCTGGAACCGGCACCCACGGGTTCAAGTACCACCGTAAAGTAAAGGCAAGTTGAAACTGCAGTACTGGTGTGGACTGTGTTTCCTTAATGGCCGTACACTAACACAGATGGTTCCCCACTACTATCCCCATCATTCACTGCTCGGGCCTGTGCCTGCTTGCGGAGTTCTCCAAACATTCAGGCTGCACCACTCCACCAGCCCCAGCAGAAACCTGCAGTGGCGGCCCCAAATAACCTGGCCGCACACCGCAAGTGGCGTAGTTTAGAACGCTTTTATTATTTTCTTTTATTTTCTCCTTTCTTTTATTTTACTAAAACCCCCTTCCTTTCCTGAGGGGATGGCACCCCAAGGGCCAAGGTACTGGGCCGTGACCATGACTGACCCCACTGCACACCACAAGCCCGGGACTGAGTACCCCACAGCCCTGGGGTGTCACACATGGTCTTGAGTCTGATGGCCAGTCTAGGGGCCCCTGTTCTGTAATTCCACACTCCTTGACACTAGTAGACCTAGTGTTTATGATGTGGTGATGTCTCATTAGCCAAATCAGGGAAATGATTACTTCAGTTAAAAAGCACACATCCAAACTTCCAGACTGGATGACACTTCAAATCTCATCCACCCTTGTCTCAGTGGTTGAACAGAGTCTGTGCTGCCCAAAGTTCCTGGCTCTGACATCTCCTCTAACACCAGCATCACCTGAAGAATGAATATGGCCTCAAATGGTGACAGAAGTAGATACGGTGGGAGCAAGTCCCAGAGAAAATGTGACATCCAGGAACAGTCAAGTCCAATCCGAATCTATCCGAAACCTCATGGAAGCCAGCTATTCCAAGAACTGATAAATAAGTGTAAAGGAGGTAGAAGCTTATACTGGGCTGTATGTCTGGAAGGACCTCTGACGTGCCCACGGGATCTGGGGGGTTACTCGTCACCAGGCTGGTGTCAATTTGGGTTGTCACAGCGGCCAGGCCTGGTTTTGTGACCCCGGCGGTGTCAATAAAGATGGGGATGGGGATGATGGGACTTGTTATTCGTGACGCCACCTGTGGTTGTGGCTAGTTATTAGACGCCGCTGCAGGAAGTCTCTCTGCTGGGGCGGATTGTGACGCAGCTCGAGTGTTGCAGTTCTCCACAGGTAGAGCTAGGCCCCAGGGAGGATGTTGGTGGTAGTAGTCACCGATGGCGCAGTGGCGCGAGAATGGGAGCGCCGGCAATGATGGGATGACACAGAGGGTGCACTTCAAGTTCTTTACTCACTGAAGTCACCCCCTTTGGACTGCCAGACTCCGCTGTGATGGGCTCCAGCCGATACCGGATAGTTTGGAGTTTCCTTCTGTGTGTCCTTTCCAATGGTCTTCCTTCCACCCCAGCTCCTGTGCTGTGGGACAGGTGACGGGTGCCTGCAACACTCCCCGTGAACCATGGGATTCCCCTTCTTCTTAAGAACCCGGGTTGAGCCTCCAGCTCTGGATGACGAGCCCCAGTCTGTCCTGGTCACTTCTGACTGTCGTCTCTTCCTGAGCGCGGCCTGGTGCTTGCTGCGCCCGGAGCTAAATTAATGCTGTGTGAGATGGCTCCTCACTTCCCCTGCTGGTGTCACGCCTTCCGGGTTGCTGAACTAGGGGGCAGGAGGTCCCATACCTCATTATGGCCACCCCTGGCACCTACCCTGGCCCAGTCTCAGTGACAAAGCTCCCATGTTATGTGTTGGATGTGTTATGGTGGTTGTTTACCGGTGATGAGCTCCTCCATATCCGAGATGAATACTGCACCTCGGGTGATGTGCAGTACCCTGTGGCGCCTGAAGCCGCAGGGACGCCACACCTCTATGACTCATTTCCAAAGAGAAGAACTATTAGTCCATAAACTTGCCTTCAAGAAAGGATTTTAGAAGCCCACTTAGGGTAAGTTCACACAGTGCATTTTTCGCGGCGTTTTTGCGCAGTTTTCAGGTGCGTTTTTGCTCAGAAAACTGCATGACTTTGCTTGCCCAGCAAAGTCTATGAGTTTTCATTTTTGCTGTCTGCACACAGTGTTTTTTTTCAGCTGCGTTTTTGTGGTGCCACAGAAACGCAGCATGTCAATTATTCCCGCGTTTTTCACTGCGCTTTTCATCCATTGAGTGCAATGGGATGTTGAAAGACGCAATGAGAAACGCAAATAGCTGCGTTTTGGTGCGTTTTAGTGCGTTTCTAAGACCAAAAACGCAGCTATAAAACACAGGAGGTGGGTAGTAAAGTGACATGTACAGGAAGAGGATTCCTTCTGTCAGTAAACACAGAAGCGTGAATCCTCCCGGTACCGTCACCGCCGCTTCCACCTCCCGTCCTGTGCATGTATGCTGCCGTGCGGTGTCATGTCTGGGCGGGAGGTGGAAGCGGTTGTGAAATCAAAAGTGAACAGTAAAAAAAAAAAAAAGTTATACTCACCTGTCTGCAGCCTCCCGGTGCCATGCCCGCTCCCATCTCCTCTCACGGTATCGCCGCTCCGGCTGTGTGCAGACGGCTGGGACACCTCCGATAGATGCAGGACCTGGCGATGTATCACCTGATGCAGTCACCTGACGCATCAGGTGATCGTAAGTATCACGGTGACGCGGGCGCCCGGCCGGTTTAAGCTATCAGCGGATGCGTCAGGAGACTTCATCCCTGATTACCGGCAGCTGCTTCAGCAATCGGACAGGATCAGACTCCCGCCCCATCGCTCCAGGAGCTGCCGGTAATCAGCACATAAGTGAGTTTTTTTTTTGTTTTTTTTTGCACCGATGCATCTGCTGATTGTATAAACGGCTTTTATACAATCAGCTGATGTGTGATGTGCTTCAGCCCCTAGAACCTGACACATCATCTGATCGCTTTGCCTTCCAGCAAACCGATCAGATGATATTGGATCCGGATTGGACGGCGCGGGACCCTTGACCCAGGATTACTGCGGAGGGGGGTTCTTTATTTCAATAAAGATGGAGTCACTAATTGTGTTGTGTTTTATTTCTAATAAAAATATTTTTCTGTGTGTTGTGTTTTTTTTATCTTTACTAGAAATTCATGGTGGCCATGTCTAATATTGGCGTAACACCATGAATTTCGGGCTTAGGGCCAGCTATACAGCTAGCCCTAACCCCATTATTACCCAGCGAGCCACCCAGCATCAGGGCAGCTGGAAGAGTTGGATACAGCGCCAGAAGATGGCGCTTCTATGAAAGCGCCATTTTCTGGGGTGGCTGCGGGACTGCAATTCACAGCGGGGGTGCCCAGAAAGCATGGGCACCCTGCACTGTGGATTCCAATCCCCAGCTGCCTAGTTGTACCCGGCTGGACTCAAAAATTGGGCGAAGCTCACGTCATTTTTTTTTTTTAAATTATTTCATGAAATTCATGAAATAATTAAAAAAAAAAGGGCTTCCCTATATTTTTGGTTCCCAGCCGGGTACAAATAGGCAGCTGGGGGTTGGGGGCAGCCCGTACCTGCCTGCTGTACCCGGCTAGCATACAAAAATATGGCGAAGCCCACGTCATTTTTTTTGTTTGGGGGGGGCAAAGAAATCCTGCATACAGTCCTGGAAGGAGGATGCTGAGCCTTGTAGTTCGACAGCTGCTGTCTGCTCTCCTGCATACACTATTGGATGGAGGATGCTGAGCCTTGTAGGTCTGCTACCCCTGACTCTGAGAAGGAAAAAAGGTGATCCAGCTCAACTGGGGCAAAGCCCGGCATGCAAGGATAACACTCTGGCAGTGCAAGGGTCCAATAGAAGAAAGAAAAATCCAGCTTCCGGAGTAGTAGTAAAACTGATGCAAAATTTTATTAAAGGACGTAAAAATTAATGTGATGACAAAAATAGGGAGCCCATATGCGGCGTAAGTCTGCTCTCCTGCATACACTATTGGATGGAGGATGCTGAGCCTTGTAGGTCTGCTACCCCTGACTCTCCCTCAAGCATACAGTCCTGGATGGAGCATGCTGAGCCTTGTAGTTCTGCAGCTGCTGTCTGCTCTCCTGCATACACTATTGGATGGAGTATGCTGAGCCTTGTAGTTCTGCTGCTGTCTGCTCTTCTGCATACACTAGTGGAGAATGAAGAACACATTGAAGAAGGAAATGACATCAGACCTTTTTTTTTTGTTCACTCATAAAAAACGCAAAAAGACGCAGTGAGCAAAAACGCAGCAAAACAACGCACCAAATCACGGCAAAACGCGTGCGTTTTTTGCCGCGTTTTCTTGCCGCGGGTGCGTTTTTGTGCGGTTTTTGCCGCAAAAAAACGCACAAAAATGCAGCGTCAAAAAAACGCAGTGTGTGAACCTAGCCTTAGAATCCAAAGATAACAAGCTCATCCAGGGTGTAACTATTGGAGGGGCAGATGATTTAGGCACAGACAAATCAATACTATGGTTGATATCTGATGGTTTGCTGGCCTTATGACATATATTGCATTTGGCCAACGTAAATGCCATTAAAGAGTTATTCCCACATCCCTCCACCTTTCATGGTCAATATGAGAATAACTAGCAACTAGAATCAAAGCTACGAAAACAGCCAAGAGCAGCTGATCTACTCTGTCTTCAAAAACCCATTGATGAATGGAAGTAATTGAAACAGAAGGTGAAAGCAAGCTATGTTCTGTGCTATTTCTGTAAGTCCCATTAATTTCTATGGTTTATGCAAACAGATTAGTGCAGCTGTGCTTGACTGTTTTTGTAGCACCACTTCTGGTGGCCGGCACACAGATGCAGTTAGTCTAATCTTGGCCATGAAAGGCTGACAGTAGGGTTTCCTACTAAATATAATTATTGCCTATCTACAGGATAGTTGATAAATATAGGATGGCTTGGGTTGCAACTCCTGGCACCAGCACCAATTTTAAGGACAGGGTATCATATTCTCCTGTGTGATATTGCATGTTTGATTACTTCTCCATTCATTACTACAGGACTGAATGATGGCTATCTACATTAGTTCTGTAGAAGTGAATGGAGTGGTCAGGAATGAGTATTACTGCTCGATTCACACAAGGGACTTTGTGACCACCATCCAAGCATTTATCAGCTATACTGTAAAGCAGGCTTTACACGCAGCGACATTGCTAGCGATGTCGCTGGTGAAAGCACCCGCCCCCGTCGGTTGTGCGTCACGGGCAAATCGCTGGGCGTGGCGCACAACATCGCTTACACCCGTAACACATACTTACCTGTCTAGCAACGTCGCTGTGGCCGGCGAACCGCCTCCTTTCTAAGGGGGCGGTTAGTTCGGTGCCACAGCAGTGTCACTAAGAGGCCGCCCAATAAAAGCGGAGGGGCGGACATGAGCGGGCCGAACATCCCACCCACCTCCTTCCTTCCTCATTGCGGGCAGCCGCAGGTAGGGTGATGTTCGTCGTTCCTGGGGTGTCACACATAGCGATGTGTGCTGCCGCAGGAACGACGAACAACCTGCGTCCTGCAACAGCAACGATAATCGGGATAGGAACGACTGGTCAACGATTAACGATTAGGTAAGTAATTTTGATCGTTAACGGTCATTCCTGCGTTTCACATGCAATGACGTCGCTAACGAGGCCGGATGTGCGTCACGAATTCCGTGACCCCAACGACATCTCGTTAGCGATGTCACTGCGTGTAAAGCCCGCTTTACTGTGGATAGGTAGGACCATTCTGTTGGAGCGCTCTATTCAAACATATAAGGTCAAAAATAACGTGATTCGTCAAATTAAAAGAGCAAATGTGAAAAGAGTTAATTATTCTTCAATTTATAACATCTATGGAATCTGTCCGGTATGGTGACATCATAGATGACATCATTAGTGGGTACTGTAGGTGGTAGTTTTAGGATAGCTTTTCCCCCATGTTCAGGATTACCTGGGGCCAGACAAAAAAATGAACCAACTAATAGTATAATAACAGTCATGGAAAACATCCCAGCAGTAGGAAAAAGTAAAATTGAGCCTGTGCTTGGCAGATAGAGGCAAGCAGCTGCTGAAGTGATAGAGCGGGCCATATGTTTCATGCTGTAAATGCTTCTACATTTTAGCTGAGTATTCGGTGGAGAATTTACATATTAAAAGGTTGTTGACTTTATATTCAGCAAGTTTAATGGGCCAGATTTATCAGCCTACTTAGGCTACATTCACATATCTGAGTGACATGTGTGTGCTGCCTGTTTTTTCCTCGGACAGGACATTAATCCATAGAGATTCCTTGATTCATACACATTAGTTTTAGAAAATGATCCATGTCTCCAGTCCATAAAGCCTCTTTCATACATCCATGCATTTAACGAATGTGTGTGATGGTCCGTGTGTATGTTCTCTGTTTGCCAGAATGAGCTGGTATACTTACCTGTCTCCTGGTGCTGTTACTTCCGGGTCCGTGGTCAGTGCAGTGAATATGCATGAGCTTAATGAGCGGGACCCGGAAACAACAGCAGCACCGGAGACAGGTAAGTATAAAAATTCTCTTTTTTTTATGTTTTCTCCAGTACAGGTCACACGGATAATTTCAGTCGGCGGTCCGTGTGACACCCGTGCTGCCAGCAGAAAACAGACATGTCGCCATGTGGTGTACACACACATGGTCCATATCAAAACACTGACAAGTGCACAAACCTATTGAATTTAATGGTTCTACATGTGTCCGTGTCTCCGGTACATGTGGAAACGGACACCACACATACCGAAAACACGGACGTATGAAGAAGCCCTATGATTCAGAGCAGGTCCTAGTCTCATCAGTTTTGCCGATCAGTCTCAGCTATTATGGTCCATAGGGATCCATATACAACAAATGGAATACAGAAGATGGACTTTGTACTTTAGCGTTCCATCTGTGTTCCATCAAAGAATAAAACGTTCAGACCGTCTACCTGCTTCAGTGAAGAAAAAAAGAGAAGCAACAAGGAGGCAACAAAGATGACACACAAGAAAGAACAAATTCTCACATGGACCATTACGCTGGGAGCCAGAATATAAAGGTACAACTTTTGGGCATCAATCTACTGTAATGTTCTCTATTAGGGAAACGTCTGATGATTGAACTTGGCAAGGTACCATATTTAAACTGCACCTAGCCAGGAATATATATCAACTTAAATGAGGAGTCCCTATAGGTTCCCAATAGGGCGCAATACTTTTATTTTCAGATGTATTGCTCGTTGGAGGTCCAGATTCCATTGAACCAAGCTTGGTGTTGGTCCTTATCATAAACCAAAGAAAATAAATTACCTAAAAAACCATTTTATTCACATATATGCCACAAACAGAGTACACACATTAAAAATAGTGATGAAAAGAAAGGTGGGAATCAATATCCTCTAATCCTCACCCTTCCTGTCATACAGAGGTCGGCGTCCTAAAGTATATTGACGCCCCTGTTCCTCGTCGACTTGAGTCCTATACTGACCCTCCACTCACATTCCAAGATATACCATGTGTCTAAATAGAAGTGGGTAAGGTGAAACACCCAAGATAAGACCCACAAGAATAGTGTGTGACACCAAATAATAAAGACACTTGATTTCTGTCAGTAGATGTCATAGAGTGTCTATGGGGCGCGTTCTGACTCAGTCGACTGTCAATCAGAAAAAACAATAAAAGACTATTGCTGCATTTTGTCCAGGATGCCCCCTACGCGTTTCGCCCTCTTATCAAATCAATAGGGCTCATCAGGGGTATAGCAGCATAGATCCTTGACATTTATGTCACAGCTACAACCATTAATATTAGAAGATACCAAGGAACTTAAATTGTTGGAAAGTTCCTCCTCCAGGATCAGGGCCAGGACATCAATTGTATCTGACAACTGATAATCAGTGGCATATATCAGTACGTCTGAGGACTTATCCAAAGGTCCAAGCTCATTCACATGTGCATCTGATACAGATGATGATAGATATAAATCAACACATCTGAGGACTTATCCAATGGTCCAGGCTCATTCACATGTGTATCTCATACAGGTGATTAGGGATATATATCAGCACGTCTGAGGACTTATCCACTAGTCCAGGCTCATTCATGTGTATGTAAATAAAGTCCATCCACAGGAGACAATACCCCCTATGGTAAATCCTGATCCCGTTGTTAAGCAGACACCCGCACTGGATACATATCGTTACCCAGGATACACTGATTGATCAGAGGTGTTTGTCTCATCAATAACTGGCCTTATGGGATCAGGATTTATCATAGGGGGTATTGTCTCCTGTGGATGGACTTTATTTACATACACATGAATGAGCCTGGACTAGTGGATAAGTTCTCAGACGTGTTGATATATATCCCTAATCACCTGTATGAGATACACATGCAAAACCTGCAATGTGAATGTGACGCCCTGGGCAAGCCAGGGGTCACAGGTCATTACACCACCACACCCTACACCCCAGTTAGGCACATCAAAGCTAACCAAAAATCCTTGTTGCCTTCCTCCAGGGGCTGATGTTCACACCAGGGGGTGGGCCAGGCGGTTGGCTCTGCCCACCGAGGAGGACACAGCTGTGGAGGCGGGAAGTACCAGGCAGAGTAGCCCAGGCAGGGCTTGTGTGAGGGTCAGCTCAGGGAAGAGCTTGAGTAAACAGCTAAGTGAAAGTGAAGTAGAAGTGGAAGTGGTAAAGGAGGAGTAGGAGAAGTTGAAGGAAGGTGAAAGGTGACAGAAAGGAAGCCTGAAGTAGTCCAGCTGTGTGCAGGACTGAGCCAGCAAGGTCAGCAACGGCGGTGACTGTCTGGAGGGGGACCGTTTGGAAGTTCCTGGAAGGACCGCGGACGGGTAGTGGCCCGGCGGTCTGGAGCAGTGGACCAAAGGACAGTCAGCACCAGGGCAGGGGCCTCTCGGACCCCGGCAAGGCTAGGAGTCGCCATAATTTGCCGAATCCGTCAGTGAAGGGGACGTAGATCCCTCAACAACCAAGTCCCGATTGAAGGCAACAGTCCAACCATTTTTAGAAGCACCGCCACCGCCAGGGCACCAGTTTCTCAGGGCCAGCGCCTGCGGGCAAAGAGTAGAGCTCCCCTGGTCCAGCTTGAAGCCGGGGAGCGGGTTACCGGTGGGGACCCATCGCGACCAACATAGAAACAAAGGTGCAAGGAAAAGGGACATCACCGTCACCTACTGGGAGAGCAAGTGCAGCCGTCCGTGGGAACCGTCTTTCCAGCCGTGTGGTTTACCGTAAAACTGTGTCAACGTCTCAGGCTGAGTGAGTACCACAGTGCCGCAAGGCACAGCGCTGCCCCCGCGTCCCTGCGCCCACCAGGCCCTGCACCTTCCACACCATCACTGGGCCCCGGGATCACCAACCCCTACCCACGGAGGGGAAACACAACACCTGGCTGCTCCGCATCACCATCCCCGGGATCCCCATATTGAGCAGCGGTGGTGAAATCACCACAACCGTGGGTGGCGTCACGGACAATAAACAATCCCCACACCCAACAAACCCCTTTCACTCACGGGCGAGGAGAACCCCCGGGATCCCGCCTACAGCTCGAGCCACCACTGAGCAGCGGCCGCCGGACCCGAGCAGAAGGGGGTGAGCGTAGTGTGCTGACACCCTCCTCCCCGCCCGCGACATGAACAGAGCCTGACGCCGCCATGACAGTCGGCGAAGTTAGTGCAAAACTTCGTGTGACAGGGCTGTAGTAAAGTGTCTTGTTTGCAAAATCAGAGAAATGAATAAACTAGCTGTCATATTGTGGAAAATATATTTATTATATCATGCTAACCAAATTGATCCAAAAATATACAAAAATATACAAAAAGAGCAATTTGGAGACATATTAAAGCTTGCTTGGCTGCAGTCTTGTTTTTTAGTCTTCAGTTTGAACACAACATGAAACAAAAAACTTAACTTTTCTGGTACAAATGCACGAATCATCCTTCCCCTTACAGTGGTTTTCATATCCCATATTGTGCATTTTACTGAAAATCGTCTTGTTCCTCTCCAGGGAAACTGTCTCATATTCTTGTGATATAATTATCATAACAGTTGCAATCCTCATGCATTTCCGTAGCGGTGATCCAGTTCTCTAACGATACATCTATCATAAATATCTTTTATTTCCGCCCACTAATCCTTGGTGACTAGTGAACGCCATACATTGGAATGATGCAGGGAGCTCAGAGGTTTAGAAAGGAAAATCTGTCAAAGCCGCAGAAAATGGGTAAAATGTTATTGGAACAGGTGTGTTTTGCCTTTGAAAAAGCATTCAGGCAGAAGAAGATGTTATAGCAGCTGCTAAATGTAAATCCTGAAATTGAGCCAAAACTGTTTTTTTTTCCTCTCTCATTTTTTAGTTTTATTTAATTCAAACCAACGTTGCATTGACCAGACCCAATCTTCTGCTTTTCTTCATATTACTATACATCATATCTATAGTTTCCCACCATGGGGTCCTTACATGCACTGATATCCATGTTTACATTAGCCAATATTCTGAAAATTATATGTCTTCCTGATCTCTAGCCATTGTAAAACTATTGATAGTTAAAGGTAACCTGTCACCAGATTTGGTGACTATAAGCTGCGGCCACCACCAGTGGGCTCATATATATACAGCATTCTAGAATCTATATATATAATTGCCTTATTCTGTCTGTCTGTCTGTCTGTCTGTCTATCTGTCTGTCTGTCTGTCTGTCATGCTCCAAAATTGTGTCCTTACGGTGACACAAAGCTGATTGGCCGCTGGGCTCACCATGGCCCCGCCCCCCCCACACGGATTGGCCGCTCGCCCAGGCTGCGCCCCCACACGGATTGGCCAGCCGCTCGCCCAGGCTCCGCCCCCCCACAGATTGGCCTCTCGCCCCGGCACCCTGCAGGCATTGGCAATTCGGCCACGCCACGCCCCGCCCCCCTCACGCAATGCACGCTAGCTCTGGCCCCGCCCCCTCCCTCCCCCCGCGCATTCCCCGAACTGACACGGCTGTCACGGAGGTGAGTACTGTACTCCCCCCCCCACCCCCCGGCCCCCGCTCGCACGGGAGTGGTGTGGATACGTTGGTAACAAGCGCATCAAGGTCCTGCTGCGGCGGAAGATCCACACGCACACACATAACAGCACACACACAAACATACACACACATCAGATCACACTCACTCTCACACACACCTCACACAGACCTCACACACACCTCACACACACCTCACACACACCTCACACACACCTCACACACACCTCACACACACCTCACATCGCATCCACACACTCACAGCATCCGGCGATATCGCTTGCTTCTCGGCCTCGATACTGTGCTGTTGTGACCTTCCAGGACCTGACGGAGGATCACATGGCCAGAGGCATGTGGTATCTCCGGATGTTTTGAGTGTGAGCGGTATGTGCGATATCGTCAGTGTCTGTGTGTGTGAGTGTATGCGATCGGGTGTGTGTGAGTGGATGCGATCGGGTGTGTGTGAGTGGATGCAATCGGGTGTGTGTGAGTGGATGCGATCGGGTGTGTGTGAGTGGATGCGATCGGGTGTGTGAGTGTCGGCAGAGGAGCACGGCGTGCTGGAGGAGGCTGGGAGCAGAGAGGCTGATCATGGGGAAGGCTGGGAGGGGGAGGCTGATGCTGGGGGAGACTGGGAGGGGAAGGCTGATGCTGAAGGAGGCTGGGAGGAAGGAGGCTGGGAGGAGAGAGGCTGATCCTGGGGAAGGCTGGGAAGGGGAGGCTGATGCTGAGGGAGGCTGGAAGGAGAGAGGCTGATGCTGGGGGACGCTGAAAGGAGAGAGGCTGACGCTGGGAGGAGAGAGGCTGATGCTGGGGAAGGCTGATGCTGAGGGAGGCTGGGAGGGGAAAGCTGATGCTGGGGAAGGCTGGGAGGACGGAGGCTGGGAGGAGAGAGGCTGATCCTGGGGAAGGCTGGGAGAGGGAGGCTGATGCTGGGGGAGGCTGGAAGGAGAGAGGCTGATGCTGGGGGAGGCTGGAAGAAGAGAGGCTGATGCTGGGGGAGGCTGATGCTGGGGGAGGCTGGGAGGGGGAGGCTGATGCTGGGGGAGGCTGGGACGAGGGAGGCTGATGTTGGTGGAGGCTGATGCTTGGGGAGGCTGATGCTGGGGGAGGCTGGAAGGAGAGAGGCTGATGCTGGTGGAGGCTGATGCTTGGGGAGGCTGATGCTGGGGGAGACTGGGAGGGGAAGGCTGATGCTGAGGGAGACTGGGAGGGGGAGGCTGGGAGGAAGGAGGCTGGGAGGAGAGAGGCTGATCCTGGGGAAGGCTGGGAACGGGAGGCTGATGCTGAGGGAGGCTGGAAGGAGAGAGGCTGATGCTGGGGGAGGCTGGAAGGAGAGAGGCTGATGCTGGTGGAGGCTGATGCTTGGGGAGGCTGATGCTGGGGGAGACTGGGAGCGGAAGGCTGATGCTGAGGGAGGCTGGGAGGGGGAGGCTGGGAGGAAGGAGGCTGGGAGGAGAGAGGCTGATCCTGGGGAAGGCTGGGAAGGGGAGGCTGATGCTGAGGGAGGCTGGAAGGAGAGAGGCTAATGCTGGGGGAGGCTGGAAGGAGAAAGGCTGAGGCTGGGAGGAGAGAGGCTGATGCTGGGGAAGGCTGATGCTGAGGGAGGCTGGGAGGGGAAAGCTGATGCTGGGGAAGGCTGGGAGGACGGAGGCTGGGAGGAGAGAGGCTGATCCTGGGGAATGCTGGGAGAGGGAGGCTGATGCTATAGGAGGCTGGAAGGAGAGAGGCTGATGCTGGCGGAGGCTGATGCTGGGGGAGGCTGGAAGGAGAGAGGCTGATGCTGGTGGAGGCTGATGCTTGGGGAGGCTGGGAGAGGGAGGCTGATGCTGAGGGAGGCTGGGAGGAGGGAGGCTGGGAGAGGTAGGCTGAGAGAAGAGAGGCTGATGCTGGGGGAGGCTGATGCTGGGGGAGGCTGGGAGAGGGAGGCTGATGCTGGGGGAGGGTGGGAGGAGGGAGGCTGGGAGGAGAGAGGCTGATGCTGGGGAAGGCTGGGAGGAGAGAGGCTGATGCTGGAGACAGAGAGGAGAGGCTGATGCTGGGAGGAGAGAGGCTGATGCTAGGATGAGAGAGGCTGATGCTGGGAGGAGAGAGGCTGATGCTGGGAGGAGAGAGGCTGATGCTGGGGGCAGAGAAGCTGATGCTGGGGGCAGAGAGGCTGATGCTGGTGCAGCATGGGGGATGGAGCACGATGGGGGGGTGCGCAGCATCGGGGATGGAGCATGATGGGGGGGTGCGCAGCATCGGGGATGGAGCACGATGGGGAGTGCGGAGTATGGCGGATGGAGCACGTTTGGGAGTGCGCAGCATGGCGGATGGAGCACGTTTGGGAGTGCGCAGCATGGCGGATGGAGCACGTTTGGGAGTGCGCAGCATGGGAGATGGAGCACGATGGGGAGTGCGCTGCATGGGGGATGGAGCACGATGGGGAGTGCGCTGCATGGGGGATGGAGCACGTTTGGGAGTGCGCACCTCCCCCCAACACACACACACACACACGCGCGCGCACTGCACAACACACCACACACACTGGGAACCACAAACAACTGCCCTACACAGACACCCACACACACAGACAACGCTGCACACACACAACACCCAACACACAAACACCGCGGCATACACAAATATACGCACATACCGCACAACACACACATTGCACAAAACATACCTCCCCCCAAAACACACCACAACCACACAAACCGCGCAACACACACACAACACGACAGACACACAGCGCTCCACAAACAACGCAACACACATACAACACCGCTCTCACCCCCCGCCACACCCAGACAACACCCAGAACATGTACAGCCCCTACACAAACACTTGGTAACTACACACAACAACATCTATATATATATATATATATATATATATATATATATATATATCTATAACAAAAATCATACATGAACTACACAATACATAAATTCTAGAATACCCGATGCGTAGAATCGGGCCACCTTCTAGTACTGTATATAAGAGCCCAGGCCACACTGTATAACATAAATTGGGCGGTCTGGTCTAATGGGTGTCACTGCTCTTCTGTCCAGCGCCTCCTCTCTTCTGCGATCTTCGTCCTCCTTTTACCCAGCCCAGGCCGGCATTGCGGTCCTGCACAGGCGCACTTTGATCAGCTCTGCTGAGGGCAGATCTATGTGCTGTAATATGCAGGAGCGAGGAAAGGTTAAAAGCCATCCGTGCATGCGCACTACAGTACTTTGATCTGCCCTGAGTACAAGGGAATAAAAATAAAACAAAGTGTTTTTCGTAACGCCACTTGCGGTATGCGGCTATATGGGGAAAGCCGCCGCTGCAAAGTCTCTCACTGCTGGGGCTAGTGGTATTAAGCAGCTTGCATGTGATGGCTCTCCGCAAGTAGAGCTAGGCCCCAGGGGAGGATGATGGTGGTTGTAGTATATAGATGCAGAGGTGTAGGAAGAATTCAGACAACACAGGGGCTGCGGTTTAACTTGTGCTTTACTCACTGGTTTGGAGCGTCTGCAACCCGGCTGGTGCTGGTCTCTACCAATCCAGTATTCCCTTTGTTCCAGTGCCGGTGTAGTGACCTGGTGAGCTTTACTTCCATGGACACGTTTGTAATTGGTGGGTCCCCGTGGCGTGGAGCGTTTTGGGGTCCCCTCCTGTTGTCACAGTCCTGGCCCGTATGGCAGGCAGCTTAAACCTTTTTTGGGTCCAACCTCTACCCTCGTTCCCAGGTTCCCTCTTTGCTGCTGTGCCCCGGACACAAATGTCAGTAAGGTCCTTGATGGTCCCCTCACCGGGCAGATTCTTATCAGGTGAGCCTGAAGCATCTTCCTGAACTATGGCTCTGTACCCCGCCAGTGCGCGGTCCAGTGCGTACTCTCTCTGGCAACCTTTTGACTCAGTCACTTTACACTTTCCGTCTGTGTATTGACTTCTGACTGAACGTCTTACTCACTTCACATCTAACTGACTTCTCTCCTGACTTCTGTCTGGCAAGATGTTCATCACTCCACTGACTAGCCTCTCCTCCTCCCAGGTTTCTAACTAGTGGATTGGATGAGTCCTGACCAATAGGTGGCCATCCATCAGTTCCATCTCTAGCTTGTCACCCAGTCTGGGGAAAAGGGCGTGGATTTGTGTGTGTTGTGGTGTTTACCGTCACTGGTCTTCCAGGAATCCGGGGTTAGTTGTAGTACCCTGTGGCACCTGACACTCAGGGGTGCCACAAATATGCTCTGATCTCAACCAACTATTCTAGATCTGGCAAGATGTTTATGCACTGCAGTCAGCTGCACCTGAGTCACCCACCACAGCGCTGCAGGCGTTCCTTGCCTTTCTGTACCTGTGAAAGCACTGTTCCCAGTCCAACATTACTGGCATCTGTATACAGTACAAATGGTAGACTGTAATCAGGGTAGGCTAGGATCTCTTCACCCGTCAAGGCCCCTTTCATTTGTCTGAAGGAGTGTTCTTCTGCTTCTCCCCAGTGAAATGGTGGGCCAGAGGTCTTCCCCTTCTTTGCTTGGCCTACTAAGAGCTCTTGCAAAGGCGCCGCCATCTTCATGTAGCCCTTGAAGAACCTTCTGTAGTAGCCTACCAAGCCAAGGAACTGACGTACCTCCCGAACGGTGGTGGGTGTGGGCCATTCCTGGATGACTGTGACCTTCTCTGGCTCTGGCGCTACTCCTTCATCACTGACCACATGACCTAGATACTGGACCTTCAATAAATGACACTTGGATGGCTTCAGCTTCATCCCATATCAGGATAGTGCTGCAAAGACTTCAGCCAGGTGTCTCAGGTGATCCTCATAGGTCTTGGAGTACACGATGACGTCACCCAGGTAGAGCAAGACTGTTTCAAAGTTGAGGTGCCCCAGGCAGCACTCCATCAACCTCTGGAAGGTCCCAGGGGCGTTGCAGAGTCCAAATGGCATGCTGTTGAACTCACAGAGGCCCATGGGGGTGGTGAAGGCTGTCTTCTCCCGATCTTCCTCTGCTGCAGATACTTGCCAGTAGCCACTAGAGAGATCTAGGGTAGAAAAGTAGTTAGAAGCTTTTAAGGCAGTGAGGGATTCCTCTATCCGTGGCAAAGGGTAGGCATCCTTGTGTGTTATCTGATTTATCCGTCTGTAGTCTACACACATCCTCATTGTGCCATCCTTCTTTTTCACCAGGACCAGAGGAGCTGCCCAAGGGCTGCAACTGTCCCTGATGACTCCTGCCTCCTTCATGTCCTTCAGTATGTCCTTTGTGCGCTGGTAATGGTCTGGTGGTATAGGCCTATGTATTTCCTTAATGGGAGGATGACTGCCTGTGGGTATGTGATGTTGCACCCCTTTGATTCTACCAAAATCTAGTGGGTTCTTACTAAAGACCTGCTCGTATTCCTACATGACCCGGCGAACCCCGTGTTTCTGGAAGGTGGGTGTAGAGTCAGTCCCCACATGGAGTTTCTGGCACCAGTCCTCTAACTGCTTTTGGGAGGTCTCGTCCTCTTTTGAGTTGGCTTGTGTCAGGGGACCTACAGGTGTTATAGCGTCATTTGGACAAGTAAACAGTTTGGCTATGGTAGCTGTTGTGAATGTTAGTTATGTTTTGGCTGCTGGGAGGCTCCCTCTGGTGGCCAGGAATGGTTTGGACTTGGACCAGGTGTGTTGTGCAGTGGGTGTTTCCTTTGCTAACTCTCTGGTTATTTAAATCCTGGTCTGATTGCAGGCTGTTGCCGGATGTCAGTTGTTCTTTGTATCACCAGCCTGCTTAATCCTGCTCTACACCACATCTTCCCCAGATAAGTGCTTGCTCTTTATTTATTGTCTGGTTCTTTTGTTTATCTGGGTTTGTCATTTGCTGTGGTTGGTTTCAGTTTATTTGCATGCAGGGATTTTCCCCCTTAGTGGATTGTTGAGGAACTCCCAGCAGTTCTGTGTGAAGTATAGCTCCTTTGGGTCCATGTGTTTGTGGCTTGTTGACTTTGTTATGATTCTTGTTTTCTGTTCATTGGTATGACAAGGGCACCTGGTATAGCACGGAGTTCAGATCGAGCGATCTGAGGGCCTTTTTGTACTATCAGGAAGTTGGTATTTTGCAGGGTTTTTCTCTGGCCACCATCAGTCCCTTTCCTGTCCTTTCCTATTTTAGTCAGCGGGGGCTTCACCTTTTGCTAATCCTGTCATCTACCTGTGTATTGTGTTTTTCCTATATCACCGCAGTCTTTGAATGTGGGGGGCTAGCTATTCCTGTCTATTTTCTGAGGCAGAGAGTTATTTATCTTTCCTACCTTTAGGATAGTTAGTTCTCCGGCTGGGTTCGCGGTGCACAGGATGTTAGTTCACCCCTCGGCTACTTCTAGTTGTGATGGTTAGTAAGGGGATGGCGGCCAGATTAGTTGCCAATGCTCTTGTCACCTTTTGCCAATGATTTGTGGTGGTCTTCCATGGTTCCGGATCATAACAGGTAGCATATCTCAGTAGTCTGGCTTCCTCCTCCCCACAGCTCAGTACTCGTACAGGTACTCGTCCCTTGTGTACGTCTACTACCCCCCTGGCTCTCAGAATCGTGGGCCAGTTTTCTGAATGAGTGGGCTCTACTACAGCCTGGTAATCCCGTCCTCTGAGACCTACCGCTGCTCTACACCACATCATCATTTCACTCCGTGGGGGTATCACAATGGGGTTAGCATCTATTATACGTACAGTACCAATTTCACTGCTTCCTCAGGATGACTCGGATCTCTTTTTGCAAGGCTCTCCGCGGTCCACCCTCAGCAATCTGGTGAAGCAACAACAACACTTCACCTAGGCAATTTTCTATGACATTAGTGCCTAAAATCACTTGTGGGTTCCTTTCTCTAACATCATTATCCACAACAATCAGTCCTTGTCCCTTCATTTCCTGCCTTCCCCCCTTTATGGTTACCTCTTTGACCCCAATCTGGTCTATAGGTTGTCCATTGGCTGCATAGATGGTGAGGTCAGGGTTCGGTGGTCTAAAGATCGTCATCCAACCAAAAACTACGGTAAAGGACATACGGGATTGTGGTTACCTGAGAACCAGTGTCCAATAATGCCGGGGTAGGGATCCCATCCAGGATGATGGACAGGAGCGGTCGTCCACCCACATACTGATCACGGCAGTGAACTGGGCCTAATCTTCTTAATCCTGCGGACTGGCCCTTGGCCCCAGGTTTGACCCGTTTAAAGGACAGGCCCTTGCATAGTGGCCTGCCTCCTGGCAACGACGGCAGATGGGTTGTCCAGACGAGTCATGGCGATCACTGCTCCTCCCTCGGGATGTAGGACCTCTTCTTCCCCGCATCCAAGGGACATCCTCTGGGCTATCAGCTAGCAGGATCCTAGGAGGGGCTTTGGATTCTGAGGGCAGTTGCACAGCTTTCAGGAGCCGGGCGACATCCTTGCTGAGCTGCTGCACTTGGGAGGATAGTGTATCTATGGCCTCTGCTGGAGTATTGAGTTTTTTTGTAGCTACCAGGGCCTGCGTGGAGGATTCCGCTCTGGCAGCCGGGAAACTGTTGAACCATGCTGGTGAGATGGGGTCTGTGTCCATAGGGATTTTAAGTGCTTTCACTGCCCTGTTTTTCAGAATGGCAAAGTCCACATCAGGGTGTTCCAAGAACCACAGCCTCATCTGTTTTCTATCCTCAGGGGAATGCAGTCCCTGCAAGAATTGTTCAGCCATCATCCGGTTTCCTTCCTGATCACTGACAGGATCCACAAGCTTGAGAGCCCGTAGTGCAGCTTGCAGCCTGAGGGCATAGTCTCTTATGCTATCTTGGAGCTTCTGGCGGCAGCTATAGATGTCCTTCCTCAGCTCTCCCTCGGTGCGGTTGTGGCGCCCTGGACAAGCCAGGTCGTCACAGAACTACACCAACACACCCCACACCCCGGTTAGGTACACCGAAGCCAAACACAAAATCCTTGTTGCCTTCCTCCAGGGGCTGATGTCCACACCAGGGGGTGGGCCAGGCGGTTGGTCCCGCCCATCGAGGAGTTCACAGTCCTGGAGGCGGGAAAAGGAGAGAGGGCAGATAGAGTTTGAAGTGGAAGTGAGAGGAATTAAAGTGGTGGAGGAGCAGTCTGAAGGCGGTCCGGGTGTGTGGCCCAGACGGAACAGCAAGGTTGGCAGACGGTGGTGACCGTCTGCAGGAGAAGCTAATTGGAGCAAACCGTATGGACCGTGGACGGGCGGTGGCCCGGCGGTACCGGATCAGAGAGTAAAGAGAAGCCAGCACCATCCGGCAGGGCTTACGGACCCCGACCAGGCTAGGAGTTGTCGTTAAATTTGTCAAATCCGTTAGCGAAGGGAACCTCCGGGGTTTCCCAGCAGTCAAGACCCGATTGAAGGAAACCGCTCAAACCATAGAGGGAAACACAGTCACCGCCAAGGCTACAGTTCCCAGGGCCAGAGCCTGCGGGCAAAAGGGGCTCCCTCAGTCTCCATCCAAGCTGGGGAGCGGGTTACCGGTGGGAAGCCATTGGAACCGTAACACAACACAGGTGCAGGGAAAGGCAGTCACCATCAACCTGCTGGGAGGAGAAACACCGCAGCCGTCTGTGGGACCCGTCCATCCAGCGGTTTGTTTTACCGGAGACTTTGCATTCGTCATTGGCTGAGTGAGTACCACCGTGCCGTGCGGCACAGCGCTGCCCCCGCGACCCTGCACCTCACCAGGCCCCATAACCCGCCTGCCATACATCCTTACCTCCCTCACCGGGCCCCGGGAAAACCAACCCCCTACCCACAGAGGGGAGAACCAACAACCAAGCTGCTCCCCGTCATCGCTCCCAGGATCCCTGTCCAGAGCAGTGGTGGTGTCACCAATCTCACCACAACCGTGGGTGGCGTCACGGACAATATCCCTAAATCCAAACCACCCCCTTTCACTCACGGGCGAGGAACGCCGCTCGAGTCCCCGGGATACGGCCCACCGCTCAAGCCACCACCGAGCAGCAGCAGCATCAGCCGGACCCGAGCAGTGGGTGAGCGCAGCATCCCCTCCGCCCGCGACACGGTTTTCAAAAGCAGCTGTTAGTTTGGCAAAAATAGTTTCTACAGAGCTCCGGTCATCATTGGTCCAGGCCTCAGCCTCCAACTCTGCTGCTCCAGTCAATTGCCCCAGCACCACGGCGGCCCTCTGCTTACCGGTCATTGCGTACATGTCCAGCAGGGTGCTGATCTTCTTCTTCAATCCAGTCAGGGTGTCTGCTTTGCCGGCGTATTGGGGCAGCCAGTGCGCCCCTGGGACGTACGGTAAGGAGATCGGCATAATCAGAGAGACTTCGGCCGGCGCAGCTGCGACCGTGGCTCCGGCACTAGGCGCTGCTGCGTTCGTCGCGCCGGGGCCTGGCATCGCTTGGGGTGCGTCGCCCTGGATGGGGGCATTAGCACTCGCGGCGCCCATCTTCCCTCGGAGTCCCGCTTCTTCTTTCTCTGCAGGTTACTCCCTCCTCTTCCGGGGTCAGAACGCTCTGGGGATTCTGGGGCGGCCACACCTCTTCGTGGGCGGTGCTCTTCTCTTTCGCACGGACTGCAGCTTTCAACTTCGCGCGCTTTTGATGATGACAATATGGCAGCGGTTCAAATTTTGCGGTTGGACCTCTGAGGCACACGGTCACCTGCCTAACAGGTCTAGTCCTTATCCTGTTCGTGACGCCAGATGAGTCACCCACCACAGCGCTGCAGCGTGACACTGTGGGGACGGCTCTTGGGGGATACCTTCTGTCCACCAGTCAGTCAGGTTTCTTTATATGAAGTCGTGACGCCACTCTCGGTAGTTGTGGTCAGGGATGGGTGACCGCCACTGCAGTTTAACAAGTGTCTGGGGCTAATGGTATTGAAGTCGGGTGGTGCGGCCTCCCGAGAGTGAGGCTGGCCCCAGAGGCTCGGGAGTATATGCGTGGAACCACAGGTCACAGAATGACTCAAACACAGTCCAGAAAGTCTTATAACTTGTTTACTCACTTTTGGTTGTTTCTGTGAGATGCCCAGGCGATACTGTGATAACCAGGTGGAACTAGGAATTCCTGTAGGCCGTTCTGAGGGTAACTATCAACTCGCCTTCCTTGCACTCTTGTTTTGTTTGGGAGGACCCCTTACTTGTAGTATGGTGGGATTCCTCCAGGAAAGCTGTTTCTGACTCCACTCCCCTCCCTGGCCCATCTGCCGGCAGCGTAGAAGTTGGTGAGATGGCTTCTGGCCCTGTCCCCTTGTGGGTCCCCTTGTTGCTGCTTGAGCTCGGACTCTGTGTTTCCGGTGAGGTACCGCAAGTACCCTAACCGGCAGGTTGAGCAGCTCCAGGTGATTAGATTTCTGCTCTGGGGACCTATATCCCCGTGCGTGCCAGAATACCAGCGGTCTCCGTACTCGGCCACCTCTCAGTAGGTGTCTTTCAGGCTGACCCACAGGTACCCATTCTCCCCCGTTAACAGCTACCACACTCCACAGGGTCTGGCTAGCATGGGTGTACGTCTGCTCCCTTCCACACTCCTGAACACTCTGCTCTAGACTGCTTGCTCCTCCTCCTTTTCCTGTCTCTCTGCTTCTAGCTTCCAGCCCCTCCTCTACACCCCTTGCAGGCAATTGAAAGTTAACATCTTTGGGGCTACCCAAGGGTCCCTCCTAATGGTGTGGGAGACCTGGTTGCTAGGTGTTTGTATGTGCACACATCATCCAGGCCTGTGGAGATTACCTGGAAGCACTGCCCCAGCATGGGTGCAATACTCTGTGGTGCCTGACCAAGTCAGGGGCGCCACACACCAACACTGCACTGCAGTCAGCTTCACAAACACTGCACTGCAGCCAGTCAGATGCTCCAACATTGCACTGCAGTTCACCAGCATTGCCCTGCAACGATTCAGCTGCATCAGCACTGAACTGCAGCCAGTCAGCTGCACTAACACCGCACTGTAGCCAGTCAGCTTCACCAGCACTACACTGCAGCCAGTCAGTCAGCTGCACCAGCACTGCCCCACAGCAATTCAGCTGCAAGAAACACTGCACTGCAGCCACTCAACAACACCAACACTGTAACCTTAAAAAACAGTAAGGGGCAGAGTGGTAATTCTCAGACTCCGTGCAGTTCCTAGAGGTCGGACCCCCAGAGATAATATGGTGATGGTATATCCTAGCTATAAGCCACCACTTTGTGAGACTGGAAAACCCCTTCTGTCTTTTTTAGCCCCATGTGCACAGGATGCAGAGCTAAATTTGTGATTCAACTGCTCTTTTTACAGCAGAGAGGTAATACAATGCGGTACGTTTATCTGCAGAGCTATGGTTAACCGCTAAGAACACATCGGTATGAAATGAGCCAAATGACAAACTCAGCTCTGCTGCATCTGTAGCTACAATCGCTGGCAAAAAATCATATCAAATCTTTTAAAGTCACAATACAACAAAGAGATAACTAATGTGAAACTCCCTGACTAATTGGATATGATTCTGCGTTAAATCTGTTAATAAAACTCAATTATAGGGTAATTTGTCCGGAGTCCAAATTTTAACTTATTTCTATCATTAGGTACTCTAAGAAAAAAAAAGGTGAATGTCTAAGAATCACAAAGCATATTGGGTGAAGATACTGAAAGCAATTGGTTGATATGTGCTACAAATAAGGAAGCGAGGCTGGGGATTCCCCCTGGAAGTTCCCAGACATTACAGCCTTCAACCTCTGCACAGGCCAGTATAGTGCTGACTGCACAGGCGAGAGCTGCCCAGCCCTGGATGTAACATAGGAATAATACTCTCAGATGGAAGAGCCAAAGCCCGGACAATAAGGTAAGTGAGCAATACATTCGTATTAAGTCGTCATTACTAGCTTATAGTGATGAGTGAGCACTACCATGCTCAGGTGTCCGGTACTCGTAACTAGTGATGAGTGGGCACTACCATGCTCAGGTGCTCAGTACTCGTAACTAGTGATGAGCGAGCACTACCATGCTCGGGTGCTCAGTACTCGTAACTAGTGATGAGTGGGCACTACCATGCTCGGGTGCTCAGTACTCGTAACTAGTGATGAGCGGGCACTACCATGCTCGGGTGCTCAGTACTCGTAACTAGTGATGAGCGAGCACTACCATGCTCGGGTGCTCAGTACTCGTAACTAGTGATGAGCGAGCGCTACCATGCTCAGGTGGTCGGTACTCGTAACTAGTGATGAGTGGGCACTACCATACTCAGGTGCTCGGTACTCGTAACTAGTGATGAGTGGGCACTACCATGCTCGGGTGCTCAGTACTCGTAACTAGTGATGAGTGGGCACTACCATGCTCGGGTGCTCGGTACTTGTAACTAGTGATGAGTGGGCACTACCATGCTCGGGTGCTCAGTACTCGTAACTAGTGATGAGTGGGCACTACCATGCTCGGGTGCTCGGTACTTGTAACGTGATGAGTGGGCACTACCATGCTCAGGTGCTCAGTACTTGTAACTAGTGATGAGTGGGCACTACCATGCTCGGGTGCTCGGTACTTGTAACTAGTGATGAGTGGGCACTACCATGCTCGGGTGCTCGGTACTTGTAACTAGTGATGAGTGGGCACTACCATGCTCGGGTGCTCGGTACTTGTAACTAGTGATGAGTGGGCACTACCATGCTCGGGTGCTCAGTACTCGTAACTAGTGATGAGTGGGCACTACTATGCTCGGGTGCTCGGTACTTGTAACTAGTGATGAGTGGGCACTACCATGCTCGGGTGCTCGGTACTTGTAACTAGTGATGAGTAAGCACTACCATGCTCGGTACTTGTAACTAGTGATGAGTGGGCACTACCATGCTCAGGTGCTTGGTACTTGTAACTAGTGATGAGTGGGCACTACCATGCTCAGGTGCTCGGTACTCGTAACTAGTGATGAGTGGGCACTACCATGCTCGGGTGCTCGGTACTTGTAACTAGTGATGAGTGGGCACTACCATGCTCGGGTGCTCAGTACTGGTAACTAGTGATGAGCGGGTACTACCATGCTCAGGTGCTCAGTACTCGTAACTAGTGATGAGCGAGCACTACCATGCTCAGGTGCTTGGTAATTGTAACTAGTGATGAGCGGGCACCACCATGCTCGGGGGCTCAGTACTCGTAACTAGTGATGAGCGGGCACCACCATGCTTGGGCACCATGAGCAGTTGGACACTCAGACAGGCTTGACACATTTACCAACTATGATGGAAGTCAATGGGGAACTAAAGCATTTTTCTGGAAAATTTGTAGTTGAGTTCCCCATAGACTTCCATTATACTCGAGTCGTGCCCGTGAGACCTACTTGATTTGAGTACCGAGACCCCGAGCATGGTAGTGATCACTAATAACTACGACTGATCGGAGGCATTGACATCTTGAATAGAGCAGTTTTGCATTTTGAAGCTCAAATCTGGGGCAGTGATGTTTTATTCTGGGAGTATTTATTTAAACAATTGAAAGAAATGGTCCTAGAATTAAATTTGTAGATTACATCTTTTGTATGCAAAAATTTTGTATTTGCTTTTTAGAATGTTTTTTTTTTTTTTTTTTAATCAATGCTTAGATACTTTCCCCTTTAGCCTTCCTGTTTATATCATTATTGATTCACTTCTGTGTTTTATATAGGGAGAACAGGGAGAGTCTACTGTAAAGGATGCTTTACACGCTGCGACATCGCTAACGATATATTGTCGGGGTCACGCCGTTAGTGACGCACATCCGGCGCCATTAGCGACATCGCAGCATGTGACACCAAGGAGCGACAATCAATGATCACAAAATCGTCAAAAATCGTTGATCGTTGACACGTCGCTCCTTTTCATAATATCGTTGGTGGTGCATGCCGCAGGTTGTTCCTCGTTCCTGCGGCGTCACACATCGCTGTGTGTGACACCGCAGGAACGACGAACATCTCCTTACCTGCGTCCACCGGCAATGAGGAAGGAAGGAGGTGGGCGGCATGTTCCAGCCGCTCATCACCGCCCCTCCGCTTCTATTGGCCGGCTGCTTAGTGACGCTACAGTGACGTCGCTATGACGCCGAATGCACCTCCCCCTTGAAGAAGGGATTGTTCGGTGGTCACAGCTACGTCGCTGAAAGGGTATGTGCGTGTGACGCTGCCGTAGCGATAATGTTCACTATGGCAGCGATCACCACATATCACACATACGACGGGGGCGAGTGCTATCGCGCACGACATTGCTAGCTATTGCTATCGATGTCGCAGCGTGCAAAGCAGCCTTAAGGGTTAGCCGTTGATGAATGGGGGCACCGTATAAATAAGGGTGTTTCACTCCATTGACCGGGAAAGACAGAACGTCGTTAGGGATTATTATTTTTAGTCCCGACATTATGCTCCTTTTAAGTGGTCATGTGGGTATATATATATATATATATATATATATATATATATATATATATATATATATATATATATTATTTTATTTTTTTTAATATATATATATATATATATTGATATTTCCTGGGCCCACAGCTTGTACCTGTATTTGTTATTTATGTGTTTGTGTTGTGTCTGTTTGGGGAAGTTTTTAATTATAATCTAATAAAATTGATGTTTTTATATTTTGAAAATAATAATAATAGTAATAGTAATAATAAATGCTGCTAGTTACCTTTATACAAATGAATATTATTATTAAAAAATAAATACAAGAAATAAGAGGACATAGACCAGTGTCAGACTGGGGCTGCAGGAGAGCTCACTAATCAGCCCCATGCAAATATTACATTCACAAATTTACCTATGTTATATATATATATATATATATATATATATATATATATATATATATATATATATATATATATATATATATATACAGTATATCCTAATATACTGGTTAGTTTGTAAAATGAAGGCTGAGACGCTTCCTTTGTCTGTACATAGTGAAAAAAGTGTATTGTGACAACTACTGATCATGTTTGGGGAGTGAGTGACAATTTACTGCAAAGGGGCCCACCAGAGGATTTTCCTGCTCTCCTGTTGGCCAGTCCGATCCTGGACTTAGTACAATATACATTATATCCAATGGAAAAATTGAGTTCAAAATACATTATAAATATAGCATAAATTTTATTAGATCATAGAAAAATATATTTTTTTAAATATCATTAAATGTATAGAAACTATGTATAAAACTATAAAACTAACTATGTATAAAAAGTGGTATACAAATTCATATGGAGATATAAGTGTGGATCACATAGATGAAACAAATGACACAAGTACAATAAGGGTAGGGAAAAGCAGGTCATATAAATAAATGCAATATATATTATATCTATGCCTACTAGGGCTACAGCTCACCATACACATAATCCTAAGGTAGCCACAATGCTCATAAGGATTTCCCACATACTAAGGACAATGAACGGTAAAAATACAAAGTTAGAAAATCTTCTCCTGCTTACCCATTGTACACCCTGCACCTGGTCAGCGAGTCACCGACCCAACGCGCGTTTCGTGTAGGGCTTCCTCGGGGGGCCATAAGTACAATGTCTGTATAAATAAACCGTACCAATGTATATCTCTGATTTTTACATGGGAACGCAGAGGTTTTTTCCTAGATTCTGTAAAACTTTAAAAAAAAATGCTAAAGTAATAAGAGGATGTAGTATAAGGTCTGTATAAATGAACTGTACCTCTGTACACTTCCAATTTCATACATGAAAACACAAATTCTGGCAAAATTCAGGAAAAAAAAGTAGTTATGTTGTTAAACTTTAAAAGCGTGTTTTTGGCCTGTAGCAAATATGAAAAAAAGCAGCAGATATGAAAAGAATAACATGATAAACTATACTCACCTCTCCTCCTCCCCTCTTCTTCCTGGCAATCCAGTGCAAATTCTCCAGTCACATAACCATTGTTTTAATTATTGTTCAATCAATGATACACGTGAAAATAAAAAACTTTGTAATATATCTTATCAGAGTCTCCTGGCTTGATTTTTAACGCTCAATTAATGGGTAAAATCTGTCTTCAGTGAAGACATTCCCATTACTGAGATAGGAGATGACAGTTGGTGCTTTTAAAATTCTATGGAGATGGGAGGATCTAGAGGATGAAACGATAGTTACAGTGTAAAATAATAAATACTGGTGAATTAATCAGAATAATCAGATCCAATTTCCATTTTCATGGTTCAATTTGAATTGTTTTATTCATTGTAGAAAAAATACATTTTGCGTCTATGAAAAAAATATATACGGTATTTCTTTGCAGTGATTCCATTTTTTAAATTTGAATATTTTTTATTTTTATACATGTGAGTAATTGTCACAGACTTTAGGTATAATGAAAATATTATTATTAACATTTTTATTATTAGTAAGTCATAGTAGAAGTAGTACTGATAGTGGAAAAAGTAGTAGTAGAAATATCAGTAGTATCAGTAGTAGTAGGCGGCAGTGGTGGTATGGAATTAGTATCACCGTTTTATGCATTTTTTTTATGTCTTTTTATTTCCAAAATACATTGTTCTTATGTGCCCAACACATTATATACTGTCATCTACGGTATGTTTGTAGGCAGGGGCAGACATATTATTGGTGCAACCTGTGTAGCAGGGGCCAAAGAGGTAAGGAGGCTCATTTATACCTCCAAAGCAGGTGTAATTTTGCATTTTTAGGAGTTCTTGAGCTGCAAAGGGCCCATATATTGTTCTTGCACAAGGGCCCTTTTCTGTCCATCAGTGTTTGTAGAGTTCAGGTGCAATTGCCCTATGCACATCTGCAGGACTGCCGTTAGCAGTGTACTGCGCCAGCAGCAGGGCTGCTGCTCGGATCCGGATCAGCGGTGGCTCGAGGGATTTCCGGACCCGGGAGGGGTCGCGCGGTCACCCGAAATAAAAGGGGGGTATTTACAGGAGATTTTGTGGTTAGGGTTCGTGATGCCACCCACGGTGTGTGGTAAGGTGGAATACCACCGCTGCTGTTGGGAGCGCCTGGTGGCGATAGAATGGCAGCCAGGTGTTTAACCCCTCCGTGGGTAGGGGGAAGTGCCCCGGGGCTTGGTGATGGTGAATGGGGAGCTTCATTGGGGAGGAAAGGGTCACTGCGTACTCACTCAGTCCAATAATGCTGACACCGACAACTTGTAAACCGGAATTCTTAGCACCGCTGTAGCAGGGAGGGAGTACGCTGGCATCCTGTGCCCGATGGTGTTGCTTGTTAGCCTGTTACCTTTTCCTTGGCACTTTCTTTACTGGTTGGCCCCTGTAGTATAAAACTAGTCGGGTCCCGCTCACCTGTATGGCTAACGGAGTGAGCTTGCTCTCAGGGTTCACGCTTAGGATTTTCTGGACTATGCATTGGGAAAGTCCTATGCCCCTCTTTGCGCTAGTACCCCTATTTTGGCCCCTGCCTAACCAACCCCCCAAGTGGGCAGCCCTATTCCCTTCAGGCTACACATTGGTGTGTCTGGTGGGTGTGGTGCAGAGTGTTTCTAGGGTTTTGATTAGCTTGTTCTTAGCAACACCAAAGGCCAGGGACCCGTAACCAAGGAGGAGATGGACACCATGCAGAAGGGCAGATTGCACAATGTCCTGTGACGACCTGATAGGCCAGGGCGTCACAGAAGGAGTGTAACAATCGCGATCATAGAGGTTGAGACCAGGCCCGGGGGTGGAGGGGGTCCACCAACCCAAGTGCCTACTTCATTCAGCTGGATGTGTGTCTGAGGGTCCATCAGGTCCCTGCCCTAAAATACACACTGATGGCCAAACAGAGGCCAACAGCTGACATCGGTGTGCTGGGCAGTGGCGTTATGACGGTGATGTCATGCATCAGTTGCTGGCCACTGCTCCAGCTACAGAAGAAGACATGGTGTGACTTGGCAGCGGGGGAAGGTGAGTAGAATATTTGTGTTTTTTTATGCATCAGAGGCAGAGCATAGAACATATACAACAAGAAGAGGCCCAGGATGGGGACATATATACCAGGAAAATATATAGCAGGAGAGATATATACCAGGAAGGGGGACATAAATACCAGGAAGGGGCCCAGGATGGAGACATATATACCAGGATGGGGGCAAATATACCAGGAAGTGGCCCAGGATAGAGACATACTGTGTATATCAGAATGGGGGACATATATAGCAAGAAGGGGGATATATTTTCAAGGAAGTGGCTAAAGATGGGGACATGTATACCAAGATAGGGGACAAATTTATCACAAAGGGGCTCAGGATGGGGACTTATACCAGGATAAGGAAATATTTACAAGGAAGAGACTCAAGATGGGGACATATATACCAGGATGAGACTCAGAATGGACACATTTATTAAAATAGGCAACATAATTACCAGAAATGAGCCCAGAATGGAGACATATTTATCAGTATGGGGCACATATTTACCATGAAAGGGCTCAGATGAGGATAGTTATAACATGATGGGGGACATATTTACCAGGAAAGATGTATAGTGCACAGTGTCAGGCTTACAGACTATTAGTGAGGCACATACTATTAGATCAGGTGGGCTTCCCAGCACTATATAGATGCACCCCATTAGGACAGACATTCTAGTTTACAAGGCCAGCATTGATGGGCCTGACTACCGTACATTCTGCATAGAAAATAAAATATAAGTAGTAAAACAAAAAGCATAAGTAATTTGGGGTAATAATAATGGTCGATGTTTTGGTCAAAATATGCCAACTCGCAAACCACATCAAGGGTCGTCAGTGTCTTGCGAGTCCCTATACTAACAAGAAAAGGAAAAAAAAATAAAAAACAGCAGAAAAAAGGCTCATTCCATGTATATGCAAGGCATTCCCTGCCCTCCTCCAGTGCCAAAAGCTACCCAGGGCTCATAGTTTTTGCTAAAAGGGGAAGCCCAAACAAGCCAACCACCTCTTCTATCTTAGTATGGCCTTTTTATGCAAGAGTGGGCGATAGATGACTCGGAGATTAAAAAGATTGAAAAATACCAAAATCACAGCCTTGTCCTTTCTGGCCCTGCTCAATATTTTGATAAATATGGCTGCCTTTTTTCTGCTATGTTTTTTGAAGATGTTATGTTCTTTTGCTGTGTTACATTAACCCCTTCCTGAAAATGGGCATACCATCCTAATTGCAGCCCTCTGACTAGGATATGATATTATCATAAGGTGGGTGGACAGTGTTGGTCAACAGTACATCCAAAGCCTGAGACCCAAGATAACTCAAATTTTGGCCAATGAACCCTTTAGATGCTGTGGTCATTAACAGCCGCAGCATCTAGGTCTAGTCAAAAAGAATAGATTCCTCATATCACCCCATTGGCACCGTGCAACCAAATTGCAGGGTGCTGTATGATTGCCATAGCAGCTAGAAGCATAATAAAAAAAATAAAGTATTCGCATGAAATAAAAACAGTTCTTCCATAAGGAGAAGACAAAGGATGGCAACCACAAAAAACAAGACTGAAAAAACTTTGAATTAGATTTTTGGCAACTTGCTTATCATGGTCATTCATCTGCGTTAGGATGTGATGTAGCAGCAGTGTACAGTAACCTGTGTCACAGTCAACAGCGCCGTGTCGTTCCAACCTTAAAGGGTTTGTCCACTTCTGATTTAACATGTTTCCCCCAGATAAAACAATAAAGCCTATACTCACCTCCCGTACCAGCGCCATTCTTGCCGTGCCGGAGCCTGCGGTGTTGGGGCTCACTTGGTATTTTGACATCACGCGAGCCCCAGGTGTAATCAACCCTGGCTTCATTCTCCCTGCCTTTGGACCAAACGAGCAATCAACAGGAAGTGAGCAGAGCCACAGAGCTCACTTCCTGTTGATTAACTCGTTTGGTCCGAAGGCGAGGAGAATGAAGCCGGCTTTGATTAGACATGGGTGATGTCACAACCACATGTGAGCCCCGCCACAGTGCGCTGCGGCACGACGCCATAACGGGAGGCGAGTATATTATGTATTTGTGGCGCCCCTGAGGCTTCCGTCGCCACAGGTCATTGCACCCCACCAGCGGTGTGATGCCCCATTCTGGGAGAGGAAGAGAGTGAACTCCGGTCCCCTGGTAAATCCACACTACACCCATTGTTAGGTACATACTGGGACCAGGGAAAGTGGCAGGCAACCCTCCCATGCTGCATGCTGAGAGGGGCTGTAAGACCCATCCCTGCTCCCATAGGGTGGTAGCTTAGCAACTGGGGAGGTGGGAGGAGCCACCAGAGAGCAGATAGAGAAAGGAAGGTCAAGTTTAGTTTCAGTTTACCTCAGAGAGTGAGAGAGAGAGAAGCAGCATGTAGTTGGAGGAGAAGAACGAGAGAAAGGAGGGAGGAGGAGGCCTGCTGAGGCAGGCAAGGAGGAGAAAGAAGAGAAGGAAAGAAAGGGTCGCAGGGCCGCGGGTAGTCCTGTAGGTACCACGAGCTGTCCTTGTTGGGTACCGAAGCCGAGGGCCCAGAGGCGCTACGAGTAGCTGCAGGCTGCGGTGGCCTGGTCCACAGTGACATCGGTGGAGTGATTAGCTGCGACAGGGGACGGTCCCTAGAGACTGGAGGAGTGAAAAGACAATCTCCAGACAGTAAAAACCGAGGCCCAGGGAATTGCAAGCTCCCAGGGCCAGAACCCAGAGCAGACCTTCAGAAAAGGGGTAATCAGCCGACAGGTGACCCCCCAGCCTGGAGGCTGTAATGGAGGCCAAGCCAAGTCCATCTAACTAAGGCAAGGCTAGTGAAGACAGCAGAGAAAGAGACACTAAGAGAGAGGGTACCGGATTTCACACTCTGAATCACCCAGAAGACGGAGGTCCCTGACAGCGGTCCCAGCAGTCCAAGGGTTCTGCCTGCCCTGACAAGAACTGTGAGTAAAAGAACTTGAACTGCATCTCTGAAGTTGCCTCAGTTATTTCATCTGCATAGACATTTACAAGCACCAACTGTGCCCGGGCATTGCTCCACCTGTGGGGAGCAGTACTACCATTGCTGCCATAACATCATCCCGGAGGTCTCACACAGCAGCGGCGGCTTATTAGCCGCATACCACAGGTGGCGTCACGAACACAAACTTTAACTTAAGCCACATACTCTACTGACACCCACCAGGGCCACGGAGCCGGGCCCAGCCACCACTGACTACCACCGGACTAGTCCGGCCCGGCACCGGGTGTCCCATAGCCCTGGGGTGGGCGAGTCAACTTTGGCGTCACGAACAGGATTTCGTGCCCGGTCTAACCGGGTACTGTGCGCCTGGAGAACCGTGTGACAGACTGTGTACTTTACTGAGAAACCGCCGCCATTAGCGCTGCTGAGAGCGGGAAGAAGGGGGGCGTGCAAGAAGAAAGGGCGCGAAGAGAAGCCCCGCCCCCTTGTCCAAGAAAAGCGCGCGAAGCGGTGCCCGCCATAGAAAGCGGAAGAAAAAGAAGTGGTGACCAAATAAGCTGGCCGGCTGGCAGACAGAGTTTAAAAAGCCAGACCAGCAGACATCGAAAATGTACCTTATCGCAAGCGGAGTGATGCCGGTCGTGGTGGGCTGGGCGCCAGTCTGGCGCCAGATGCAAGTGCAGCCTCCGGCACCGCCGCCGAGAAGGGAAAGGGAGAAGCCGAGTGGCGTGGTCGAGCACCCGAGCAGTAATCCCGCAAGCGTTCCCCAGGTCGGCAGCATGGCAGAGAGGCTGCAGGAGTGTACACCTGGGACCGGGAAGATGGATCCCGAGCTGGACCTGCTCCGGGAGGAAATGCGAATCCTGGCTCGGAGACTGCGTAACCTGCAAGCAGAGGTGGACCGGCGGAGTGAAACACAGATGGTGCCGGAGAGTGTGGGCCACAGGATGGAGGCCGCGGAGCAGCGACCGGGTGAGCAATGTGAAGCCCCGACCCGTCCGGACCCACTGACCCACCAAGCGCCACCGCCCTGTCCCTCCACTGTCCCGTAGGCCTTCCCCGCCAGCCCCGCAAATGCTCGGTGGGGCACCGGAGGCCTGCCCGAAACCCCCGCAGACGGAGCCTGGGGAGGGGTGGACCCCGACCAGCTAGTGGGCCCCCTACCGAGTCCCCCTGTGAGTCTCCTGGGAGCGACATCCCCGGGAGTGCACTGGGACGCAGCGCCCATAGAGAGTAGGGGACTGCAAAAGCCCCTGCGCCCCAAGGAAACCGCACTGGCAAACGAGCTGACCTGCCGGAGATTGGTGCAGGAGTACCAGCAGGAGCGGGAGGCCCGGGAGGAGACGGCCTCAGAAGAACCGGAGTGGCGCCGCACTATGCCAGCGTGCAGCGTCTCTCCTGTCAGCAGCAGCCGCAGCACTACCTCAAGGCAGACCCAGGTCACAGAACTGAGCAGAGGTCCTGTGACAGCCACGCAAGAAACGCAGACCAGGATCTCCATGGCCTACATGCTGCCCAGGGCCCTGCCAAAGAAGGACCCCTGCAATGAAGAGTAAAGATGAAGAGCTGCTGAACTGTAAATAGCCCCTGTTTGCCCCTCATTCTTTTCGAAGATGACACCCTTTCCTACTGTACTGCCCCTGATTCTTTTTGAAGACGTCACCCCCATGTTATGTGCTACCGGGCCACTGAACTGGAATGTGGGCCCCGGTGGAAGTGTATGTGTTATGTCCTACCAGGCCACTGGACTTAGTGGCTGGTATGTTGTTGATATGTTATATGTAACCAGGCCATTGGACTTAATGGCTGGTTGAAGATGTCACTTTAGTTTGATTGAAAGAAACGAACTGCCGGGCTACTGGACTTGTAGTAGCCAAAAATGTAATTAGTTGCACCCGTTGTGCCCCCTACCAGAATTATGGGGGATTTGCTTGAACCGTGCAATGAACTGGAAGTGCACACTTAGAGTTTTCTTTATAAGAAGTTTGCAACGTTTATGATATGTGCCTCCCATAAAGGGAAGAAATGTTTTACTGTTTTATGTTATTGCATACAAAAATGTTTTTGCAGTGTCTCTACATGTTTTTGTTGTTTTTCAGCCCGAGGACGTGCTGGGATTTGCTGTGGGGGAGTGTGGCGCCCCTGAGGCTTCCGTCGCCACAGGTCATTGCACCCCACCAGCGGTGTGATGCCCCATTCTGGGAGAGGAAGAGAGTGAACTCCGGTCCCCTGGTAAATCCACACTACACCCATTGTTAGGTACATACTGGGACCAGGGAAAGTGGCAGGCAACCCTCCCATGCTGCATGCTGAGAGGGGCTGTAAGACCCATCCCTGCTCCCATAGGGTGGTAGCTTAGCAACTGGGGAGGTGGGAGGAGCCACCAGAGAGCAGATAGAGAAAGGAAGGTCAAGTTTAGTTTCAGTTTACCTCAGAGAGTGAGAGAGAGAGAAGCAGCATGTAGTTGGAGGAGAAGAACGAGAGAAAGGAGGGAGGAGGAGGCCTGCTGAGGCAGGCAAGGAGGAGAAAGAAGAGAAGGAAAGAAAGGGTCGCAGGGCCGCGGGTAGTCCTGTAGGTACCACGAGCTGTCCTTGTTGGGTACCGAAGCCGAGGGCCCAGAGGCGCTACGAGTAGCTGCAGGCTGCGGTGGCCTGGTCCACAGTGACATCGGTGGAGTGATTAGCTGCGACAGGGGACGGTCCCTAGAGACTGGAGGAGTGAAAAGACAATCTCCAGACAGTAAAAACCGAGGCCCAGGGAATTGCAAGCTCCCAGGGCCAGAACCCAGAGCAGACCTTCAGAAAAGGGGTAATCAGCCGACAGGTGACCCCCCAGCCTGGAGGCTGTAATGGAGGCCAAGCCAAGTCCATCTAACTAAGGCAAGGCTAGTGAAGACAGCAGAGAAAGAGACACTAAGAGAGAGGGTACCGGATTTCACACTCTGAATCACCCAGAAGACGGAGGTCCCTGACAGCGGTCCCAGCAGTCCAAGGGTTCTGCCTGCCCTGACAAGAACTGTGAGTAAAAGAACTTGAACTGCATCTCTGAAGTTGCCTCAGTTATTTCATCTGCATAGACATTTACAAGCACCAACTGTGCCCGGGCATTGCTCCACCTGTGGGGAGCAGTACTACCATTGCTGCCATAACATCATCCCGGAGGTCTCACACAGCAGCGGCGGCTTATTAGCCGCATACCACAGGTGGCGTCACGAACACAAACTTTAACTTAAGCCACATACTCTACTGACACCCACCAGGGCCACGGAGCCGGGCCCAGCCACCACTGACTACCACCGGACTAGTCCGGCCCGGCACCGGGTGTCCCATAGCCCTGGGGTGGGCGAGTCATATTAATATACCTGGCAGAATCATGTGGAATCAGAAGGGGTTATCCTAGTAGTGGACAACCCCTTTAATGCCAAAATAGGCTTCATCCTGAAGTGGTTAAAAGAACACTATGTATTAAGCAAGGCTTTCAAAGAGCAATGGCTGACATAGTGTCATAGAGTAATTCACTGCAGACTCTTCATATACACTATAAGGCAATGGTAAAATTGGAAGAGGTGGTAGGCCCATTTGGGCTTCCACTTTTAGCTAAAATTTAGAGCCTGGGTAGCTTTAGTCAATACAGGAGTGCAGGGAATGACTTTGCCTCTTTACCTAGTCAACAGCTTAAGACAAAAATAAATAAAAAAGCAAAAAGCAAAATGAAAATCTGAATGGTGTCATGAAGGAAAAAAAAACTCACACTCCTCCGCCTTCTGTATTAATGCTTTAACCATTCAGTTCTCTTCACAAGACATTCAAATCCTCAGTAACAATCTTACTGATAGCAGCCAAAGCGCTAAGTGCTGGGATATCTCTGCCTGGCGCTCATACTCTATACTAAATAAATGAAAAGGTTTTGAAAATTTTTCTTCCAGTTTTCACCCTTTGCAAATTATTAATGCGTCTATCCATCATGTGATTTCCATAATTCCACGAGTTTTTCTTCTACAAGTTCAACGTTGATGTCATGATCCAGGCCGGCTTTTCCCTGCTGCTGGTTACACCCAGCTCTAGCCAGAGTCAGGGGTTAACTTCCCTTGCCTCGTTTTGGATCCCAGGACACTATATCTTACCTATCTATGCCTACCTATGCTTCAGTGCCAGTGATATTTCTGCCTTGCAGCTTGTATACTGGCTCTGGTGAGTGTTCCCGATCTGTCCTGCCTCCCTGCTACTGTGTCCTGACTTGTACACTTCCTTGTTCATCTGCCTGTCCCGGTCCCTGACTTCCCGCTCCTGTCTGTTTATGTTTCCCTCTGCATACCTGATATCCTGGCTTTCGACTCAATGTTTTCTAACTTGATTTTGATACTCCACTTGCAGTGACTTGACTTTTCTGGCTACACCCTGAGTGTTTGACTACTCTATTTCCCCCAGGTGGTTCGCCTGTTAACTGCCTGCTGAAGTTACTCTGCTGTACTTCAGCTGCTTTTCTGTTACAGTGTCATTTTGTCTCTCCTTCACTACTCTGCTGCCACCTAGTGGGGAATACGCTGCACTATGTCTTACTAGCCCTTTGTACAGCGTGATATTTGAGAGTGTAATGAATGGCAACATGTAAGCCTGTACGCTCACGATTAGCTTTTGGTGAGTTTTTGAAGCTGCATATTTTTGTTGCTTCTAAAACCCCGTGTCTTCCCATTCCAGCAAAGTGGATGGGATTTATAGAAATCCCCTGCCCACTGTGGTTCCTTTTAACTTAGTGTAAACTGACCTGCGATACGCGTTTCACATCCATAACATGTCAGTTTCTCTTGCAGGTACGTTAAGTTTTCCGTGCAGATTTCCCACAATAGACTTGCATGACTTCAGGAAGGTTTGATGGCCCATTAAACCATGAACAACCTGACTAATACCGCCCCTTATATACCGAATAAATAAAGACTTCACACTGTGTGATGGATATAATGGCCACAGCAGCCCCATTTATTGAACAAAGAACATCATAAACTAACATCCTTAATTACCTGGAAGACCAGAAAGGAGGAGGAGATGGAAGGTGCCAACCATTTACTTAACGCAACCACACAGCTTCTCCACTCTGCCCCCAGCCACACTGCACCGGCACCAGCTGAATGTTGCTGAGACGTAGCCCAGTGGGGACCCATTTACCATTCTGCCAGAACCTTGTCACCAATGAGATCTTCCCATTCCCTCACTGGGCTTCCACCGTCCGTCAGTGCAACCAACCTCCTTCAGACCCTTCTCCCTTTCCCCTGACTGCCGTGACAAAATTGGCTAACACACTTTATGCCTAAAATAAAACCGAGCAATAGGGCGGGTGTGTGGGATGTCCTATCCCAAATCACCACCAGAGAATAGAAGTCCCCCTGATGACCCTTCCTTTTATACCCCGCCCTACCTATCAGGTACGCCCCATAAACCTGTCTGTCCCCATTACCCTCCCCCTAAAACTTCCCACTCTGACCAGAAGTTAACAATTTTAGCCCCTTACTACCCAAAATTCAGGCCTAGCAACCATCCCCAGTCATGAGGCCCTCCTTTGAACCCCAGTGGGGTGCATAGATCCAGGCCAATGCTTTAGGCCATGTGCGCACTAGAAACTGACTTTTTCTTCTCTGAAAGAATCCCGCACCTGCGGTAAAAAACCGCAACGAAAAACGCAACGAAATCTGCATGCGGTTTTGGCGCGGTTTGGTGCGGTTTTGGTGGGGATTTGGTGCGGAATTTCTGTGGTTTTCCCGCAGGTTGGTCCCTGCGGCTTTTTACCAATAATTAATAGCAAAACCGCAGGGACCTGCAGAAAAAAAGTGACATGCACATTAATTCCGCAGTGGAAATTCCGCGGGTAAATCCGCAGGTATAAAAAAACGCAGTGTGCGCACAGCATTTTTTTATACCCATAGGTTTTGCTGGGGAATGACTGTAGAAATGTTAGACACATTTTCTGCAGCAAATCTGCGGTAAAAGCCGCGGTAAATCGGCAGTGAGCCTTTGATATGGAAAATCTGCAGGTAAAAAACACATATGCAGAAACATAGCAAAAACGTATATAATCCACACCTACAGTAAGTATATAAATAAAGTTTCAAAAACAAAGCAGCTTTAGTTAAAGCATGACACCAAAAAGGGACAAAAACGTAAAAAACACAATAAAAACGCATAGTAAAAAAAAAAACACAATGAAAAACACAACTAACCTAATTTAGATCATTAGTGCAGATATTCTGCAATATCAAAAACTCATTGTGAGAACGTAGCCTAAAAAAAACCCACATGGAAAATCTGCACAGAAAATGCAGTGTATCCGCAAGATAACCGCAGCTCAGTTTTCGCTGAGTAAAAAAGAAGCACAGTAGGCAGGATATTTCTATAAGGCCACGTTCATATGTTGAGTGTTTGGTGAGGTTTTTTTACCTCAGGATTTGCAGCTAATACCAGGAGTGGAACAATCAGAGGAAAAGTATTAGGCCGGAGTCACATTTGCGAGTGGCCCGGCGAGTCTTGCATCGCATCACCCGGCACGGCGGCACACTGACCGGACAGGAGCATGTCAGTTGCACAGAGATACATGTAGCTGACCTGCTCCTCTCAGGAGAGTATATGGCCGTGCCGGGTGTTGCGATGCGAGACTCGCCGAGCCACTCGCAACTGTGACTCCGGCCTAATAGAAACACGGGCACCACTTCTGTATTTATCACCCGCTCCTGGTTTTGTCTTACAAATACTGAGGTAAAAACTTGACCAAATACTTAGCGTGTGAATGAGGCCTAACGATTCTCCTGGTCAGTGAAGTGTTTCCATGGACATCCCTTTTTTGACAAACTAAACTTTAACATTCATTTGTCAGTTTTTTCAAAATTTCTTGAAGGAATAACAGAGGAAAAACACCGGGCGGTGATCTAAATAGACAAAAATGTTCCAAAACGATAATCTCATGACAGCTATAATTATTCAGCAGAGCTGACGGAGTATGTTTACGTGTGTAGTGAAGCATGACCTTACTGGTTCTAAATCTGACGCTTCGGCAATAAATGTGTCACTTGACCTAATTTCTTACGAGTCGTTTAGATCTTTGTTGTGGAAGTTTCAAACTTTTACGTTTCCTTTGAAGTGATGATAATTTACGTTGCTAAGCAATGTCCTACTGAAACATATCAATTAACAGCCAGGCACAGTTTATATACGTAGGTTATTATTTCCTAAGAATTATTTTCTGTACATAATAAGTAAGACTGAAATTGGCATGTGTAGCTCTGGCATTGACTTAAAAAATTTTTTTTATATATATATATACAGTTAGGTCCAGAAATATTTGGACAGTGACACAATTTTCGCGAGTTGGGCTCTGCATGCCACCACATTGGATTTGAAATGAAACCTCTACAACAGAATTCAAGTGCAGATTGTAACGTTTAATTTGAAGGTTTGAATAAAAATTTCTGATAGAAATTGTAGGAATTGTACACATTTCTTTACAAACACTCAACATTTTAGGAGGTCAAAAGTAATTGGACAAATAAACCAAACCCAAACAAAATATTTTTATTTTCAATATTTTGTTGCGAATCCTTTGGAGCCAATCACTGCCTTAAGTCTGGAACCCATGGACATCACCAAACGCTGGGTTTCCGCCTTCTCAATGCTTTGCCAGGCCTTTACAGCCGCAGCCTTCAGGTCTTGCTTGTTTGTGGGTCTTTCCGTCTTAAGTCTGGATTTGAGCAAGTGAAATGCATGCTCAATTGGGTTAAGATCTGGTGATTGACTTGGCCATTGCAGAATGTTCCACTTTTTTGCACTCATGAACTCCTGGGTAGCTTTGGCTGTATGCTTGGGGTCATTGTCCATCTGTACTATGAAGCGCCGTCCGATCAACTTTGCGGCATTTGGCTGAAGCTGGGCTGAACGTATATCCCGGTACACTTCAGAATTCATCCGGCTACTCTTGTCTGCTGTTATGTCATCAATAAACACAAGTGACCCAGTGCCATTGAAAGCCATGCATGCCCATGCCATCACGTTGCCTCCACCATGTTTTACAGAGGATGTGGTGTGCCTTGGATCATGTGCCGTTCCCTTTCTTCTCCAAACTTTTTTCTTCCCATCATTCTGGTACAGGTTGATCTTGGTCTCATCTGTCCATAGAATACTTTTCCAGAACTGAGCTGGCTTCATGAGGTGTTTTTCAGCAAATTTAACTCTGGCCTGTCTATTTTGGAATTGATGAATGGTTTGCATCTAGATGTGAACCCTTTGTATTTACTTTCATGGAGTCTTCTCTTTACTGTTGACTTAGAGACAGATACACCTACTTCACTGAGAGTGTTCTGGACTTCAGTTGATGTTGTGAACGGGTTCTTCTTCACCAAAGAAAGTATGCGGCGATCATCCACCACTGTTGTCATCCGTGGACGCCCAGGCCTTTTTGAGTTCCCAAGCTCACCAGTCAATTCCTTTTTTCTCAGAATGTACCCAACTGTTCATTTTGCTACTCCAAGCATGTCTGCTATCTCTCTGATGGATTTTTTCTTTTTTTTCAGCCTCAGGATGTTCTGCTTCACCTCAATTGAGAGTTCCTTAGACCGCATGTTGTCTGGTCACAGCAACAGCTTCCAAATGCAAAACCACACACCTGTAATCAACCCTAGACCTTTTAACTACTTCATTGATTACAGGTTAACGAGGGAGACGCCTTCAGAGTTAATTGCAGCCCTTAGAGTCCCTTGTCCAATTACTTTTGGTCCCTAGAAAAAGAGGAGGCTATGCATTACAGAGCTATGATTCCTAAACCCTTTCTCCGATTTGGATGTGAAAACTCTCATATTGCAGCTGGGAGTGTGCACTTTCAGCCCATATTTTATATATATATATATATATATATATATATATATATATATATATATATATATATATAATTGTATTTCTGAACATGTTTTTGTAAACAGCTAAAATAACAAAACTTGTGTCACTGTCCATATTTCTGGACCTAACTGTATATATGTGTATATATATATATATATATATATATATATATATATTTGATTTTTAGTGTTTTGTAGTGTTACCAGACACTTAAAGGGGTATTTCCATCTCCCAATATATAGTAGGTGTAATAGTACTAATAATATGTCACGCTCCCCGGGTCCTCGGCTCCCCTCCCCGGGTCCTCTGCTCCGCTCCCCGGGTCCTCAGCTCCGCTCCCCGGCTCACCTGCCATGCTCCCCGCTCTCCAACCTCCGGTGCCCGTCCTTCCCAGGCCCCCTGGTCTCCGCTCCCGGCGCCCGACGGCTTCCCAGGTCCTGGCCGGCTCCCCTGCGTCCTCCTCTCAGCTTCCTTCCCTGGCTTCTGGCACCCGCGCAGCGCGCATGCGCATTAGGGCGCGCGCGCGGTCACTGACCCTTTCTTAAAGGGCCAGTGTCAAATTACAGGAAATGATGCACATAGGTACAGGGTATATAGGGGGTTAATGTCCAAGGGAGCGGGGCCTGTTCTTCGTGTTTTCCCAAGCTAGGAGTCAGGTCTCCTTGTGTTTTGTGAGATACTTACCTTTCTATCTTCTAGAGCCGATCCTGCATCGCCATCCGGTTCTGCGGTACCTCGAACCCCGAACGCTGTCCATCTGCCATCCTGACAGTCCGTACCATCTCGGATCCCTGCGGTGACCCGTCATCTCGCTCCAACGGTTCCGGACCCCGCCTGACACCATCACGGCTTCCGAACCTGAGCTCCGTCACCCGGACCACCATCAGTGACCTCGTGGTCCCAGGGACTTCTCCATTTTCTCCCAGTGCACGGACTGTCCTGCTACCTACAGTGCTCCGGCTACCGGACTCCTTTCCCTCATCCGGGAGTTCGGCCCAGTGGATCCACCTCCAGGGTCTACCCGTCCATCTGGCCCTAACAGTAAGAACAGGCCATGGATCCCGCCGAAGCACTAGCGGCCTTGCATGAGGAACTCCAACGCCAGCGTGAAGTTCAGACCCGCATGCTGAACTTTATGACTTCCGTGGATACCCGCCTGACCACGCTACAAGCGGCAGTCACGTCTTCAACATCCCGAGCCTCCACTAGTCAAGCCACGACCCCCGCTCCCGTGGCTGCCTCTTCGGATGCTTCCAGACTGCGTTTGGCCACACCACCCCGGTACGCCGGAGATCCCAAGACCTGCAGGGGGTTTATAAACCAATGCTCCCTCCATTTCACGCAGCTGCCACATCTGTTTGCCTCCGACCAAGCCAAGGTCGCCTTCATCATGTCTCACCTAGAGGGCGAGGCACTGGCGTGGATGAACCCCTTGTGGGAGAAGGAGGAACCTATGACCAAGAACCTCCAGGAGTTCCTGCAGGCCTTTCGCAGCACCTTTGACGAACCCGGACGCGCCTCCGCGTCTGCGTCATCACTTCTCCGGTTACGTCAGGGAACACTGACGGTGGGTCAATACGCCATCCGTTTCCGCACCTTGGCTTCAGAACTCGGGTGGAATAACGAGGCCCTAACCGCCGCCTTCTGGGAAGGACTATCAGGTCGAATCAAAGATGAGCTGGCTGGACGTGATGTACCGTCCACCCTGGACGCCCTGATTACCCTAGCGACTCGAGTGGACATACGCTTTCAGGAGCGGTCCAAAGAGGTATCCCGTGAGAGACGTCCGGTAAGGCATTCCTCTCCTCCACGGAAGCACGCCGTACTCCAGTCAACGGCCTCTGGTGTCTCCGTCCATGAGCCCATGCAGATCGACCGTGTGCGACAGTCTGAACAACGTCGAACAGAGCGGCTCGCCAAGGGTCTCTGCTTTTACTGCGGAGAGGGCACACACCTGCTACGCGCCTGTCCAGAGAGGCCGGGAAACTCCAAAGCCTAGGGTTGGTAGGAGAGGCCACCCTAGGTGCTGGGACTCTCTCAGACCCAGTCACATGGACTGTGCAAGTAACAACGGGAGAGACGCGGTTTACGGCTGAGGCGTACCTCGATTCTGGGGCAGCAGGCAATTTCATCCAGCAGGCCACGGTGGACAAGTACCAGGTGCCTGTTACTCCACTCGACAAGCCCCTCGTGATTGCCTCTGTGGATGGGAGACCTCTCTCTGACACCATCTCCTGGATCACCAAGCCGCTTGAACTGCGTATCGGTGCTCTGCACACCGAGAACATCGCTCTCTACGTCCTCCCACATATGTCACATCAAATTCTGCTGGGTCTTCCCTGGTTGCGGACACACGAGCCTTCAGTCAGCTGGGGCACTGGTGATATTACTCGATGGGGGCCTTCTTGCCATGAGAGGTGTCTGAAGACCATACAACCCATCCGGCGACCTCCGGTTCCCGAGTTCCTACCGGGACTGCCCTCAGCCTATTGGTCCTTCGTGGACGTCTTTGACAAGAAGGAGTCCGAAGTACTTCCGCCACATCGTCCTTACGATTGTGCCATTGACCTGCTCCCGGGAACTACACCACCTCGAGGACGGATATATCCACTGTCTCCAGCCGAAACAAGGGCCATGTCTACGTACATCACAGAGAGCCTGGCTAAGGGATTCATCCGGAGATCCTCCTCTCCTGCTGGAGCAGGCTTCTTCTTCGTAAAGAAGAAAGAGGGTGACCTACGCCCATGTATAGACTACCGGGGATTGAACCAAATCACCGTGAAAAACAAGTACCCCCTGCCGCTCATCCCCGAATTGTTTGATCGGCTCAGAGGAGCTCGTGTGTTCACCAAGTTGGATCTTCGGGGTGCCTACAACCTGGTCCGTATCCGCTCAGGGGATGAATGGAAGACCGCGTTCAACACTCGCGATGGGCACTATGAATACTGCGTGATGCCCTTCGGCCTGTGTAACGCACCAGCTGTCTTCCAAGAATTAGTGAACGATGTGTTTCGGGACCTTCTCTACGTCTGTGTGGTGGTATATCTGGACGACATCCTTGTCTTCTCTCCGGATCTCCAGACCCACCGAGAGAACGTGCAACTGGTTCTACAACGACTGAGAGAGAATCGTCTGTACGCCAAGTACGAGAAGTGCGTCTTCGAACAGTCTTCTCTCCCCTTCCTGGGGTACCTCATCACCGATACCGGACTGCAGATGGATCCCAAGAAGGTCTCCTCCATTCTCAACTGGCCTCCTCCTTCTGGACTGAAGGCAATCCAACGCTTTCTCGGATTCGCTAACTATTACCGCCAGTTCATTCCTCACTTCTCGGCTCTGACTGCTCCTCTCTCCGCTTTGACCAAGAAGGGGGCTAATCCAAAGGACTGGTCACCTGCGGCCGACGCCGCGTTTGGCGCTCTAAAACGAGCCTTTGCCTCCTCTCCTGTACTCCAACGTCCAGAGTTAAACCGCCAGTTCACCTTGGAGGTGGATGCCTCCTCCTCGGGAGCCGGAGCAGTGCTCATGCAGAAGTCCTCCTCCGGGAAGATGGTGACGTGCGGTTTCTTCTCCAAGAGCTTCTCCGCGCCTGAACGCAATTACACCATCGGTGACCGAGAGCTATTGGCGGTCAAACTGGCTCTGGAGGAATGGCGCTATCTTCTGGAAGGAGCAGTGTACCCTGTCATTGTTTACACGGACCACAAAAACCTGGAATACCTGCGGACTGCTCAGCGACTGAACCCACGGCAAGCCAGGTGGTCCTTGTTCTTTGCCCGGTTCGACTTCCAGCTTCATTTCCGACCCGCAAACAAGAATGTACGCGCTGATGCCTTGTCTAGGTCTTTCGTGCCCATGGAACAGGAGGAAGAGACATCTCAACCCATCATCTGTCCAAGCAAGATTATTCCGGTGGCTCCTGTCACCCTGGCCCAGATACCGCCCGGGAAGACCTATGTCTCTGAGACTGACAGGCAAAAAGTGTTACACTGGGGCCATGCCTCGAAAATAGCCGGTCATGCAGGTCAGAAGAAAACATGGAGCGCTATTGTACGTCATTACTGGTGGCCATCCCTGCGCACGGACGTCGCCTCTTTTGTCTCTGTCTGCTCCTCCTGTGCCAGGAACAAGACACCCAAACACCTGCCATACGGCCGTCTTCTGCCTCTGCCCATACCCTCAGTTCCCTGGCAGCACATAGCGATGGACTTTATTACGGACTTGCCATTGTCCTCCGGACACACAGTCATATGGGTCGTGGTGGATCGATTCTCTAAAATGGCCCATTTCGTTCCTATGGCTGGACTGCCCTCTGCTCAGGAACTCGCGGACGCCTATATACATCACATCTTCCGCTTGCATGGCTTTCCATCACACATAGTGTCCGACAGAGGAACTCAGTTCACCTCCCGCTTCTGGAGGGCTCTCTGCAAACATCTGGGAGTGACTTTAGACTTTTCCTCTGCCTACCATCCTCAGTCTAATGGCCAAGTGAAGAGGGTCAATCAGATATTGACCTCTTTCTTACGTCACTATGTGAACGCCCATCATGACGATTGGTCCACGCTTCTTCCTTGGACAGAATTCTCCCATAATCACCACGTCAGTGAGTCCTCCTCCAGTTCTCCCTTCCATGTCGTCTACGGACTTCAGCCGTCTGTCCCATTGCCTGTATCCTCGTCCTCGGACATCCCTGCTGCTGATGCAGTACTCCGTGACTTTACTACCATTTGGGACTCAGTTAAGGCGTCCCTTGCACGGGCAACCCTGCGGATGAAGAGACACGCGGACAAGAGACTCCTAGATCCTCCGTGTTTCTCTCCGGGAGATCTCGTCTGGCTTGCTTCCAAATACATCCGACTGAAGATACCATCCTACAAGCTGGGACCTCGCTACATCGGGCCGTTTAAAGTCCTCGGCAAGATCAATGAGGTTTCCTACAAACTACAGCTCCCGGCCACAATGAGAATACCCAACTCCTTCCACGTCTCTCTGCTCAAGCCGGTTGTCCTTGGTCCCTTCTCCGCTGCCGCCAGCCCGGCTCCTCCTCCTATTGCTGAGGACGACATCTATGCGGTAAGGGATATCGTGGCCATGAAGACCGTACGTGGTCGGCAGTTCTTCCTGGTGGACTGGGAGGGGTATGGTCCTGAGGATAGGTCCTGGGAGCCCAGGGAGAACGTGGGCACTCCTCTGATCCGTGCCTTCATGTCCCGGTTGCGGGGAGGGGGGTGTGGGGGGGGGTACTGTCACGCTCCCCGGGTCCTCGGCTCCCCTCCCCGGGTCCTCTGCTCCTCTCCCCGGGTCCTCAGCTCCGCTCCCCGGCTCACCTGCCATGCTCCCCGCTCTCCAACCTCCGGTGCCCGTCCTTCCCAGGCCCCCTGGTCTCCGCTCCCGGCGCCCGACGGCTTCCCAGGTCCTGGCCGGCTCCCCTGCGTCCTCCTCTCAGCTTCCTTCCCTGGCTTCTGGCACCCGCGCAGCGCGCATGCGCATTAGGGCGCGCGCGCGGTCACTGACCCTTTCTTAAAGGGCCAGTGTCAAATTACAGGAAATGATGCACATAGGTACAGGGTATATAGGGGGTTAATGTCCAAGGGAGCGGGGCCTGTTCTTCGTGTTTTCCCAAGCTAGGAGTCAGGTCTCCTTGTGTTTTGTGAGATACTTACCTCTCTATCTTCTAGAGCCGATCCTGCATCGCCATCCGGTTCTGCGGTACCTCGAACCCCGAACGCTGTCCATCTGCCATCCTGACAGTCCGTACCATCTCGGATCCCTGCGGTGACCCGTCATCTCGCTCCAACGGTTCCTGACACCATCACGGCTTCCGAACCTGAGCTCCGTCACACGGACCACCATCAGTGACCTCGTGGTCCCAGGGACTTCTCCATTTTCTCCCAGTGCACGGACTGTCCTGCTACCTACAGTGCTCCGGCTACCGGACTCCTTTCCCTCATCCGGGAGTTCGGCCCAGTGGATCCACCTCCAGGGTCTACCCGTCCATCTGGCCCTAATATAATATTGGCTAACACCTCCAATTAGAAATGTATTATAGTTCTGATGTAGCCATGTCTCTTACCTCATGTGCAGGGCACTTTAGCTTAGTTATCCGTAGTTATGACCATGAGCAATTAACTAACTGTCACTATATGAGTGCTCGTAACCATGGATACCTAAGATAAAATGCCCTGCACATGAGGTAAGAGACATGGCTATATCAGAAGAACTATACAACATTTCTAATTGGATGTACCATATTTTTTTTTATAAGACGCAGTGGAATATAAGACGCACCCCAAATGTGAAGGAGAAAAATAGGAAAAAATAATTTTTACTGTTAAAATTAGGGTCGGTCTTATAATCCTCGTGCGTCTTATATTAGCTCACCAGAGAAAGCGTCAGTGGTAGAGCAGCTCAGGAGGCAGGGTCAGTGATACGGGGATAAATGAGAAGTGGGTATCGCGGCTCAGGAGAATCAACGATGCTGTGGGCTCAGAGGTGGGGGTGTTGTGGCTCACTAGGGTCAGCGATGCTGTGGGCTCAGAGGTGGGGGTGTTGTGGCTCACGAGGGTCAGCGATGCTGTGGGCTCGGAGAAGGGGGTTTCGCAGCTCAGGAGGGTTAGTGGACGGAAGGTTAGTGATAAGGCAGGCTCGTGGGGTGTCACGGCGGCAGGCGCCATTGATCGGCTGGCGGACTGCAGGCTCTATTGAATCGCCGATGGTTGACGCAATGGACTTCAAGAAAATGGCCGCAGAGGCGGTGCATAAACAAATTGGCCTCCATGGCCATTTTCTTGAAGTCCATCTCATCAACCGCCGGCAATTCAAAGCAGCCCACAGCCAGATCAATGGCGCTCGCCGCTGCAACACCCCACAAGCCCGCAGTATCGCTGACCCTCCTGAGCTGCTCAACTGTATTGACACCACCCCTCCTCTGAGCCCTCAATATCGCCGACCCTGCGCCATCGCCCTGATAAGCGATATTTGGATTATAAGAAGCATCCCTATTTAACCCCTAATTTTAGGAGGAAAAAAGTGTGTCTTATAATCCAGAAAATACGGTATTTGATAATATTATTATTATTATTATTATTACACCTTCTAGATATTGGCATAAAATCAAATCAAATCTTTATTTTTATATAGCGCTAACATATTCCGCAGCGCTTTACATACATCAGGAACACTGTCCCTATTGGGGCGCACAATCTAAAGTCCCTATCTGTATGTTTTTGGACATAGGCATAGGATCTTGGAGATGGGAAAAACCCTTTAATACTAGAATTTTTAATATTCATTCCATGATACAGCAAGTATATATAAACATTAAATGGGTTATTCAAAACAAGAAAAGAATATGTTTTTTTCCTCCCATCTGCGCATGGGTCATGACACATGATATAGAATCATAGAATGGTAGAGTTGGAATGGACCTCCTGGGTCATGTAGTCCAACCCTCCACTCAAAGCAGGATTCACTAAATCATCCCAGACAGATGTTCGTCCAACCTCTTTTTAAAGACTTCCATTGAAGGAGAACTCCCCACCTCTCGTGGCAGCCTGTTCCACTCATTGATCACTCTCACTGTCAAAAAGCTTTTTATAATATCTAATCTGTGTCTCCTCCCCATCAGTTTCATCCCATTGCTTCTAGTCTTTCCTTGTGAAAATGAGAATAAAACTGATCCCTCTACAGTGTGACATCCTTTAAGATATTTGTAGATATGATGCGGTACCAGACGCAACCCAAGGACAGATGTGATACTGTGTCTTGAAACTAAACAGATGTCTTTTTAAGGCTTTGTGCACACAGCGTTTTTATGAGGAAGTTTAGATGCAGAAACTAAATATAAACTCTCCAAATCCTCCTTAAAAAACCCTGCTCCAAAAAAAACCCTCTGCAAAAAGACTCCATGTACCCATAAAGAAATGTCACCTTGATGCGGTTGATGGGCTCACGTGAATTTTATTTTTTTTATTTATATTATATATAGCATTAATGCAGTTTCATATATTCCATGGTTGTATATATCTTAGCACTTACAGAGCGCTGCTGTCTTCTTTACGGTAGTTTGTTTTTCATGTAATCATAGCACTTGGCACCTGTTCACACTTGCTATGTTCTATTTGGAGATGCAATTTTTTTGTGTTTTTTCCATTACACATTGCCTAATTCTGGATAACACCTTTAATATAAACACACTACATATCATACGCCACCCCCAGATGGTGATACCAGGCACAGGAGCACTGCTGATATTTGCAAATTAAATGTGCACCATGAAAAGCTCTTTTTTTTTACATTTTGGACTTTCAATGAAACAGGACATAAAAAAAGGTTTGGAGAAAGTTTAACTTCTTAGATCCCTGACCCTCATCTTTGCACCAAATTTATGTGCAGAAGGCAGAGGCTGATCATATATTATTACCAGCCGGATAACTATAAGGCTGTGTCCGCACTTTGCGTTTTCACCTGCGTTTCAGCTGCGTTTTGAACTGCAGCGTTTTCACGCCAAAAGGCATGCGTTTTGATTTTCCAGCAAAGTCTATGGGAAATGGGGATTTCTTGTGCGCACTTTGCAGTTCAAAACGCTGCGTTAAATTTGCATAATTTTGGGAAAAATTCAGCGTTCAAAGAAGCAACATGTCAATTGTTTTTGCCATTTGGGTGCGTTTTGGTAACATTGAAGTCAATAAAAAATGTCAGAACGCATCAAATCTCATTATCGATGGTCAAAAGCAACTTTGGCAAAAGCAATTTGTGCCAAAACACGCGTTTAGAACTGCAACTAGGATGATGCAAAGTGCAGACATAGCCTAATAGGTGCAGGTGTTGCAATCGCACCCGGGCCCTGGAGTTTAGGGGCCCCAAAAAGGTAATTCTGGCCCATATGAAATGACCATTAATATTAAAGATCTGCAATATTTGGGGACTCTGCTGGATGTTCTGCATTTTGGCCCTCGAAATCCGGTTACGCCCCTGCCTATTACACTTTATTGCATTGCCAGGAGCATCAGAAACAACTGAATGTGAGAATTTTGGCTCATTCATCATATGGGAAGGCAGGTGTATCCTCACCCTGATGGAGTCACAAAGGGGAACACAAACTATTGGGAGTTATGATTTATTTAATTACTCCCAAGTGCATTTTTCTTTAATTTTTTCACTGGGAAAAAAATAAAAACAGAATAATTTGTTTTCTTTTAAATATAAATATATTTTAAAAATACTTTATAAATTGTGTTCCCTAATTGGTGCCCTGGGCAAACGCCTACTCTGCCCGTCCCGGGTGCTTCCGCTGTACAGAAGATCACTGACATTGCAGTATGTGGCTCGGTCCTCCACCCGTTGCCATCTACCCACATAGTTTCTGTGGTAAAAGGATAAATGACAGTCGCTATCACAAGGCACGCCATGTCCCTTCCTTTTTTTTTATCTTATCTCTGTGTCTTAAATAATGTTAAAGAAAGCAAGTATAAGTTTGAGAATCTCCAAAGAAGAAATTATTTATAATAATTGTTATAATTGTAGAAGATAATTAAACATTACCCATTATATTAGCGTTCTGTGCTAATTCTGCAGCTGTGCTGTGCTTAATGCTGCGCTCAGTCATTCATTAAGGCTTCCTCCTATAAGGGCCTTCACCTGACATGCGCCATTTACCATATATAACAGACCTACTGAAACACTGCTTCTAAGGCTCTGTGCGCACTAGTGCGTTTTACCCGCGCATTTGCCGCGGAAATTTCTTGAGAAATGTCTGCAATCTTTGTGCAGACATTTCCCAGCAAATTCTATGAGAAAAAAAAATAGCTGTGCGCACTGTGTGGATTTTTCTCAAGAAATTTCCTTGAGAAGAATTTCTCGAGAAAATTTCTTGAGAAAATGAGCATGTCAATTCTTTTCCGCAAGTACCTGCGGATTTCGGCAGTACAGCCTGCAAAATCCGCAGGGAACCACCCGAAGGGAAAATCGCGGCAAATTCGCAGCTATTCCACGGCTAATCTGCGGCAAATCCGCATGCGGATTTGGTGCGGATTTTTCCCGGAGGTCCGGAAATCTTTCACTCCCAGAAGTTTCTCAAGAAATTTTCTTGAGAAACTTCACATTTCTAGTGCGCACATAGCCTTATATGTCAATGTTCCCCGTGTTCCCGCTACATCTATCCCCTGTTCAATAGAGGAGGATGAGTGGCGAAAACCCCCTGCTTAGTGTGTCCTGTTAAAAAATATTGCATTTCATGGTCAGTCTGGCAGTGATCCACTCCTTGCAATGTACCCGCTTTTGTATGAAGGCGCAAAACAAAATTCCAAAAATGCATGATTAATTATATAAGGCCATGCAAACATAATACAACAATTACAAAAAAGGCAAAACTCCAAATTTGCATATCATTGCGGGAGGAAAAGGAGTCAGAAAAAGCACAATGAAGATACAGAACCAATTTTATGAAAAATAAGAAAAACTATTTTTATTGATATAAATATAGATAACAGTGGAACATAAAGTGATCCATGTAGCACAAAGAGACATTCAGGGATCTGAGCCTTCACCAATAATTAGTGATCCAAATGTACAACATTGTGCATGAAAATATGTGCCAGTTAAATAAACGGACCATCTAATAATGACTAAGGCTGCGACCGCACTTTGCGTTCACCTACTTGCAGTTTTAAACGCACGTTTTGTGCTTAATTGATTTGACCAAAGTTGCCTTTTTCAGAAATTTAGCGCTGCAAACGCATGCGTATTTACCGCATTTTTGATGCGTTTTCAGCGCTTTTTACCTGCTTTTCCACCTGCGTTTTGACAAATGCGTTTTGTAAATAAAGACACTGCTAAATAAAGGTTAAACATTCAAATATATTGAAAAAAGATAAAAATAAAAAAGGATTAACCCCTTCACGACCATGGACGGATATATCCGTCATGGAGCGTGTCCCGTTAAGCCCCGCCCCCTCCCGCGGGCAAGCGGCGGCGGTCGGCACACATATCAGCTGTTTTCAACAGCTGACATGTGTGCCTGCTAGCCGCGGGTGGAATCGCTTCCACCCGCAGCCATTAACCCCTTAAATCTTGCTGCCAAAGTCTGTCAGCAAGATCTAAATGCGCGCGACCATGTTTTTTACTTACCGCCGCCCCCACCGGAAGTCACATGCGTGATCATGTGACTATCGGTGGTTGCCATCGTAGCACAGGGTCATGTGATGACGCCTGCAGCTATGATGTTTCACTTTCGTTTTCCCTCGGCCGAGAGCAGAGGGAAAAAGAAAGTGACTGTATCTGCTGTTTACAGCTGTATAACTGTGATCAGCAGATAGATAATAGCGATCGGATTGCTGATCGCTATAGCCCCCTAGGGGGACTAGTAAAATAAAAAAAAAAAAGTAAAAAAAAAGTTTTAAAAAATTAAAAAAAACCACAAAAACCTAAAAGTTAAAATCACCCCCCTTTCCCCCTTTGGAAAGTAAAGGGTTAAAAAATAAATAAATATACACATATTTGGTATCGCCGTGTTCAGAAATGCCCGATCTATCAAAATATAAAATCAATTAATCTGATTGGTAAACGGCGCAGTGGCAAAAAAATTCCAAACGCCAAAATTACGTTTTTTGGTCGCCGCAAGTTTTACGCAAAATGCAATAACAGGCGATCAAAACGTAGCATCTGCGCAAAAATGGTACCATTAGAAACGTCAGCTCGAGACGCAAAAACTAAGCCGTCACTGAGCCATAGATCCCAAAAAATAAGAACGCTACGTGTTTCAGAAAATGGCGCAAAATGTGCGCCACTTTTATTGGACAAGCTTGTGAATTTTTTTTAACCCCTTAGATACAAGTAAACCTATACATGTTTGGTATCTACAAACTCGCACCGACCTCAGGCATCATACCCACACATCAGTTTTACCATATAGTGAACACCGTAAATAAAACATCCCAAAAACTATTGTGCCATCACACTTTGTTTGCAATTTTTCTGCATTTGGAATTTATTTGCTGTTTTCCAGTACACCATATGGTAAAACTTATGGTTTCATTTAAAAGTACAACTTGTCCCGCAAAAAACAAGCTCTCATATGGCAAGATTGACGGAAAAATAAAAAAGTTACGGCTCTCGGAAGAAGGGGAGCAAAAAACAAAAACGGAAAGTGCCCTGGGGCTGAAGGGGTTAAATACATAAGTAAAGAAATTAAAAAGAAAATAGAAATATATAATGAAATTATAGCGGTAATATAGTTTTTATTAGAAAAATAGCACTAAATTTAACATTTTCTTTAATTTAATTGTCGGATTATGTGTGTGTGTAAAGGAACATATGAAATCATTAATTTAATGTGCAAAAAACATGTGTTTTGTAAGTCTAAAACGCATGTTTTCTGCACAGAAAAAGCAGGTAAAACGCAGGAATTTGTAGGAAACTTGGTTTTTGACATTTCTCATTGACTCCAATGTTCGCAAAACGCACCCAAAATGGCAAAAACAATTGACATGCTGCTTCTTTGAACGCATGGTTTTTGCCACAAAATATGCAAATTAAACGCAGCGTTTAGAAACGCAAAGTGCGGTCTAGAAATCCCAATTTTCCATAGACTTTGCTGTGAAATCAAAACGCATGCCTTTTGGCATGAAACAGGTGCTTCTCAAAACGCACCTAAAAAGCACCCAAAACGCAGGTGGAAACGCAAAGTGCGGTCGCAGCCTTTGACCCAAAACGGCAAGTAACTGGGACGGTCTGAACTGTGGTCAGAGTAAACTATGCAAAAAATGCCATAATACCAACATCAAGGGGCCTACAAAATCAGTAGTAGGTTAAATGCCTAAAGTAATATACACGTAAAATATAGACCCCCATGATTGCATGATCTAGGCAAACAATTTACACCAGGTGTATTTAGGTGAAAACCCAACCAAGGTCAGACCAAAATAACCCCAATACTCACACTGCTGGGTGATGGTGGAGGACCAACATAATGCCCAAATGCCAAAAAAAGCTTGAGACCTAACGTACGTTTCGCATCTTTAAAATCAAGCAAAGTGTATGGCTTCCTCAGAGGTCACGATACCGGGTAAACTCCCAGGAGTTTTATAATGCCGCTCATGAGTCACATGACCGGCTACTGGCCACGTGATCAACAACTGGGCGTGTACGCAAACACGCTGACATCATAACTGGGGATGTCCATGTGACCACATCCGGATCACACGGAGATCCCCATGTGACCGCGATACCGGTCACATGACTGCACAAACGGCGCATGCGCAGCCGCCGCGTACCCGCAAAGCCAGCAACCCCCGACCGTCAACGCCAGCCGCAAACTCGCGAGGGCAATCGGCCGATACCCTCGCGCGTGCACACGCGGTCGCTCCAGACATCAAGAGCCTCTTTTTTTCTTTCTTCTCTTTTTTTTTAATTTTTGGCTTCTTAAAATAGTTTTTTACAGATCTCTCTATACAGGTCTCCATCATCTGATGCTGACCTTAGGGAATATGGGTGCATCCAATGCTTGACCTATTCATCAGTGGACTTTTTGGGACTGTTAGCCATTCATGGACTTCTATCTACTGTGTCGGTACATCTGTACATGGTATATAGTGTATAGAAGTGGGCATATAATGTATATATAGTGTATACAATAACATGTAGTATACAGTGTACATAATAGTGTGTACATGGTATATAGTGTATAGAAGTGGGCATATAATGTGTGTATATATAGTGTATACAATAACATGTAGTATACAGTGTACATAATAGTGTGTACATGGTATATAGTGTATAGAAGTGGGCATATAATGTATATATAGTGTATACAATAGCATGTAGTATACAGTGTACATAATAGTGTGTACATGGTATATAGTGTATAGATGTGGGAATATAATGTATATATAGTGTATACAATAACATGTAGTATACAGTGTACATAATAGTGTGTACATGGTATATAGTGTATAGAAGTGGGCATATAATGTATATATAGTGTATACAATAACATGTAGTATACAGTGTACATAATAGTGTTTACATGGTATATAGTGTATAGAAGTGGGCATATAATGTATATATAGTGTATACAATAGCATGTAGTATACAGTGTACATAATAGTGTGTACATGGTATATAGTGTATAGAAGTGGGCATATAATGTATATATAGTGTATACAATAACTTGTAGTATATAATGTAACAATGCAGATCTGGTATATAGCATATGTAATATTGTGTATACAGTGTGTTACGTATAGTATATGTGTTTTACCATAGGTACATGAGTATTCGCATAAATCACCTAAGGAACCCCTGATTGCACAGTGGACCTGGTTCATGGGTGCAAATTAACCCTCTTTAGCCATCTAGAACCTGATTTGTGATAAGCTCTGCAGGACCTGTATTGATGGCTTTTTTTGGGGGGGGGGGTGTCACCCAATTTTCCAAAAATCTCTATAAGTGCCTGAATATAATTTGTTACAATCAGAAGACAAATGTTGTTTTTTTGCTTCTTGTTATCACTGAGATCTAACACCCTCTGTGGATGAAGACAGTGCACGACTGGTGGATGAAAGAGGCAGCATGGCGGATACCTCGATGTGTAGGAGTCAGTTACTTGTACACCACAACCTCCAACAACAGGAGGGTGAAATTTCCTCAAAAGTCCTGACGATGATGGGGGTTGAGGACGCTCATTACTATTCAATGATTTCCATCCGACATTCTGTTTGCAAACTTTGATTTATTTTTTTACAAGGTCATAATATATTAACGTCATAGCTGGAGTAACAGTGTTGTACTGACCCGCTTCTGCAGCAGAGGATTTTTACCAGCTTATTTCTAGATGATAATCTGTAGAGACAGGATATTTATCATGAACTCTGACGCTCAGTTTCTCTTTTGATAGAACATGTTTTTGCTCTGTGTGCCAACGTCAGAAAGTTATTTCTTATTATATACAGTATTGTGCAAAACTATTAGTCAGGTGTGGAAAAAATGCTGTAAAGTAAGAATGCTCTCAAAAACAGAAGTGCGCATAGTCATAGTCTATTTTTATCAATTTGCAAAGTGAATGAACAAAAGAAAAATCTAAATGATATCCATACTTGGTGTTATCATCCGTTGTCTCCAGAACATCATCAATTCTTCTGGGTACACCTGCACAAAGTCAGGGATTTTGTAAGATTAAAAGGAACCTGTCACCAGATTTGGCGACTATAAGCTGCGGCCACCACCAGTGAGCCCTGATATACAACACTCCAGAATACTGTATATAAGAGCCAGGCCGCGCTGCATATCGTAAAAAACATAACTTTTATAATACCCAGGGGGGGCGGTCCTCTCCATGGGTGTCGCTTCTCCGGTCCGGTGCCTTCTACATCTTCTGCGATCGCTGTCCTCCTGCCCAGCCCCAATTGAATGACGCGTCCTGAGTAATTTACACAGAGGCCTCCATTGTGGTCTTGCGCATGTGCACTTTCATCTGTCCTGCTGAGGGCAGATCAAAGTACTGTAGTGCGCATGAGCAGGCGGTCTTTGACCTTTCCTCACGCCTGGCCGCTGGTTTCACCTTCAGGTCCCCTTTGTCCCAGTGCCAGTTTAGTAATCTGGTGCCTTCTTCCCCTGCACCTGTCTCTGGTTGGTGAGTCCCCATGGCGTATAGCAGCTGGGGGTCCCCGTCCGGTGGTTTTCCATTGCAGTCCATATGACGGTAGCGTGAACCCTGTGGGGTTGGAGTCTCTGGTCCTGTCCCCGGTTCTCCCTTTGCTACTGAGTCTCCGATTTTAAGGTTAGTGAGGTCCTTGATGGTCCCCTTACTGTGCAGGTGTTATCAAGCCTGCCTGGAGCTTCTGCCTGACCAAGGGTCCTGTACCCCGTTGGTGCGTAGTTTCGGGAGTACTCCACCGTATTCCACCAGGCTACTGTCAGTGCGTCTCCTCATGTCCACCCTCACTGTCTGACTCCGACTGACTACTGTCCACTGTCTGCCCTTCCCACCTCGTCAACTAGTGGACTGGACTGGCTCCACCTCTAGGAGGCCATCCATTGGTCCGACCCTAGCTTTGTACCATTCTATGGGAGATTGTTTGGGAAAAATTGGGATTTTGTGAAGTGTTTGTGTGTGACCGGCACTGGTCTTCTGGGTCCCTAGGGGGTAGGCCCTGCATCCTGGTGAGGATGCAGAACCTTGTAGCTCCCTGATGGCTTCTGAGGTGCTACAGATACACTGATGCCGATACCGCCTTTACACGTATGTGTTTTATACGCACTTATGGAGGGGCCTAATTGCCATTATTAAAGTGAATATCTGAGATGCAGTACCCAAGACGGGTCACCTCTTTGCTATCCCTCGTCTATGCACTATGTACATGTGCCCACCATGCCATCTTATTAGTAATGGTACTGACGATCGGAGCCATCGTAAAAATAGACCATCAATTTTGGGTGTTCCCGAAGGTTTAGTTTTAGGACCCCTGCTGTTCTCCATCTACACCTTCGGCCTGGGACAGCTCATAAGAGTCCCACGGCTTACAGTATCACCTCTATGCTGATGATACACAGATCTACCTCTCTGGACCTGACATCACCTCCTTACTAACCAGAATCCCACAATGTCTCTCCGCTATTTCATCCTTTTTCTCTGTTCGATTTCTAAAACTGAACATGGACAAAACAGAATTCATTATCTTTCCACATCCTCACTCAACCCCTTCACCTGACCTATCCATCAAAGTCAATGGCTGCTCACTCTCCCCAGTCCCACGTGCTTGCTTCCTAGGAGTAACTCTAGACTCTGGTCTCTTATTCAAGCCACACATCCAAGCCCTCGTCACCTCCTGCCGCCTCCAACTCAAAAATATTTCCCGGATTCATACATTCCTTTCCCAAGATGCTGCAAAAACCCTACTGGATGCCCTTATTATCTCCCTCCTTGACTATTGCAACCTCCTGCTCTGTGGCCTCCCTTCTAACAGTCTCGCACCCCTACAATCTATTCTAAACTATGCTACCTGACTAATCCACCTGTCCTTCTGCCACTCCCCGACCTCTCCTCTCTTCCAATCTCTTCTCTGGCTTTCCATTGCCCAACAACTCCAGTTCAAAACCCTAACCATGACCTACAAAGCCATCCACAACCTGTCCCCTCCATACAGCTGTGACCTCGTCTCCTGGTACCTATCTGCAAGCAACCTCTGATCCTCACAAAATCTCCTTCTCTACTCCTCTCTTATCTTCTCTTCCCACAATCACGTACAAGACTTCTCCCGTGTAACCCTCATACTCTGGAACGCTCTGCTCCAACATATCAGACTCTCGCCTATCTTGACTAGCATCAAAAGGAACCTGAAGACCCACCTCTCCCGACAAGTCTACAACTTGCCGTAACCCTCAGTCCACTATAGTGCCAGACAACCATCTCCACCCTCACCTACTGTATCCTCATCCATTCCCTGTAGACTGTGAGCCCTTGCGGGGAGGGTCTTCTCTCCTCCTATAGATTGTGAGCCCTGGTGGGCAGGGTCCTCTGTGCACCTGTAGATTGTGAGCCCTTGTGGGCACGGTCCTCTCTACACCTGTAGATTGTGAGCCCTTGTGGGCACGGTCCTCTCTACACCTGTTATTTGTGAGCCCTGGTGGGCATGGGCCTCTCTACACCTGTTATTTGTGAGCCCTCACGGGCAGGGTCCTCTCTCCTTTTGCACCAGTCTGTGCCTTGTTTTGTTTATTGTTCATATTCCTATTATGTGTACTCCTGTTCACATGTAAAGTCCCATGGAATAAATGGCGCTATAATAATAAATAATAATAATTTTGAAGTTCGGGACAATTAATATTCTAGAAAGACAAGATAGTCCTGACGATCTCTGTTACGTCCTGGGTTTTTTATTGAAAACTCTCATGTTTCCAGGAAGGGTGGACAAAGGGAGCTCGAAAATCAACTTCTAATCTTGAAGTATCTGACGCTGAAAACCACTGATGGCAGATACTTTTCTGCCTGTCAGGTCTGTCACTCAACCTTTCCAAAAGGCACTGATGGGCATCCTTCTCTGCTGCTGCCCCGCGTTATCTATGCACATTTCCTAGGACTGCACTTAGTGTGCTCAATGTTGCATAAGTGACTTCTGTGTGCTCAAAGTGTCCTCAAAGCGTGTGCAAAGGAGGAGTTCCTGCTGACGTCAGGGGGAGTGTGACTCGGCTTTCACTCAGTTTCCTCTTCCCATTGAAGCCTACAAGTTGTATCTGATCTCATAGAGGCAGGTCTGGTCAGGATACAAGCTGCTCCTATGTGTCTGTTGTGTCTCAGGCAGAAAATTGCTTCCGTATTGGTGCCAAGTCTCCTCTGGTGAGTGGTGGGGGGGTCTTAATAATGAAAGTTGGGGTTATCGGAGGTAATGTTGCTTTACTACTTCACTGTAGGTTTAGGTTATGTTTCGGACTTTGTAGCAATGGACTTTCACAATTCATTCTGCTGCCTTGCTTCTATATTCCTTAGTTTTGCTTCACGAGTGATGAGTTTTTGCTACAGAAAGTTACAATTCTGTTGTTGGCTTGTATCGATATGTCCCCCATAATGGCTCCAACTCAAACTTCTGCCTTCTTTTTTGGGCTTTTATAGGCTTGAAAGGAACTCGCTGGTAGTGGTACAGGTGACAACATATTGGCATATCAAAGTAATTAGATGACAGACTGCTCAGGTGTACAGACACCCTGAGGGCAAAGATTCGCTGTATGGTACCTGTCACTAGGCCCGATCTTCACTAAGTATGGATGAGTTACCGGAGAGGAAAAAAATCAATGTGGTGCTAGTCCAGGTTCATATATCTGCGTTATATGGGTTGGCTAGGTCGGTCTCCTGTCCCGAACCCAACAGCTCCATACACACCTATTAGGCTGAGGGGTTCGGTCCTATGAGGTTGATGGGTTTGGGTCCTATGATCCTGATGGGTTCAGGTCCTATTAGGCTAATGGGTTCGGGTCCTATGAGGCTGATGGGTTCGTTTCCGATGAGGCTGATGGGTTCGGGTTCTATGAGGCTGATGGGTTCAGGTCCTATGAAGCTGATGGGTCCGGGTCCTATGAGGCTGATGGGTTCGGGTCCTATGAGGCTGATGGGTTCGGGTCCTATGAGGCTGATGGGTCCAGGGACCTGCGGAAAATCAAGACATCTTTGTCCCTATTCGGATTGTGAAACACTGATGTGTGAAGCCAGCCTAAGGACATTATACCTTTAATGAATGACATAATTCTGCTCTAATGCACTTAACATATATATTATAAAAAGCTGCAGACGTATATGATAAACCAATGCCTGCAAAAGATGTCATCGTGGCGTTCATCACCCATAAGCTCCCATGTTAGAAAAACAAATAGCGCAGCTTATAACTTTTTACAAGATTTCTTTTATATATTCTAGGCAGCCAAACTGTAAAAACCTTGAAATATTCTGGTCAGTCGCAAGTCTATAGGACCCTCTTTAGGCCTTTGGGTAAATCAGGGTCTATCGATCCATTTATAATGGCCAACATAACGTAAACAGAGCCATAGCTTTCTCGCCTTATACCCCCCCAGATAAAAATAGTATTGCATGAGAGCTGGAGGCAGACCGGCCCACCGGAGCACCAGAATGTTCGGTGGTGGGCCTCACATGCGCTGCCAAGGTCCAGTAGTAGACAGCACTGTTCAGGGATAACCTATTATAGTCAGCCACTTACCAGTAGGGTCTATTTATGATGGGATCGTTCCCAAATAATCTACCGTATACTTTTGATGATGAATCCTATATTTACCGTTTGCCTTCAGTCAGAAATTATGGGATATTTTACCGTAACTTTTTTTTCTAGAAAAAAATGAAACTGTTAAGGGTGCTTTACACGCTGCGAAATCGTTAACGATATATCGTCGGGGTCACGGTGTTTGTGACGCACATCCGGCGTCGTTAGCGACATCGCAGCATGTGACAGCTAGGAGCGACGATCAACGATCGCAAAAACAGTAAAAATCGTTGATCGTTGACGTTGATATATCGCTCCTAATCATAATGTCATTGGTGTTTCATTCCGCAGGTTGTTCATCGTTCCTGCGGCACCACACATCGCTATGTGTGACAACGCAGGAACGACGAACATCATCCTACCTGCGTCCACTGGAAAGGAGGAAGGAAGGAGGTGGACGGCATGTTTCCGCCGCTCATCTCCACCCCTCCTCTGCTATTGGGCGGCAGTTTAGTGACGTCGCTGTGACGCCGAACGCACCTCCCTCTTGAAGGAAGGATTGTTCGGCGGACACAGCGACGTCACTAAACAGGTATGTGCGTGTGACGCTGCCGTAGCGATATTGTTGAACGACGGGGACGGGTGCTATCGCTCGCGACATCGCTAGCAATCGCTAGCGATGTCGCAGCGTGTAAAGCACCCTTTAAAGTTGGTGCACATGTGTGGATGGAAAACATGCTGTATAATAACGTCAGCATTGTAGATGAGATTGTATGAAACGTTGTGGACATGAAACTAAGAATCGCTATTGGTGCTGCATATATCAGTCTTTGCAATACCAAGGGTGAAAGTGCAGCAAATCTGTACCATTGTTGCAACAAAATCCGCAGTGTTTGGTTTTACTGCTTTGGTTTTTCCTTTGTGGAAATTCGGCATCACAAAAAGACCCATGTGCAAGACTAGCACCAAGTTTTTATGGGCCCCGTGCACATACACAAATTTATACACAGATACGTACACATACAAGCATACATGCATATACATACTTGAAGACAAATTCACTAAAATACATATTAACAGACATAAATATATACACAGATACATAGATACATGCACACACAGACACAGTGATATTTTTAACATGGGGAAGCCGTCAGTAGCCTCACTCACCTCCTCCGCTTGTCTCCTGTCCAGCTTCCCTTCGTCATGTGGCTGTGTGGAGTGCGCTGCTTGATAGCGATCACTTTAACAGACATGGCGGTGCAGAATACACTGTGCAGCTTTGTTGGCTAGCAGTGACGTGGCTGGGCCAGAACTGCATCTTTAAAGGGAACCTGTCACCAGATTTGGTGACTATAAGCCGTGGCAACCACCGGTGAGCCCTTATATACTGCATTCTAACATGCTGTATATAAGAGCCCAGGCCGATGTGTAGAACATAAAAATTACTTTATAATACTCACCAAAGGGGCGCTGTGGTGCAGACTGATCAGATGGGCAGATCAAAGTATTGTAGTGCACCTGCTCAGGACTTCAATGGCGGCCTGTGTGGATGACGTAGGATGCACCATGCACCCAGGCTTCAGAAGGAGCCAAACAAACATGGCCAAAAGAGGAGGCAACGGTACTGGAGAACGGAGACACCCAATCGACCAATCTGCACTGCACTGCCCCGTAGGTGAGTATTATAAAGTGATTTTTATGTTATACACAGCGGCTTGGGCTCTTAAATACAGCATGTTAAAATGCTGTATATAAGAGATCACAGGTGGTCGCCGCAGGTTTAACTTTACTTGTGTGCAGCATCACTTCTAGCAGACAAGACTGCACAGTGCACTATGCAGGCCATGTCTGTTAAAGTTATGGCCATCAAGCACCTGCACAGTCAGTCGCATGGTGGCCCAGCCCATCCCTGCCAACGGTGAGTAGGCCCCCTCATTTGTCTTAGGCCCTGGCACTTGCCCGGTTGCATCAGGTGGTGACGCCAGCCCTGCCTGTGTGCGCGTACCCTTGAGAGGTGTCCAGTTCTTGTTCCCCACTGCAATGGAGGAGTCGAGACAAAAGCAGTGAACAGCGGGACAACGGGAGTGAGCCCTCAAACCGGGACAGTCCTGCTAAATTCGGGACGATTGGCAGGTAGGGGATGTTTGCAGTTCTTGTTTCCCACTGCAATAAAGATGCAGTTCAGAGATTATGTCCTTTGGATGTTTGAGTATATGGGTGACACTTTAAAATATATTTTTAGCAACTGCAAAAATTGTCTTTCAACAGCTCAATGTAAAGATTTGGAAATGAGATATCCAAAGTACGGTGTTTTAGTTTTATAGATTTGCTCATTTCGGAACTTTTGAAATTTGTTTTGGTGGTGACAAAGGCATTATATTCATAACTTGAGTCAAGTCGGACTACGGTCGCATTCACACATTCATTTGTCATGGTCCCATGATTCATGGGCCGGCTACAGGTCTCCTGACACAAACTTGACAGTCTCATAGACATATATAAGATGGTCAAGTTTGGGTTAGGCCTCATCCACACATCAGTGTCTTGTTTGTGCGCAAAAAATGGTTTAAGTTTCAGCAGTGGTCAGATGAGTGTCATCGTCATCGTAGCCTGCACAGTATCAGTTTTTACTATCAGAGTTTTGTGAGTTTTATCAGTTTTTCTCAGATGAAATGGTATTTTATTTTTTTTTTCTACTTCCATTGTGATGACGCTTTGTTTGAGAATGCCAGTGTATTCTGGGATACTCAAACAAATCATTATCAGAGCAGGGGCAGACACTACGGTCACTGTCACAACCCCTACCTGAAACAAAGTGTCATCAGGTTTAGAGCTAGGGTTTGGTTTTTTTTTTTAATCTGAAACATACCGGCGTTTCAGAGAAGATATGATTAGAAGACCTGGCTGGAGACATAGCCAGAGTCAAGACTAGTCCAACACCAATCCTAGCTCTTCCCAGCACCCCTTATGGTGGTGATGATTATTATTATTATTATTATTATTATTATAGTGCCATTTATTCCATGGCGCTTTACATGTGAAAGGGGGTATACATAGTAGGGACAAGTACAGTAATAGTAAACAAAACAAGGCACAGACTGGTACAGGAGGAGAGAGGACTCTGCCCCCGAGGGCTCACAGTTTACAGGGGATGGGTGAGGATATAGAGGGTGAGGGCAGATATGGTCATGCGGTGCTATAGCAAACTGAGGGTTATGGTAGGATGAAGGCTTGTCGGAAGAGGTGGGTCTTCAGATTCCTTTTGAAGCTTGTCAAGGTAGATGAGAGTCTGATATGTTGTGGCAGAGCATTCCAGAGTATGGGGGATGATTGACAGGAGTGTTGCTAAGTACACAGATGGGAGAGACCTGTCAATCACCAGCCTTGTTTCAGCACTACTAGGGAAGCTTGGAAAGTAACTTCATCTTGTTCCTTCAGGCTCTGTTCATATTGTGGTAGAACCTCTGTTCAAAGCTTCCATCGTAGATTCAGTGCAAATACTGAACAAAAGAGCTATTTTGACCTATAAAATGCCAGCCACTTTAAAGAAAACCTGACAATTGCCATTATAGTCAATGGAGACTGCCTGGTGCCGTGTCCAGCATGTAAGCGGTCTGACACTAGCATTAACTTAATACTTCTGCTCTTATGACAAAGCAAATAAACAGAATTAAATTACGGGAGGCAGCAGTCATGCTGTTATTATCTTAACTCCTTACCCCTCTGTGCCTTAGTATTACATTAGAGGGACCACAAATAATGACAGGAACTTCGCTCATGTTATTTGTTACTTTTAAGTGCTGGCTGTACTATACAGCCAACACTGTGCTAACGGCCACTCCCAGTCAGTCAGCCCCTTAGACTCCCCTCATTGCATCCCCCTTGCTGGTGCTGCTGTAACCTATCATTGTACCTGAAAATAGAGTGACATGCAGTGGCGTAACTAGTAGTGGTAGGCGAATAGTAACTATGTGTTTGAATTATGGTTAACGAATACCAAGTACTATTCCAGTATTCGTCACAACAAGAAAAATGCTCAGGTTCCCAATTGACTTGCATTAGGTTCGTTATTTGTGATGAATACCGGAATAAAACTTTAGGATTCGTTACGAATAATCCGAACCCAAATAGTTACTATTCGCCTACTGCTTGGGCATTTTCCTTGCCTGAGGATCCTCCAGAGTTGGCCTCTTTAGAGGCATCTCTCTTAGCTCTCGGTATCATTTATGAGATTCCTGATAAGCTTACCATTGAAGATTCATGGATTGGTTCAGAGAGATAACAGAGAGGAGGATTTACTGCTCAAAGTTTAGCTGATGGGCTGTGGACACCTCTTGGAATTACCCTGCTCTTTGGAGTCAGTTCTGCCATGGACTATCTGGTCAGATCAAGGAAAGGATGACTTACAATTCCAGTCCTCAGTCTTTAGGTCCAGTCACACTAAACAACTTACCAGCGATCCCAACAACAATACAACCTGATAGGGATCGCTGGTAAGTTGCTAGGAGGTTGCTGGTGAGATGTCACACTAAGCGACGCTCCAGCGATCCCAGCAGCAACCTGACCTGCCAGGGATCGCTGGAGCGTCGCTATACGGGTTGCTGGTGAGCTGTCACACAGGCAGATCTCACCAGCAACCAGTGACCAACCCCCAGCCAGCAGCGACGCGTGGAAGCGATGCTGCGCTTGGTAACTAAGGTAAATATCGGGTAACCAACCTGATATTTACCTTGGTTACCAGCGCACACCGCTTAGCGCTGGCTCCCTGCACACCTAGCCACAGTACACATCAGGTTAATTACCCGATATGTACTCTGCTACGTGTGCAGGCAGCAGGGAGCCGGCTTCTGCAGACGCTGGTAACCACGGTAAACATCAGGTAACCAAGAAGCCCTTACCTTGGTTACCCGATATTTACCTTCGTTACCAGCGTCCGCCGCTCTCACGCTGCCAGTGCCGGCTCCCTGTTCCCTGCACACATAGCCACAGTACACATCGGGTTAATTACCCGATGTGACATCTGGGAGAGCCTGGTCTCCATACTATATAGTGGTTCATCATTATACACGTGCGCGGTTCATCATTGGAGACATCACCTCCTCCTTACATCACTACTCTTTAGCTCTTTAACCCCTATGTTTGCACTTGTTTCCAGCTACTTATACCAGTCGTCCATATTTGATAGAGCCGCAACCATGTGTCATTTATGTTCACTTATCTATCTTTCTCTGGCCTCCTCATGAACCTAAAAAGTGAGGGAAACGCATCGGGGGGTCATGCTGTGATTGCACACTACTTAGGGAAAAACAGTTCTGTTTGGTACAGAAAACAGGTTTATCATTTTCGCAGGGACATTTAGGGTCTCAGCTAGGTAAAGACGACGTAGAACTGGGGCGCCGTTTGTATTTATTATCAAGGTGCCAATCTCCGCCGTCATGGGGGGGTATTGTTTTAGAGTTAACATAGGGTTATCTAGACCTTTTTACCCTATTTATATATACTCTTAACCCCCATATTATGTACAGTATATCAATTACTTGATATCATCTGGACACCTTGCGGGATTATTCCCCCTTTTTTCACCTTATTTGTACTATTTTTATGGAATTACCATTAGTGTTTTTGTTTGTCTAGCCATTATTTTAATGTATATCTAATAATAGTATCTTGGCATTTTTTCATTTGGTAAACCTTGTTCTTTGGATCCTTTTCCTATCACATTTGGTTAACTACTGACATTTTAATTTACACATGTTCTCAGGAGGAATATCGGGGACATGTCCGGCAAGTCTTCAAGATTCTTCATAAGAATCATTTATTTGCAAAGCTGGAGAAATATATTTTTGAAGAGCAGTAGATCCAATTTCTAGGTCATCTGGTTTCAGTTTCAGGGTTTCAAGTGGATCCCGTTAGGGTGCAGGCCACCCTTGATTGGGTTCAACCAACTAACCTCAAAGCTTTGCAAATTATTACCGGGAATTCATTAAGAATATTTCAATCATTGCTAAACCGTTAACTGACATGACCAAGAAGGGGGCTGACTTTTCATTATGGTCAACTGAGGCAGAGAATGCCTTTTCTGCTCTCAAGACAGCCTGCTTGAATGCACATAAGGATGTTGATGAGTATATTTGGAAATGCCAGGTCTGTGCCAGGGCTAAAGCTTCTCGTCAAGCCCCAGCGGGTTATCTCCTGCCTTAAGAGATTCCATCACAGCCTTGGACTCACTTGTCCATGGATTATATCACTGTTTTACCTAGTTCAGGTGATAATACCATTGCGTGGGTGGTGGTGGACCGCTTCAGCAAGATGATTCATTTGGTTCCACTTCATAAGTTGCCATGGTGTTCCGAAAAATATTATTTCAGATAGAAGGTTCAGTTCTTGGCTAGCTTTTGGCATAGTTTCTGCTCAAGATTAGGTCTCAAGTTGCCCTTTTCCTCGAGATACCATCCCATGACTAATGGACAGACTGAAATGATGAACCACGTGCGCGAAATATTTAAGGTGATTTGTTTTATGTAATCAGGAAGACTGGATGGAGTTTTTGGCCTTTCCTGAATTTGCTTGAAAATCATACTTCCACAACTACCAGAAGTTCACCTTTTTTCATGTGTAGGTTTTCATCTATTGTTTGGGAATTTTTCTGATTTGCAGTCCTCCATGCCAGAGGAGGAGAAATTTTCTCTCTGCGTGATAAAAGTCTTGAAGAAGGTCAAAAGGGGCTTTTAGTTGCTAGTGATCAGGCGAAAATGGAGCAAACTGCAGACGCAGAATGGCTCCTGTGTTTAGGGTTGAGGAGTTTGTGTTGTTGTCCTCCTAAAAATTTACAGCTCAACGTAGGCTCTAGGAAATGTTCTTCCAAGTAGGTCCTTACAGGATTACTGAAGTTTTGAATCCAATAATGGTTAAGTTTCAGCTTAGAAAATGAACAATTCCTTCTGCTGGTGCTTTTTGAAGAGATTTGTGGAGATGCCTGGTCCTTGTTACATTTTTAAGGGGGATAAGGAGTATGAAGTGGAACGAGTTCTGTGATCCAGGCATCGTCTGCAGTCTAGTTAAGTGAAAGGGTTTCGGTCCTGAGGATAATTTCTCGGTCAATTCGGAGCGCTGATTGCCTGATAAGAGAATTCCATCAGTGTCGTCGGAGAGACATACTGTCTTACTGAATACTGTCATGGCTCTACTCCAGGGTTTGAACTGGTGATTTCTGCTTGTTGTTTGGTTTCCCTCTTGGTTGGACCACAGCCTGTTTTGTGTTGGTCCAACTGTTGAAGGATTTCTTGTCTTTCTTTCCTATTCTTTGCCTTCCTGTTTTATTTCTTTTCAGGTGTGTGCACTTTCTCGATTAGTTTGCCCAATCACATTTTCTGTGGGGCTATGTATACTCACTACTCACATGCCTCACATGCTATATTTCTGTATGGATCTTGTCTGGAGTCCCGGCTCCTCGGTTAAGCTTTTCTTACTGAAACATTGCTATTCCCTGCAGTTTGTGTGAATCCCTTCCCAAGTATTTCCTATTTTGTCTAATTTAGATTTGTGAGGCTTTCCACATGTTCTGTTATTCTTTTTAGTTTCTTGTATTCCATCATTTCTGTATGACTGTGTTTGCACTTTTCTAACCCTATGTCTCACCCTCTGCTTCTGTGCAATTCATTTATGTTTATTGCTGTTTTTTGGTTAAACTTGGTTTATAGCTTAGGGTGCAGTTAAGGACACTCAGGGTCAGCCGTTCACGAGTGGGTGCGACATTACATGATCTTAGAGTGCCAAGCTCTACTGTAATGCAAGGACAAATCAGGCTCAGATCTAGGGTAAGTACTAGCCTGTTTGGGGACCTGTGGATTTTTAATTTTACATCTTCCCTGTTTGTCCATCCCCATGAGTGTGCTAGGATTCAGTCACACACTTCATAAGTAGTCAGCTTTAGTCCTGGTCATAGTATGCTGTATAATAATAAAGTCGGGTGATAGACCTTTTTTAGATCAATGGTTGACTGACAGCCCAGAGCCAGCTGTCGCTTCCTTTTCAAAGTAATTATTATGCATGTCGCTCTGAGTTCATTACTCAGGAGGTGTAGACGAAGAGCATAACCAGACTGACCGGTGATCTCTGTTCTCATTTACACAATGCAGAAAAAAATTTGTATAACCCAGATTTGTGCAATCTTGGGTTTGGCTTGTAAAATCTCCAAGAGCCGATAGACGGACTTTATTGTAATAGATCAACTTACAATCCTTGTTCTTCCAGCGGAGAAAGAAAATAGAAAATGTATGATTCATAAAGGGAAATCATCCATGTACATTCAGCCAATGTCTTAGAAAGTTGCATAAACTTCTCAATAATGATTGATGACTTTTAGTCTGCAAGTATCTCCTGATCTTTCAGAGTTCTGCTGTGGGTGGACACATTGATGTCCATGATATGAGCGAGCTTTCTTCAAAGGTATATCTGTACCGCCCCGCGCTCGGCTGCAGCCGAGCCGCTCGGATCCGGGCTCGTTGATGGGTGGCTCGAGCACCTCCGGACCCGGGGTCACTTCGCTCTGAAAGGGGATGCTGGCGCTTTTGGTGGGGGTTAGGTAGGTGCACGGCCGGAGCCGCCCTTGAGTTCGTGACGCCACCCACGGGATGTGGTGAAGGTAGACACCACCGCTGCAGTTACGGGGCACCCGGGGGAGATGTTTATGCAGCAAGTTGTTAACCCCTCCGTGGGCAGGGAAGGTGGCCCCGGGACCCGTTGGGGGTAGCTGGGCGGTGCAGGGCGGTGCGCGACCAGATGGCACTGTTGTACTCACTGTTATTGACACACACAAATCTCTGGTAAACCAAGTTGGCGGTGGTCGGTGCCCGCAGCCGTCTGCGTCTGGTCCCCCACCCGGTTCGGTGGTCTCGGCCTTTCTCCTGCACTGTGTTGTGTATTTGGGCTGCCTGCGCTTCAGCGACGGGAGTCTGCTCCCCACCCTTGTGGATGTCGGGAGAGCCCTTTTGCCCGCAGACGCTGGCCCGTGGGATCTCTCTGCCTTTGCGGTAGCTTTCTATCCCCCTCGTTGGGCTGTTGTCTTCAGTTGGGACTTGGGTGGGAAAGGACCTATAGTCCAGACCGCAATCAGTTAATTAACTTAGTCCAGTGGATTCTGGACCTCGTTTCAGGGTCTGAGTACCCCTCTGTGTGCTCCGGTTTCCAAGTCGGTTCCCCGGGTCGGTACCGGTGGGCCAGTACCCTGTCCTGGTCCACCACGGTTCCACCGAGCTGTCTTCCCGGCTCCTGCAGGCTAAGGCCACCGTATGCCTCCTAGCCAAAGGTGCCTGGGCTCCAACCCCGGCACCTATCAGACTGTCACAGGCCTGACCTACAGGCCTGACCTCCTCCACTGCTCAACACTCAAACTCAGCTTCTTGTGTTTCCTGCCTCAGGCCCTCTGAATTCATCGGTGGGCGTGGCCAACGGCCTGGCTCCGCCCCCTGGTGTGTTCATCTTGGGGGACAGGTGTAGTGCGGGGGTCTATCTGTGACTACCTGGCTAGTCCAGGGCGTCACATATCTATGTATGTGTTCAAGTGTTACCTAAAAAATTCAGCTTTGGAGGTGCAATTTTATAGGCGTAGTCTTTGAGAACTTGACTCAGGTGCCACCATTGTGTACAGTCATGGCCAAAAGTTTTGAGAATGCTACAAATATTAATTTTTACAAAGTCTACTGCTTAAGTTTTTCTAATGGCAATTTGCATATACTCCAGAATGTCATAAAGAGTGATCAGCTTAAGAGCAATTACTTGCAAAGTCAATATTGGCTAAGAAAATGAACTTCAACCCCCAAAACACATTTCAACATCATTGCATTCCTGCCTTAAAAGGAGCAGGTAACATTGTGTTAGTGATTGTTCCATTAACACAGGTGTGGGTGTTGGTGAGGACAGGGCTGGCGATCAATCAGTCATGATTAAGTAAGAATGACACCACTGGACACTTTAAAAGGAGGCTGGTGCTTGGTATCATTGTTTCTCTTCAGTTAACCATGGTTATCTCTAAAGAAACACGTGCAGCCATCATTGCTCTGCACAAAAATGGCCTAACAGGAAAGAGTATCGCATCTACAAAGATTGCACCTCAGTCAACAATCTATCGCATCATCAAGAACTTCAAGGAGAGAGCTTCCATTGTTGCCAAAAAGGCTCCAGGGCGCCCAAGAAGGACCAGCAAACGCCAGGACCGTATCTTAAAACTGTTTCAGCTGCGGGATCGGACTACCAGCAGTGCCGAGCTAGCTCAGCAATGGCAGCAGGCTGGTGTGAGGGCTTCTGCACGCACTGTGAGGCGGAGACTGCTTGAGCAAGGCCTGGTTTCAAGGAGGGCAGCAAAGAAGCCACTTCTCTCCAGAAAAAACATCAGGGACTGACTGATATTCTGCAAAAGGTACGGGGAGTGGACTGCTGAGGACTGGGGTAAAGTCATTTTCTCAGATGAATCCCCTTTTCGATTGTTTGGGACATCTGGAAAACAGCTTATTAGGAGAAGAAGAGGTGAGCGCTACCACCAGTCTTGTCTCATGCCAACTGTTAAGCATCCTGAAACCATTCATGTGTGGGGTTGCTTCTCAGCCAAGGGAATCGGCTCACTCACAGTCTTGCCTAAAAACACAGCCATGAATAAAGAATGGTACCAGAATGTCCTCCAAGAGCATCTTCTCCCAACTGTCCAAGAGCAGTTTGGCGCCCAACAATGCCTTTTCCAGCATGATGGAGCACCTTGCCATAAAGCAAAGGTGATCACTAAATGGCTCATGGAACAAAACATAGAGATTTTGGGTCCATGGCCTGGAAACTCCCCAGATCTTAATCCCATTGAGAACTTGTGGGCATTCATCAAGAGACGGGTGGACAAACAAAAAACAACAAATTATGGCAAAATGCAAGCATTGCTTATGCAAAAATGGACAGCTATCAGTCAGGATTTGGTCCAGAAGTTGATTGAGAGCATGCCAGGGAGAATTGCAGAGGTCCTGAAGAAGAAGGGTCAACACTGCAAATATTGACTTGCTGCATTAACTCATTCTAACTGTCAATAGAATCTTTTGGTACTCATAATATGATTGCAATTATATTTCTGTATGTGATGTAAACATCAGACAAACACAATTAAAAACCAGAGGGCAACAGATCATGTGAAAATATAATTTTGGTGTCATTCTCAAAACGTTTGGCCATGACTGTATAGTGTAAATGAAAAAGTCTTGTCTGTACTAGTCTTTATTCAACAGTAGTGATTAGCCAACCCACAGATGTTCGTGTTCTGTGGGTCCGGCCGGACATAAAAAAAAATCCAACTTGGGACCAGACTTGTACCTTAACCAGGCTCGTAACTACAACTGGGGCAGCCGGGGCACTGCCCCGGGGCCGTAACCACCCAAGGGGACCCAAACTGATGATAAAAATTGTATTTTAATACTTTAATTTCTCATAAAATACCCAGCTCCCTATTATAATATTATTCGAGTTTAAAGTTAATAAAAATAAGGAAAAGATCCATGAGAGTGCAAGTGTAAATGTTTTTTGTTCGTTTACTTTAAATGGGGAAACGCTATTTCGCTTAGTAACAGGAGTTCTATGGCAGACAGTAGACTGTTAGCTGATCGTGTGGTGTCGCGCCAGGCGGTGACTCAGCTAATAGTTCAGGCAGCGGCTGCGACGCAACGTGCACTGACACTGAGGTCTTGTTTTTAGAGGAGACAGACAGTCTTAGCAGACACAAATATCTGTGACAAACTGTGAGAGGCCCTACCCCTCTCCAATCTGCAGGTCTATACTGCTGCGAGAGGGAGGGAGGGGATGAAGGGGAAGTCTCCAGAATCACACATTCCTCCCTGCCCCTCTCCAGTCTGCAGGTCTATACTGCTGCGAGGGGGAGCGAGGGGATGAAGGGGAAGTCTCCATAATCGCACATTCCTCCCTGCCCCTCTCCAGTCTGCAGGTCTATACTGCTGCGAGGGGGAGGGAAGGGATGAAGGGGAAGTCTCCATAATCACACATTCCTCCCTGCCCCTCTCCAGTCTGCAGGTCTATACTGCTGCGAGGGGGAGGGAAGGGATGAAGGGGAAGTCTCCATAATCGCACATTCCTCCCTGCCCCTCTCCAGTCTGCAGGTCTATACTGCTGCGAGGGGGAGGGAAGGGAGAAGGCGGAAGTCTCCATAATCGCACATTCCTCCCTGCCCCTGTCCAGTCTGCAGGTCTATACTGCTGCGAGGGGGAGGGAAGGGATGAAGGGGAAGTCTCCATAATCACACATTCCTCCCTGCCCCTCTCCAGTCTGCAGGTCTATACTGCTGCGAGGGGGAGGGAGGGGAGGAGGGGGTAGTCTCCAGAATCACACATTCCTCCCTGCCCCTCTCCAGTCTGCAGGTCTATACTGCTGCGAGGGGGAGGGAGGGGAGGAGGGGGTAGTCTCCAGAATCACACATTCCTCCCTGCCCCTCTCCAGTCTGCAGGTCTATACTGCTGCGAGGGGGAGGGAGGGGTGGAGTCTCCATAATCGCACATTCCTCCCTGCCCCTCTCCAGTCTGCAGGTCTATACTGCTGCGAGGGGGAGGGAGGGGTGGAGTCTCCATAATCGCACATTCCTCCCTGCCCTTCTCCAGTCTGCAGGTCTATACTACTGCGAGGGGGAGGGAGGGGAGGAGTCTCCATAATCACACATTCCTCCCTGCCCTTCTCCAGTCTGCAGGTCTATACTGCTGCGAGGGGGAGGGAGGGGTGGAGTCTCCATAATCGCACATTCCTCCCTGCCCTTCTCCAGTCTGCAGGTCTATACTGCTGCGAGGGGGAGGGTGGGGTGGAGTCTCCATAATCACACATTCCTCCCGGCTCCGGGTCATGCAGTATCTATCTTCTCAGTCATCTGCCTCTTGTTTTCAATAATCAGAGCTGTGTACAACCCCCACTCTCCTCACAACCGGGAGGGAGCAATAGTGACTGCAGCTGTACATGTGGTCGGGGGTTGTATTTGATGTCTGGCACCTGCTGGGGGAGGCAGAAATGTCAGCTCCAGTCTCTCTCCTCCTGGAGAGAGCGGCTGGACACAGTGCACATATCCTGGGCAGCCGCACTGTCTCTTTGCCAGTAGGTGGTCGTGGCGCCTTTTACAAAGTAATTGATGAATTCGCTTCTCTGAAAGTTAGGAAACAAATGTTTAAGTAGCTGTTTAAAACTGTTTAAAACTCAACAACGTGGTAATGTTTAAGTAATGTTATGTTTAAGTGAACAAAGTTTAAATATATACTGTTTAAAAATACTTAATATTTAATAAACATATAGTTATTTGAAAATTGTGCAATATTTGGAATTATTCACCTTATAAATTTTCCAAACATATTCACTGAATATTGAACTTCTAAAACTTGCATCATAAACAAAATCTATTAAAGGTCTTGCAGAACGTGGTGTAGCCTGTGTGTTGTATACAACAGGCTTCACCACGTTCCGCACAACCTCTAGTAATTGAAATGTTGAGGGGCCCCACTATGAAGTTTTGCCCCGGGGCCCCAAAGTTTATAGTTTCGGCACTGACCTTAACGTAAGCCAGGATGCCGAACCCCATATAAGTCTATGAGGACCCAAACTTGTGCATTGTAAAATGGTGCTAGTAAGGGCTGGGGGCTGCAAAAAGAAACAAAATGGGGATTAAAGCAGGGCAATTACACTTACCGAGTCTGATACGTGGCTGTCACACTAATTCCAGGTCCGCTCATTAGTTCTCATGAATATTCACTGCTTCACCTGCCCACCCTCTGTGACAATGTCTGTAATTGGTTGCAGTCAGACTGCTTGGCGTACTGGCATCTGTGATTGGTTGTGGAGTGTAAAAATAAATAAATATGTGGAAATATGACGTAGGGTCCATTGTATTTTGATAACCAGTGCAGATAAAGCAGACAGCTACGGGCTGGCTTCTAGGAAGTGATAAGTCCCAGTAACTGCACTTTCAGTGAAGCGGCCGTTGCAGCATTGATTGCAAAGATATCTCCCTTCAGATTGACCTTATATCTTCAGGTAAGTAGCATTTTCTAAGGTAACAGGTTCTCTTTAAAAACTGAACTGTGCATTTTTTAGATATTTTTTTGCCTGTTGTCTGATATGAGGTGCCTGCACATAAAAGCACAACTCCAGTGTTTCTGCACTAAATAACCCATTAAGGCTGGGGCTACACAGTGACTGCGGCCACAATAAAGGTCAGACAGCCAGAGATCTCTGTATGGCGCTGCATCTTTGCAGCATAATTCAGGTAGGAGGGGTCACTTGGCCGTCTGCAGGGTACCCAGACTCCAAAAATGTCAACTGATATGAGTTTTTGCAACCTGCAATACAGCTCCATTTACCTGCATTATACTGAGATGTAGCTGTGCAAACTGTGTGAGTTGTATGTAGTCCCCATCGTCTAAATTATACTGCATTAAATTTGCACTGAGAACGTATTGAAGCAGCCCAGCAAAAATCAGAGCAAATTGCTTTTTGTGTATTTTGGTGCAGACAAAAACGCAGCAGAAAAAAGCTGTGTTGTTTTGTAGCGCCCCTGAGAACCTCAGGGCACTACAAGGAACTGCATCCTCTAGGGGATGCAGAAGCTACCCCCTGGGACCTGGGGTACCAGTGCCTTTTCCACCAACACACATCTATATCCTAGTTCTCCTCTAAACACTGAGCATAAAGGGTTAACCATATAAGGGGATGGTCGCAATGGGAACGAGTCCCTGGGTATAGCCAACCTGGTGGGAGGGGTCAGTCAGTGGCAGTCAGAGGAGTCGGGAGCACACAGGAGAGGTGTGCGGACGTGCCTGAGCTGGGTCCGTGCAATGGTTACCTCGGGGGCACAGGAGAGAGGTCACCAGGACGGGTACTGAGATATCGCTGGGACCGGAGCACGCACGGGGCACAGGGCCCTAGGTCAAATGTCAAGTTTCAAACGGTTTGATAAATACCTGCCCAGTGAGGACACAATCACGGACTTCACCGAACCAAATAATCCGGGAGCATCAGCAGTAAACTAGGATCGGGGTTCGGACACTTACCTCCCCGCAGGGTCCACACTGCCCTCCGTACGGAGAAGGATACTGTATCACAAAAGGGACAGTCGGGGTTCCCAAACACTCCACGCTATGGGGACTCAATCTACAGAGAGTGCCAGGGACAGAGCAACCTGGGTCACTACATAATGATACTCCTGGGACTGGAACCAGCAAGCTGAGGGTCCATGTGAGTAGAGACTGTTAAAGTAAACCTGGTGTGGTCTCCATCATTATACACCATACATCTCCCAGGCACAGCCCTACCTGCGGAGGGCCTACCACTATAGCTGCCACTACCACCATCCCTGGGAGTACCCACATTGAGCAGCGGCGGTTCTCCATTCTTAACCGCAACCCGCAGGTGGCGTCACAAACATTAACTTTATTATCCCCTGTAATTACCCCCTTTTATTAAGCGTCCCCAGGGCACGGAACCGGGTAACGGCCACCAGAGTGACATTCCCGTTTGCAACCGCCTGGGACCGAGCACCCCCTTCCCTGGGCGGCACAGCTTCACATGGGAATGTGGCTTTAGTATATGAAACAAAATTCTGCTTTGTCTTTGACCTTAATGTTTTCCTCTTTCTGCTAATGGGATCAATGTAAATCCTTCAAGTGAATAAGAGCACAAAGATGAAACCCTATTATTGTTCTGTCCCCAATTAACCCCTTAACGACCGCGGGCCGTAAAATTACGTCCTAAATGACATAATCTTACTGCCCGCGGTCCTCCGGCGGCAGCATGCCGCGATCGGCACACATCTCAGCTGATTTTCACAGCTGAGATGTGTGCCTGCTAGGCACGAGCAGAATCGTTATCTGCTCGTGCCGATTAACCCCTTATATGGCGCTGTCAATACATGACAGCGCCATTATAAGCGCAATCGCGGTAAAGTTTTTACTTACCGCCGAAACCGGAAGTCACGTGACGCGATCACGTGACTCCCGATAGTTGTCATGGTAGTACAGGGTCATGTGATGACTCCTGTACTACACATGAATTGGTTTCACTTTCGCTGTGCCCGGGGCACAGCAAAAGAGAAAGACAGCGTATCTGCTGTTTACAGCCTTCCAGCTGTGATCAGCAGATACTGCAGAGCGATCGGAATGCTGATCGCAATAGCCCCCTAGGGGGACTAGTAAAATAAAAAAAAAAAGTAAAAAAATAAGTTTTAAAAAATTAAAAAAAAACAAAAAAACCTAAAAGTTCAAATCACCCCCCATTCGCCCCATTGAAAATTAAAGGGTTAAAAAAATAAAAAATATACACACATTTGGTATCGCCGCGTTCAAAAACGCCCGATCTATCAAAATATAAAATCAATTAATCTGATCAGTAAACGGCGTAGCGGCAAAAAAATTCCAAACGCCAAACTGACGTTTTTTTGTCGCCACAACTTTTGCGCAAAATGCAATAAGAGGCGATCAAAACGTAGCATCTGCGCAAAAATGGTACCGTTAAAAACGTCAGCTCGAGACGCAAAAAATAAGCCGTCATTGAGCCTAAGATCCCGAAAAATGAGAACGCTACGGGTCACGGAATATGGCGTAAAACGTGCGCCACTTTTTTCGGACAAACTTCCGATTTTTTTTTAACCCCTTATATAAAAGTAAACCTATACATGTTTGGTGTCTACGAACTCGCACTGACCTGAGGCATCACACCCACACATCAGTTTTACCATATAGTGAACACAGTGAATAAAATATCTCAAAAACCATAGTGCTATCGCACTTTTTTTGCAATTTTTCAGCATTTGGAATTTTTTTGCCATTTTCTAGTACACAATATGGTAAAACTGATGGTTTCATTTAAAAGTACAGCTCGTTCCGCAAAAAATGAGCCCTCACATGACCATATTGACTGAAAAATAAAAAAGTTACGTCTCTCAGAAAAAGAATGGCGAAAAAAAAAAACGGAAAGCGAAAAATCGGCCGGTCGTGAAAGGGTTAAAGGCGATTGAAGGCAGGTAGTTGGGCAGTGGTATGAGGAGTCTTACCTTCGTTTCCACTAGGTGAGGCAGACAGAACTAGAGCGCTCCAGGGTGGATGGATTCAATTGTACACACGATGAGATGAACAACGGTGGTTTATTTTCCTCCATTAACGAAAACATGCAGCAGTACAGTGGTCCAAGCGGCTGTTACTGAGGTAGTCTTGTGATGATTGCCCCTAGAGCCGCTACTGGTCAAAAACTTTGCCTTTCAGAAGCCCAATGGAGATTATGTGATCCTCACACATGCACTGACTAAAAATAAAATGGATGCCAGGATGTGAGGTCACATATAGGGGTGAAAACACTCCAATAGGCTGGACTAAAAAGAACCACGGGAACAGAAGGGCCTGACCCAGTTGGTGGCAGCAAAGGACAAGCATCAAACATAAATAACATAAGACATGGATAACACTGGATATAACATAAGTTAACAGCTGTAAATAAAACAGGTAGGAACAGCACAATTATTATCACAGTATGTATGGCAGTTGTACATTCCCCTCTAGACTAATAGGCTTTGTGCAGTGCCACAGATGGTTTACATTTGGGAAATAACCTGTAAGGAGTTTTACCAAAATTACTAATTAACACCGGCTAGGTGATATTAGACTGATTGCCGAGCCTCCCAGCATTGCACTGGGTGAAATCAAAGGGTGGACACACCAATGGTGCAGCTGCACAAGGTCCCAGGAGGGTAGGGGGGCCACGTCTACCTCCAAAGCAGGTGGAATTGTGCATTATGAGGAGCTATTGGACTGCAAAGGGCCCATTAACCATATACTGTCCATGCACAAGGGCCTCAGGGGAAAACTTTTCTCCTTGCAGAGACTGACAAACCAATCTGGCTGCCAGTGAGGAGACTAAAGTGGGCTTTACACGCTACGATATCGTTAATGAATTATCATCGGGGTCACGTTGTTTGTGACGCACATCCGGCGTCATTAACGATATCGTAGTGTGTAAAGGGTACTTTGCATGTTGCGACATCGCTACTGCGATATCGTGAGGGTCAAATCGAAAGTGACGCACATCCGGCGCCGGTACTGACGTCGCAACGTGTAAAGCCTAGTTGCGCCGATAAACGATCGCAAAAGCGTCGAAAATCGGTGATCTGTGTAGCGTCGGTCATTTTCATAATGTCGCACTAATAGGAGATACGATGTTGTTTCTCGTTCCTGCGGCAAAAATAGCAAAGAGCCCTGGGGATCCACAGTAGCAATAGTATAAATAGCTGAATCCAAGAGGAGCAGTAAACAGTAGGATAAACAAGACCTAAAATATAACGTTTATTAAATATATGTATATATAAAAATGAGCAGAAGCTCACAGGTGAGTAAAAACAGAAACCAGCACACAGTATACAACAGTGCTATAACAGGGCATAACTAAACAAGCCCAAATCAGATCACCCTAGGTAATAGGAATACAGGATGGCAACCTAAGAACAAAATAGGGAGCCTCCTATAGATTACCCAAAAGATGATCAAAATAACACGTAGAGACACATACCTCCTTATTGCCAAATGCTAGAGGCCACAATGACGAGCAATAGTGTCCCAGAACTGCTTCTTGAGGATCAAGAAAAACGTATTTCTCATTTAATCCCCTATAGGGAACGTTCTTACCAGATCCTGAAGAGATGGCAGGGCGACTGTACCAAAATACTTAGATCTCCTAGGGGAGCTGTCAGTCAGCTCTTCAGATCCCACAGGAATGCCACGGAATGAAACTCCATATATCTGTCAGAAACACTCACTCCCAACGCGTTTCTTGGGGATCAATCATCAGGGGAGTATGGGTGAAAAGCCTTGGGTACTGCCTCAAAAGTCTCCAAAAGTGCAGTAATGTCATGCCCAAGATACTAAAAAATAAGACAAAGTGTATAAAATAAGCCCAAAGCAGTGTATTATAAGGGCCTATCTATATGCCCCATATACAAGAAACTCACCGCACACAGCGTGTATCATAGTGAACCTTTTGAAAAATGCCGCGCTGGCGTCCCGGAAACATGCTCCATTTATATCCCGGCGCATGCGCAGTGGCACAATAACACTCAGTGACGTGCATACCGAAACCGGAAGTGCACGTCATCGGGCGCCGTATCTCACAAAAAGAACGTAGCCCAATCCAGTGACATCATATCCTGGACAACCGCTCGCGCTGAAGGGATAGGGCGCGTTGCCATCGCAACCAAAATGCGACCTCACAGATCCAGAGCGGCGGTTCACAATATTTTACACATGCTGGCGATAAAACGCCGCATGGTAGGCATAAAGGCCACACATGGCAGTGTATCAAAATTGAAATTGACACTAATATCCACATAGCAGGTAGGAAAGATATATTTTGTAATATGAATAATGAAAAGTAATTAAAAACAGAGGATCAAAACAAAAAATGTCCCAAATGGGTCACACAGAGAGCCATATAGCCTAAAGCAGTGAATACCACTATAGGTCAATCAGAGGAAAAAATCTTTTATAAGACAGCCTGGAATAATCAATTGAAATCCCAAAGAGTTGGCCCACGGGTTACACCTCGTTATACCCAGGCCATCACGATCAAAGGGTAGATGGCCTGTCCAGGATATGATGTCACTGGATTGGGCTACGTTCTTTTTGTGAGATACGGCGCCCGATGACGTGCACTTCCGGTTTCGGTATGCACGTCACTGAGTGTTATTGTGCCATTGCACATGCGCCGGGATATAAATGGAGCATGTTTCCGGGACGCCAGCGCGGCATTTTTCAAAAGGTTCACTATGATACACGCTGTGTGCGGTGAGTTTCTTGTATATGGGGCATATAGATAGGCCCTTATAATACACTGCTTTGGGCTTATTTTATACACTTTGTCTTATTTTTTAGTATCTTGGGCATGACATTACTGCACTTTTGGAGACTTTTGAGGCAGTACCCAAGGCTTTTCACCCATACTCCCCTGATGATTGATCCCCAAGAAACGCGTTGGGAGTGAGTGTTTCTGACAGATATATGGAGTTTCATTCCGTGGCATTCCTGTGGGATCTGAAGAGCTGACTGACAGCTCCCCTAGGAGATCTAAGTATTTTGGTACAGTCGCCCTGCCATCTCTTCAGGATCTGGTAAGAACGTTCCCTATAGGGGATTAAATGAGAAATACGTTTTTCTTGATCCTCAAGAAGCAGTTCTGGGACACTATTGCTCGTCATTGTGGCCTCTAGCATTTGGCAATAAGGAGGTATGTGTCTCTACGTGTTATTTTGATCATCTTTTGGGTAATCTATAGGAGGCTCCCTATTTTGTTCTTAGGTTGCCATCCTGTATTCCTATTACCTAGGGTGATCTGATTTGGGCTTGTTTAGTTATGCCCTGTTATAGCACCGTTGTATACTGTGTGCTGGTTTCTGTTTTTACTCACCTGTGAGCTTCTGCTCATTTTTATATATACATATATTTAATAAACGTTATATTTTAGGTCTTGTTTATCCTACTGTTTACTGCTCCTCTTGGATTCAGCTATTTATACTATTGCTACTGTGGATCCCCAGGGCTCTTTGCTATTTTTGTATTTAATACCTTCGCTTAATGGCAGGTTTCCTTTCCACTGATTTAGACACTAGACAATGGGCCACGGAGGCTAGAGATGTATTTTCCGAAAAAAACCTTGTATTAAAGAGATATACACCCACCCTGAGTGGGGCATTCAAGGACCTCACCAGGGTTTATAAGGAACGTATAACATCGTGGTGGGAGGTCCAGTCTTTGGAGAGCTATTTAAAGGACAGGATAGTCCCACGGCATTTGAGGATTACACTGCAGCCTGGATTCCGACATAAAAATACGGATTTCATGAGCCTGTGGGAAAAGGAGGCGACTGAAAGCTCCCTTAGGCTCATGAGACTGTTATTGGAGGAAGAAAAAAAGAATCTCACTAGCTTGGAGGATTCTCTTAAGGAACATATTGATATCACCCGTAAGTTCACAAACGAGGTTGAGTTTGCAAACAAAGAGCTAGTTTTGCAGGGAGTAATTGAGAAGTTCCAATACAAACTAAAAGAAAAGAAACATAAATTTTACATAAGGGACCTCCAAGACTTTAAAGAGAATAGGGTTTATTTTCCTCCTAATAATCGTAATACCAGACATAGTGAGACTGATATCTCCTCAACGGATGCAGAGTTTTCTGACTCAGATACTAGGAACAATTCTTTTAGACCCCCACAACAATATAAAAAAGAAAGAGGAAGGGGAAGGTCAAACTACAGAGGAGCTTCACATAATTTTTGCAACAGGGGGGGTTTTTTAGACAACCAATATCACCTGAGGAGCAAGGGACAGCTCAACCCGCAGGTGTAGGCGGGGCTCCTCAGGTGATAAACTTGTCTTCAAGATCCCTCACTGAGATGGATTTATCCATTTTGAACAAGGGCTTGTCTTTTGTGCCGACAACTGACTTTGATGAATTTGAGGCAATTAAGGATTTGCACCTTTTTGCAAGACGCCTCAAATGGAAGAAGTTTTTTGGTAGACAAACAGAGAAAACATCAGCTGAGCTTGGGATTCCAGAGGAGCTTCTCCAGGATGTAAAACTGCTTTTCCACCTTGGAGATACCAACCCGAATGATCTGGGCGAAGGCCCCTTCACGGGTCTGAAGAACAAGAGCATGAAGATGCCCCCAGTCATGACCGAGATTGACGCAATTGATATATTCGTCAATCTGGTCACTGAAGACATTAGAGACAACAGGGGGAGACATAGGGGTCACTATAATCTGACCAAGGCAGAAATATTCAGCCTAAAAAGTCTGGAGAATGATTCCAGTATCACCATAAAACCCTCTGACAAAGGGGGGAATGTGGTGATACTGGACTCCAGTGACTATAGGGATATTTGTTTGAATATCCTTAGGGATGAATCCTGCTATGCTATGCTGGACTCCAACCCACTTCAGGGATATAGGGAGGAGTTAAAGATCCTTTTGGAGGAGGCATTGGGGTCCACTTTAATTGATAAGAATGAGTTTGAGTATCTCTTGCCTGTCTTTCCAGTGGTGGCGACCTTCTATATTCTGCCCAAAATACATAAGGGCCTGAGTCCCTTGAAAGGTCGCCCCATTGTCTCGGGCATAGGTGGCCTAACGGAGAAACTCAGTGTGTATGTCGACAAAATCTTGCGCCCCTTTGTGTTATCGCTGAATTCCTACCTCAGGGATACAACTGACTTTTTACGCAGGATAGAAGACATCTTCCTTGAGGAAGGGATGTTACTTTGCTCCATTGACGTGGAAGCTTTGTATTCATCGATCCCACATACGGCGGGAGTAGAGGCAGTCAGGTATTTTCTGGGATCGAGAGGTAGTCAATTCCACCAGCATAATGACTTCGTTATAAAAGCTTTGGAGTTTTGTCTCACTAGGAACATCTTTACATTTGGAGGGAGGTTCTTTCACCAGCTCAGGGGGACTGCGATGGGGAGTTGCTGTGCCCCATCGTACGCCAACCTCCTCCTGGGCTGGTGGGAGGAAACGGTCGTGTTTGGTGGCCTTCTGGACACCGAGGACGTCGTCTTGTGGCTAAGATACATTGACGACGTCTTCGTGGTCTGGAAGGGCCAGACTGAGGGTTTCCACCATTTTATTGCCAAACTCAATGATAATACCATTGGCCTAAGATTTACCAGCGAGGTGGGTATAAACAGCCTGGCCTTCCTTGATGTGTTGGTGGAAAGAGGGACAGATGGCCGCCTCTTGACTACCACATTTAGGAAGGCGACGTCCTCTAATTCTTTACTTAGGTGGGAAAGTGCCCACCCTGTCCCACTGAAGAGAGGAATCCCGAAAGGGCAATTTGTAAGAATGAGGCGTAACTGCTCTGAGGAAGCAGGCTTCAAGGAACAGGCCCATGACCTAATGGGACGTTTAAGGGATAGAGGCTATCCTGAGGGCATTATCCATAAAGCATATACTTCTGTACGCAATATGGATCGTACTAAGCTGTTGAACCCAAATGAGAGGAAAAAAGAGCCTGAGGACGTCCTGAGGTTCATCACGACCTATAATAATGGATCGGGAAGCCTCAGGGGAATCCTCTCAAAGCATTGGCATGTTTTGCAGATGGACCCCTTGATTGACAAACATTTGCTAGTGCAGCCGTCTGTCACCTATAGGAAGGCAAGATCCCTGGGTGACAGACTGGTGCATAGCCACTTCAGCGAGGGTGGGCCGGCGACGGCGAGGGGTGCAATTAGGGGCTGTTTCAAATGCCACGACTGTGTGAATTGCAGGTTCATTGAGGAGGGCAAGGAGTTTTCGGACCAAAAGAACAGTAGCAGTTTTCCCATAAGATCAATGATCACCTGTAAGTCAAAGGGGGTCATTTATAGGATGAAATGTGTATGTGGAAAACTCTATATTGGGAAGACTATCAGGGAGCTGCGACGAAGAGTGGGGGAACACAAGAACGACATCCTCAAAAAGAATGACACCCCGGTCGCCCGACATATTAACAACTTCCATAATGGTGACCTGAGAAGTTTGAGAATCATGGGGATTGACCTCATTCATCCCCCGCCCAGGGGTGGAAACTGGGACAAGAAGATACTCCAGAAAGAGTGCTATTGGATTTACAATCTTGACACGATGGCACCAGTAGGTCTGAATGAGTCACTGTCCTTTACACCCTTCCTGTAGGAGCACTTTAGCCTATAGGGTAAGTATAGGAGGGCGAGACGACGGCCGAGTGGGGGCACCATACTTGCGGGCTCTTATAGGGTGCCGACCCCCACATGATAGGTAGGGAGAGGATCTACCGTAGGGGTTTGCTAGCGGGCACCTTAGTTTCCTCTATCTGTTTTTGTGGTTTCATGCTGCGTCTGTTGCCCCTTTTGTCTCCTGCGTGGTCGCTGGCCAGCCCTCATTCTACATAGGCAGGGTTTATTCTACCCTTTGATCGTGATGGCCTGGGTATAACGAGGTGTAACCCGTGGGCCAACTCTTTGGGATTTCAATTGATTATTCCAGGCTGTCTTATAAAAGATTTTTTCCTCTGATTGACCTATAGTGGTATTCACTGCTTTAGGCTATATGGCTCTCTGTGTGACCCATTTGGGACATTTTTTGTTTTGATCCTCTGTTTTTAATTACTTTTCATTATTCATATTACAAAATATATCTCTCCTACCTGCTATGTGGATATTAGTGTCAATTTCAATTTTGATACACTGCCATGTGTGGCCTTTATGCCTACCATGCGGCGTTTTATCGCCAGCATGTGTAAAATATTGTGAACCGCCGCTCTGGATCTGTGAGGTCGCATTTTGGTTGCGATGGCAACGCGCCCTATCCCTTCAGCGCGAGCGGTTGTCCAGGATATGATGTCACTGGATTGGGCTACGTTCTTTTTGTGAGATACGGCGCCCGATGACGTGCACTTCCGGTTTCGGTATGCACGTCACTGAGTGTTATTGTGCCACTGCGCATGCGCCGGGATATAAATGGAGCATGTTTCCGGGACGCCAGCGCGGCATTTTTCAAAAGGTTCACTATGATACACGCTGTGTGCGGTGAGTTTCTTGTATATGGGGCATATAGATAGGCCCTTATAATACACTGCTTTGGGCTTATTTTATACACTTTGTCTTATTTTTTAGTATCTTGGGCATGACATTACTGCACTTTTGGAGACTTTTGAGGCAGTACCCAAGGCTTTTCACCCATACTCCCCTGATGATTGATCCCCAAGAAACGCGTTGGGAGTGAGTGTTTCTGACAGATATATGGAGTTTCATTCCGTGGCATTCCTGTGGGATCTGAAGAGCTGATTGACAGCTCCCCTAGGAGATCTAAGTATTTTGGTACAGTCGCCCTGCCATCTCTTCAGGATCTGGTAAGAACGTTCCCTATAGGGGATTAAATGAGAAATACGTTTTTCTTGATCCTCAAGAAGCAGTTCTGGGACACTATTGCTCGTCATTGTGGCCTCTAGCATTTGGCAATAAGGAGGTATGTGTCTCTACGTGTTATTTTGATCATCTTTTGGGTAATCTATAGGAGGCTCCCTATTTTGTTCTTAGGTTGCCATCCTGTATTCCTATTACCTAGGGTGATCTGATTTGGGCTTGTTTAGTTATGCCCTGTTATAGCACTGTTGTATACTGTGTGCTGGTTTCTGTTTTTACTCACCTGTGAGCTTCTGCTCATTTTTATATATATACATATATTTAATAAACGTTATATTTTAGGTCTTGTTTATCCTACTGTTTACTGCTCCTCTTGGATTCAGCTATTTATCGTTCCTGCGGCAGCACACATCGCTGTGTGTGAAGCCGCAGGAGCGAGGAACATCTCTTACCTGCCTCCACCGGCTATGCGGAAGGAAGGAGGTGGGCGGGATGTTTAGGTCCCGCTCATCTCCGCCCCTCCGCTTCTATTGGCCGCCTGCCGTGTGACGTAGGGCAGGTAAGTGCGTGTGAAGTTGCCGTAGTGATAATGTTCGGTACGGCAGCTATCACAAGATATCAAATGTGCGATGGGGGCGGGTACTATCGCGCTCGGCATCGCTAGCCGATGCTAGCGATGTCGCAACATGCAAAGTACCCCTAACAATTATGTGCAACCTAAAACGACCGCAAAAGCGGCAAAAATCGTTTGCCGCGGAGAGGTCGTCCTAAAACAAAAAATCGTTTACCTCTCATTAGTGGTGTTGTTCCTCGTTCCTGCGGCAGCACACATCGCTATGTGTGACACTGCAGGAGTGACGAACATCTCCTTACCTGCCTCCACCGCTAATGCGGAAAGAAGGAGGTGGGCGGGATGTGTACGCCCCGCTCATCTCCGCCTCTCTGCTTCTATTGGATGGCTGCCGTGTGACGTTGCTGTGATGCCGCACGACCCACCCCCTTAGAAAGGAGGCGGATCGCCGGCCAGAGCGACGTCACAGGACAGGTAAGTCTGTGTGACGGGGGTAAGCGAGGTTGTGCGCGACGGGCAGTGATATGCCTGTGTCGCACAACCGACTGGGGCGGGTACGATCGCTTGCGATCTCGCTAGCGAGATTGCAGCGTGTAAAGCCCGCTTTACAGCTGCAAAGTTCCTCTGGGAAATATTCAAATTGTCTCTTCAGGAAGGAAGAAGACAAACTCTAGTGCCACCTATTGGAAGTAGCAATCTTAAAAGTCAAAAGTGACCCTTTAAGGCCTAAGACACACGGCATGAAAATCAGACCGAGTGGAATGCGATAAAACATCACATTCTACAAGGAGCAATATTAGCCTTTGTGTCAGCATCCATGAGCGATTATTTTCTCGGCCCCAATCGGACAGAGAAAATAATTGCAGCATGCTGCGATTATAATGCGAGACTCTTTCTCTTGCACCCATTCAAGTCTATGGGGCGACAGAAAGATCGCACTGCACTGTACCGCGAGTGCAGGGCGAGAATCGCAATAGCCAACTACGGAGGAGAGAGGGAGATAAATTCCTCCCTCTCATCCTCCGCAGTGCCGGCCCACCCCCCGCAGCTGAGGTCCGATCGCATGATCGGACCTCAGTCGCAGTGACACTCGCATGACACTTGGCTCCTGTTGTGCTGCCTGTGTGATCCGAGTGTCATGCGAGGATTGCATTAGTCCCCGTGTGGCCCCGGCCTAACGAGCTTTTCATATGACCTAGGATTTATGCCAGATCAGAACCTCAATTTGCAGACACGGTGTTTCAGGGTGATTGTCCCTCGTCAGTGCAAAGTAGGAGATCTGCACAGGGGCCTGTATCTGCTCTTTATCAAAACTATTACAGATGCAGAAGAAATATCAAGCAGATGGTGAATATTATCTACAACATCTAGGCACCCTGTGATTGGCTTACCATCAGTGACCCTTTTAAGAAAAATGCGTAACTCCTTTAATTACTGTTTAATGCAAAGTTGTGCAGGTTTCTAATATGCTTTGTGTCTCAATTCCTCCATTTTTAACATCTTTGCTTGTTGTTCTTGATTATATCCAAAGGCAAAATATGTTAAACTTGTCACTGTTTTAGGTATTAAAGGGGTTTTCCAAAATCCTAGGAATTTTGGCCAGAGAAAGTGAGTGATATGCCATTACTACAGTAACTATAGTCAGCTGATTAGACCACTCCGGTGTTCCCCATTGGTCTTTGTTTACTTTGTTGAAGGCATGATGTCCCTGTCTACTCATGTGCCCGTGTCCTTGGCAGTTTGCAGCATAAGATCTCTGAGGATTGTGATTGGCTGCAGCGGTCATGTGGGTAGGTGGGGGGGACTTCATTATTGTAGCTGAGTAAACAAAGACCAATGGGGACCACCAAAGTGAATTTTACAGGTGATTTATTATTATTATTATTATTATTAATAATAATATTATTTATTATTATAGCGCCATTAATTCCATGACGCTTTACAAGTAAAAAAGGGTATACATAAAAACTAGTACAAAAATCATTAACAGTACAAGACAGACTGGTATAGGAGGAGAGAGGACCCTGCCCGCGAGGGCTCACAGTCTACAGGGAATGGGTGAGGGTACAATAGGTGAGGACAGAGCTGGTTGCGCAGTGGTCTACTGGGCTGAGGGCTATTGTAGGTTGTAGGTTTGTCGAAAGAGACGAGTCTCCAGGTTCCTCTTGAAGCTTTTCATGGTAGGAGAGAGTCTGATATGCTGAGGTAGAGCGTTCCAGAGTATGGGGGAGGCACGGGAGAAATCTTGTATGCGATTGTGGGAAGAGGAGATAAGAGAGGAGTAGAGAAGGCGATCTTGTGAGTATCTGAGGTTACATGCAGGCAGGTCACAGATGTAAGGAGGAGACAGGTTGTAGATGGCTTTGTAGGTCATGGTTAATGTTTTGAACTGGAGTATTTGGGCAAAGGGAAGCCAGTGAAGGGATTGGCAGAGTCGCAAGGTAGGGGAATAGCAAGGGGAGAGGTGGATTAAGTGGGCTGCAGAGTTCAGGATAGATTGGAGGGGTGCAAGAGTGTTGGAAGGGAGGCCAGAGAGCAGGAGGTTGCAGTAGTCGAGGCGGGAGATGATGAGGGCATGCACTTATGTTTTTGCTGATTCTTGGTTAATAAAGGCATGGATAGGGGAGATATTTTTGAGTTGTAGTCAGTATGAGGTGAAGAGGGCTTGGATGTGCGGCTTGAAGGATAAAGTGGAGTCGAGGGTTACTACAAGGCAACGAGCTTGTGAGACTGGGGAGAGTGAGCAGCCATCATCTTTGATGGCTAGGCTTGGTGAAGGAGTTGAATGAGTAAGAGGAAAGACAATGAATTCTGTTTTGTCCATGTTAAGCTTTAGGAATCACGCAGAAAAGGATGAAATTTTGTGGGATTTTGGTTAGTAAGGAGGTAATGTCAGGTCCAGAAAGGTAGATCTGAGTATCGTCGGCATAGAGATGATACTGAAAGCCGTGGGACTCTATGAGCTGTCCCAGGCCGATGGTGTAGATGGAGAACAGCAGGGGTCCAAGAACTGAACCTTGGGGAACACCAATGGATAGAGGGTGGGATGAGAAGGTGGTGTGAGAGTGGGAGACGCTGAAAGTTCGGTCGGTTAGGTATGAAGAGATCCAAGATAAGGCCAAGTCTGTGATGCAAAGAGAGGAGAGAATCTGTAATAGGAGGGAGTGGTCTACTGTGTCGAAGGCAGAGAACAGGTCCAGAAGGAAGAGGACAGAGTAGTGTCGCTTGGCTTTGGCAGTTAGTAGGTCATTGGTGACTTTAGTTAGGGCAGTTTCAGTAGAGTGATGCAGTCGGAAGCCAGATTGTAACTGGTCAAAGAGGGAGCAGGAGGAGAGGTATGAGGACAGTTCAAGATGGATATGCTGTTCCAGTAGTTTTGAGGCATAGGGGAGAAGGGATATGGGGCGGTAGCTAGACACAGAGGATGGGTCAAGAGAGGGCTTTTTAAGGATGGGTGTGATCGAAGCATGTTTAAAGCATGAAGGGAATACACCAGTTGATAGTGATAGGTTGAATAGATGGATTAGGGCTAGGATGAGGACTGCAGTGATGTTGGGGATGAGGTGCGACGGGAGCGGGTCAAGTGCACAGGTGGTTAGATGTGATCTTGAGAGTAGAGTGGAAAGATGATCTTCTGTCATGGGGGAGAAGCTGGATTTGGAGGAAGAGGGCTGAGTAGCTATGATGAGGGGCTGTGGTGATTGTGGGCCAAAGCTTGCTCTGATGTTGTCAATCTTCTGCTTGAAGAAAAAGGCAAAGTCTTCAGCTGAGATGAGAGGAGAGGGAGGTGGTGCCGGGGGACAGACGAGATAATTGAAAGTGTTGAATAGCTGTCTAGGGTTGTGAGATAGAGAGGATATGAGGGATGAGAAGTAGGTTTGTTTTGCAGCAGTGAGTGCAGACTTACAAGTGGCGAGGGACTCTTTGTATGCAACGAAGTGCTCAGTAGAATGAAACCTCTTCCTTCTCCGCTCAGGAATTTTGGAAGCCCGTCTCACTTCTTTAGTGTGGCTCGTGTGCCAAGGTTGCCTGTTGATTGTGCGAGTTTTGGTATGTGTGAGGGGGGCGGCCAGTTCAAGAGCTGCAGAGATTGTAGTGTAATATAAAGTGGCTGCAGCATCTGCGTTTCTTTTGTTACTTAAAGGGAACCAAACATCAGGATTTTGGTACATAAGGTGCAGCCAGTGCAGTACTGGCACTATCAACCACAGGCTGTACATACCATTAGTGGGTAGCTCGGATGTTTAGGCTGTGAAATCCATGTTTATGAAGTTTAAAAATTCATCCACTTTTTGATTGACGTGTGCACCTCTCCAGATAATATCCGGGCGGGTTATGCACATGATTCCCCCCCCCCGTTGCCGCCTGTTCCTCCCTCTCTCTGGCTGTATGCAAATTTCTAATCTTCAGTTACACGGCGTAGGAGTTGGCGCCTGCGCATAGCGCTTATCTCCGGCGCCATGTTTTTGAAGCCCGCATGCAGTGTTTGGTGTCTGAGAGGGTGGCGCATGCGCCCTCGCTTCTTCATTTCTCGTTGTGACAGCGGGAGCGCGCGTGGTGTCACAACAGGACTGGAGAATAGCTGATCTTACCGATTAGCTGCAGCAGACGTCTGCTACGATATCGTCTGCTGCAGCTAATTGGTAAGATCAGAGCTGTTCTCTCATTTTACTCCGACGCCGTGTAACTGAAGATTAGAAATTTGCATACAGCCAGAGAGAGGGAGGAACAGGCGGCGGGGCGGGGGGGGGGGGAATCATGTGCATAGCCCGCCCGGATATTATCTGGAGAGGTGCACACGTCAATCAAAAAGTGGATGAATTTTCAAACTTCATAAACATGGATTTCACAGCCTAAACATCCGAGCTGCCCACTAATGGTATGTACAGTCTGTGCCAGATAGTGCCAGTACTGCACTGACTTTAACTTATATACCAAAATCCTGATGTTTGGTTCCCTTTAAAGGGATTGTCTGCTTGACTTTTTTTTACCTATAAGGGACCTTCAAATTGCATTCTTACTTCCATTCACTGGTTCCGTCAGAGCTTCTGTCTGTCCGAACCCCCTCCTCCCCGCAAAACGAGTCTCGGACCCATGCACTGACAGGGCCATTGACTATAATGGAGCAAATGGAGTCATCGTGTGCCCTGTCTTGCACCATTTTCAGCCGTATACGCTTTCTGCAGGCGGACACCCAGACGCAGTCTACTACGTCTGGGTCTCCGCCTGTAGAAAGCGTATACGCCCGAAAATGGTGCAAGACAGGGCACACGCCAACTCTGTCTGCACCATTATAGTCAATGGCCCCGTCGGCACATGCCTCCAAAATCCATTTTGCGGGGGGGAGTTCGGACGGAAGCTCCAACGGGACCACTGACGTAACTAAAAACACAGTGTGACACCAGCATTATAGGTGATAACTTACTGATCGGTGAGGGTCAAACTGCAGGAACCCGAATCAGTTGGCGAAACCAGGAACCTTTATTCATTTTACAAAATGGAGCATCGAGTTGGACACCTGACCACTGCTCTATTCTACATGGGGTGGCTAAAAAAATAGCAAAGCAGCAGCCCCATTGGGAATGAATGGAGCGTCCATCGAGCATGTACACAGTCTAACTACTTGGACCTCTAGAGATCAGTAAGTGGTCACCTATCCCCCAGGATAACTTGTAACTTGTTTTCACCAGATAATCCCTTTAATATCATTTCCTATCTCTGGACCAAATTTTTAAGAGTTTGGAAATTCCCTAAAGCAAATTATTCATTATCAGAAGCCCAAGTCTCCAGTGCCCAGAAGGTTTTCTACAATGTATCAGTGAAAAAACAGCTGTTTAGCTCAGTCTTGTGTATACTGGATACATTGTGGCTGATTCTGCTTTCAAAAACATCGAATCTGTTCAGGTTTTCAGCCTCTAAGGGTATGTGCGCACTAGGCGTTTTTTTCACGCTGCGTTTTTATGTGCGTTTTTGTCTCAAAAAACGCACCCGCGGCTAAAAAACGCGGCAAAAAACGCATGCGTTTTTGCCGCGATTTGGTGCGTTTTTTGCTGCGTTTTTGCTCACTGCGTTTTTAATCAGTGCACAATGCCATTAAAGATTGTTGATGGAAAAAAAAAAAAAAAAAAAGGTCTGATGTCATTTCCTTCTTCAAAATGTTCATTGTATGCAGGAGAGCAGACAGCTGCAGAACTAGTGTATGCAGGAGAGCAGACAGCAGCTGCAGAACTACAAGGCTCAGCATCCTCCATTCACTAGTGTATGCAGTTTTTTGCCCAAAAAGAAAAAAAAAATGACATGGGCTTCGCCATATTTTTGTATGCTAGCCGGGTACAGCAGGCAGGTACGGGCTGCCCCCAACCCCCAGCTGCCTATTTGTACCCGGCTGGGAACCAAAAATATAGAGAAGCCCTTTTTTTTTAATTATTTCATGAATTTCATGAAATAATTAAAAAAAAAAAAAATGACGTGGGCTTCGCCTAATTTTTGAGTCCAGCCGGGTACAACTAGGCAGCTGGGGATTGGAATCCACAGTGCAGGGTGCCCAAGATCTCTGGGCACCCCCACTGCGAATTGCAGTCCGCAGCCACCCCAGAAAATGGCGCTTTCATAGAAGCGCCATCTTCTGGCGCTGTATCCAACTCTTCTAGCTGCCCTGATGCCGGGTGGCTAGCCGGGTAATAATGGAGTTAGGGCTAGCTGTATATTATCAGCTAGCCCTAAGCCCGAAATTCATGGTGTCACGCCAATATTAGACATGGCCACCATGAATTTCTAGTAATGATAAAAAAAAAAAAAACACAGAAAAATATTTTTATTAGAAATAAAACACAACACAATTAGTGACTCCATCTTTATTGAAATAAAGAACCCCCCCTCCGCAGTAATCCTGGATCAGGGTCCCGCGCCGTCCAATCCGGATCCAATATCATCTGATCGGTTTGCTGGAAGGCAGAGCGATCAGATGATGTGTCAGGATCAAGTGCCTGAATCACATAACACAGCAGCTGATTGTATAAATGCCGATTATACAATCAGCTGATGCATCAGTAGAAAAAAAAAAAAAAATACATACTCACGTCTGTGCTGATTACCGGCAGCTCTTGCAGCGATCGGATGAGAGTCTGATCCTGTCCCATCGCTGCCGGAGCTGCCGGTAATCAGCTGATGAAGTCCCCTGACGGCAGGATCAGCTGATAGCCGGCCGGGCGACACCGCGAGAATTACGATCAGCTGATGCGTCAGGTGACTGCATCAGGTGATCCATCGCCAGCTCCTGCAAGCAAGGTCCTGCCCCGGGGAGACTGCACACAGCCGGAGCGGCGGGACCGGGACAGGAGCGGACATGGCACCGGGACCCTGCAGACGCAGACGGGTGAGTAAGACATTTTTTTTTTTCTACTGTTCACTTTTGTTTTCGCCGCTGCCTCCACCTCCCGCCCAGACATGGCGCCGCACGGAGCTGACATGCACAGGACGGGAGGTGGACGCAGCGGTGACGGTACCGGGAGGATTCATGCTTCTGTGTTTACCAACAGAAGGAATCCTCTTCCTGTACACGTCACTGTAGTACCCACCCCTTGCGTTTATAGCTGCGTTTTTAGTCATAGAAACGCAGCTATATTTGCAATGTGCCTTTTTCATTGCGTTTTTGAACATCTCATTGAACTCAATGGGTGAAAAACGCAGTGAAAAACGCAGAAATAATTGACATGCTGCGTTTTTGTGGTCACCACAAAAACGCAGCTAAAAAAAAACGCTGTGTGCAGACAGCACTTCTGAAAACCCATTGACATTGCTGGGGAAGCAATGTCACTGCGTTTTCAGCACAAAAACGCGGTAAAAAACGCCGCTAAAAACGCGGCAAAAACGCCTAGTGCGCACAAGGCCTAAATGTTTTTATTCACTGACAAAGGGCAGAAATTTTAAGAGATTCCATCAGAGAACAGTAGCTAGAATGTTGCACAGTCATCTCCACCTGACCGTACACCGCAATGTCCATGAACTATCTCCCATCGTTGGTAACCACCTTCAATTTTTCTCTTCATCATTCATGTTGTGTACAGGATATAATAGTGGATATATATATATATATATATATATATATATATATTTATTTATTATTTTCCCTTAATTTAAGAATATTTGGGAAATTATCATTTCTCGTGTGCGCTGTACATGGTACAATATGTCACTGATTATTATTAATGTCTCGTTAGACGATGTTGTTTTTTCTCTGCAACATTTTACATACATGATATCTACACCTTTATCCTAATGATATGTATCCCTAGAGATGTAAATATGAGCTCCTGGGTTCCCATGCAAAATTTGGATCAATGTCCCCCATCCCCACCCCGATCTATGTATCATTCATACTGATATGTATCATTCACACTGAAGGCTTCTTACAAGTATCTGTCAGAGCGTCCAAGTTTTTATATGCCATCAATCCTTTTCCAATTTTTATTTATTTTTTTTTTTGCCAGAAGGTGTAGATTGGGTGCAGGAATATGGTGTAAAAATTTCAGCACCAAATGTCAGCGTCTTTTCTCTGTTTGTTTCACTAGAGGGGTGAGCAGTTTTCTAACGGAAATTGCCCTGAGTATGAACATGTTGCTTCTTTTAACGGTTTCACGGTTTTCGAACTCAAAAGCGGTAAAAAGAATTAATGAGACTAAACATGTGCACAGCAGTGTATTTTTTACCTTGCTGTGCAGGTTTTTTTTTTTTGCTGCACTTTTTCAGGCAGATTCCAGGTGGAATATGTTTGAGAAAAAAAATGTGATGTGCACATAGTTTCAGCACTAAAACTCTTCAAATTATCCTCAAAACTTCTCAAAAACATTGACTATCTGCTGTACAGGGAAAAAAGGGTGAGGGGGCTGCAGCACTGCACCACATTCTAGTGCCACAAATTTATGCCATTACTTTATTAGGGGGGAGTCTTAGGTATATGGGTGTCAAAGAGGGGGATTCTCTGTTTTGAAATGGCATGTGTTACATCAGGTGTGTCAAACATGCTGGCTGCAGGCGGAACCTAAGACTGACTCATGCGACCCGCAGGGACTGTAGACCCCTTGATGATTATGATCAGTCCAGGGGGCTGCCAGCACTTCATCTCAGTTGAATGTTTGTCCTTGGACACGCATTCAATTAAAAGCTATTGCTGCCCAGAGATCAGCTCTCTGCACTGCAGTACCACTATCATTTGCCGGCCAATTATAGGCTGACAGCTAACATCTGCGTGGTGGCATGGCACCGTATGACATCACTGCTATGCACCGCCTCAGCTATGAAGAAAAGAGGATGCAGAGGGAATGGCGGACAAGGATAAGGGACATTACTACAAAGGTGACTAGAATGAAGGACATTACTACAAAGGGGACCAGGATGGGGCACATTACTACAAGAAGTGGACCAAGATGGGGACATTACTACAAGAAAGGGACCAAAATGGGGCTATTTCTACAAGAAGGCGACCAGGATGGGGACATAACTACAAGAAGGGGACTTGGATGAGGGACATTTCTACAAGATGGGGACATTACTACAAGATAGGACAAGGATGAGGGATGTTTCTACAAGAAGGGGTCCAAGATGGGGACATTACTACAAGAAGGGGACTAGGATGGGCACATTACTACAAGAAGGGGACCAAGATGGGGACATAGCTACAAGAAGGGGACCAAAATGGGGCCATTTCTACACAAAGTGGACCAGCATGGTGACATAACTACAAGAAGGAGACAGGATGTGGACATTACTACAAGAAGGGGACCTGGATGAGGGACATTTCTACAAGATGGGGACATTACTACAAGATAGGACAAGGATGAGGGATGTTTCTACAAGAAGGGGTCCAAGATGGGGACATTACTACAAGAAGGGGAGCAGGATGGGGACATTACTACAAAAAGGGGGCGACCCAGATGAGGGACATTACTGCAGGAAGGGGACCAAGATGTGGGACATTACTACAGAAAGGGGACCAGGATGGGGGACATTGCTACAAGAAGGAGATCAGGGTGGGGGACATTATTACAAGAAGGAGATCAGGCTGAAGTACAAGATAGGATGACCAGGGTGGGGGTGTTACTACAAGAGGTGGATCAGGATGAAGGACATTACTACAAGATGGGGACGTTACTACACGATAGGACTATGATGGGTACATTACTACAAGAAGGGGTTCCTGGATGGGGCAGATGTCTTCAAAAAGGGGACCAGGTTGGGGGACATGATTACAAGATAGGGATTATGATAGGGACAATACTACAAGCTGTTGGCCAGAATTACTATATAGTGCTTATTGTAAGACAATATTACTGTATTTGGCAAATTGGGGGTATTTTACAAATGTAAAAACAAATAAAAATAAAGCATGAAAAAAATATTTTGCCACTAAAAATACTGTTTTATTCATAAACTAAACAAAAAAATGCATGTTTATCACCCCATCCATACTGAGAGGGAGCATAGCGCATGCAGATTTATACATCCCCCAATGAGTTTAATAGGAGATTGATAAGGTCATGTTCACACATTGTAGATTGTTATCGGATTCTGCACTGCAAATCTGCAGAAAATTACAGTGCAAATTGTGAATTGGCTTTACAAAATCGCATATGCACACTGCAGAAAAAAATCCACAGGAAAATGAAAACATTGTGCGGATTTCAAACCTCCAGCACACTTGTTATTTTCATTGTGGATTTCAACCTTTTTTCCAGAGGTTTTGTAATGGAGGAGGTTTAAATCCTCAAATTCCTTAATGTATTCTGAAATCCGCATGCGGATTCTACCTACAGACTAATTGCAGATTTGTGACCAAATCTGCGGCTAAGGGGTGCTTTACACGCTGCGACATCGCTAGCCATCTCGTTAGCGATGTGACACGCCAGACCGCATCTGTGATCTAGTGTGTCACATCGCTAACAAGATCGCTAGCGATGTCGCAGCGTGTAAAGCACCCTTAGGGCTAGGTTCACATTTCCGTTGTTTTGCATCAGTCGCATGCGTTGCTTGACGCTTGTGACTTATGCGTTGTACAACGGATGACAAGAATTGGAAGAGAAAGCGGATTCCGTTATAACACAAGAGACAGAGAGAACGATCAGCTGGCCGCCGGCTTTTGAGAGCGAACAGATGATCTCCCGGCTGCCAGCTATTGTGAACGATTAGCTGATCGCTCTCATTAGCCGGCCGCCGGGAGATCACCTGATTGCTTACAGAAGCCGGCCGCCGGGTGATCAGCTGATCGCTCACAGAAGCCGGCCGCCAGTTGATCAGCTGATCGCTCACAGAAGCCGGCCACCAGGTGATCAGCTGATCGCTCACAGAAGCCGGCCGCCAGGTGATCAGCTGATCGCTCACAGAAGCCGGCCGCCAGGTGATCAGCTGATCGCTCACAGAAGCCGGCCGCCAGGTGATCAGCTGATTGCTCACAGAAGGCGGCTGTCGGGCGATCAGCTGATCGTTCGGCCGCCGAGAGAGCGCATGCGCAGCGAAATCAAAAGGATTCCGCTGCTCAAAAAACGCTACATGCTGCGTTCCTGCCGCCCGACGGTCAGTCGTTCCATGACTGATCAGTCGGGTGGCGGATGCAACGCAAGGCATCAGTCACAATCCGCCGCTCATACAAGTCTATAGGAAAAACGGAATCCGCCAAACAGATTCCGTTGTTTATCAGAGCGTCGGATTGTGACTGATCATAAACAATGGAAATGTGGACCTAGCCTAAAAAATTTCCGTAACTTGAACATGGTCTAATTCTATATGGCATCAGATTCCATTAGTAATGACCAGAGGATTCCAGAGATATGGGACATTTCTCCATTTAAATTTTGCATTTTATTGATCTGTTTGCGCGACTGACGTCACTTTAATTTTGGATGACAAAAATAGTTTTTTACTACATTGGGTTTCATGTGACTTCTTCATTTAGCGCCTATCACTCCATAGTAACCTTTTATAATGTTTTCAGATAAAAAACATCCAAGAATGACTTAAGGAAGGAAGATTCTCAGAAGTGTCACTGGAAACGTCAGCGTTACATACTTTTCAGGTGAGTTGGCCTGGGGTTATGATGTGATGGTATCATAGAAAACTTCCCCGATTCACCCCCGTTCTTCTCTCTTCTTTTGTAGGTTGCTGTCATTATCCACACCCTTTTTAGTGATGATACAAAACTGGGAAATATGGATAAAAACACAGGAGATCAACTTAATCGAGCCTACGAAGCGTATCGTCAGGCATGTATGGATAAGGAACGAGCCAGGAAGGAACTACAGCAAAAGGTATAAAGGAGCATTGCTGGGGAAAGACCCAAGCTTGTGAGCGGAGTTTCCCCACAAACATGTTTCATAAAAGACAGGTTACTTAAAGGGAATTTGTCCCCAGGATATTGCCACCTAATCTGAGAGAAACATAATGGGCTACATGCTGTAGTTTTGAGAAAATCACTGATTTGTCAGCAGGAGGTTAAAATCAGAGGGCTAGTAAACCTGCTCCTCCATATTCATGAGTTTTTTTTATATCTACAGCCATCCCACTTACTGGCAGTTTTCTGCCTATGCACAGTGTATAAAGAAATCTGTCAATCAATGATGTGGGCGGGGTTAGAGAGCTCAACATTAAGAGAACTGTGTTATGCTCACCAGACGAGCAGAGATGTTAGTGAACCCACTGGGCCACAACACACAGAAAACCCAGAGGGGCTTGACTATGGACCTAAGCCTGGTCTTCTCCAGAGCCCCTAATGGTGGAGGTGTTACGCTGCAGATATTGGTCCGGGTGCCACTCGGAGAGACTGGTGTTGCATCGGCTGGCCCCAGGGGAGCAGGAGTGACAGTCTCTGGTATTAGGGTGCGGCACTTCCGGGTTAGGAGGACACTGTCCCTTTAAGAAAGGGGGTGTGGCCATGGACATACAATGCGTGCAGAAGCCTGGAGCCTGTCAGGAGTACAGATGCTACATGGGAACGCAGACGGGACCACTGCTGCAGGACGCCTGGACAGGTGAGGGAACTGATGTCCTCACTGGAAGAGGGAAGCCCTGGATGGGCGTTATAGATTGCTAGATCTACAGCAAAGAACTCACAGATTTTATCAAAACTACAGCAAGCAGCTCAGTAAGTGACACATCAGTGTAATTGGGGTTTTGTCCCCTACATTATGCTGCTCTGACATGGGGTAGAAAAACCTGGTGACAGATTCCCTTTAATGGGAGCCAATTGATTGACATCGCAGAGGAGAACCTTCTGACGCTCACACTATGGTTAGGCTCCATAGAAGATCATCTATTTCACTATATTGCATAAGCAGCCAAGAAATTGCAACTTCAAGTCTCCTAAGGGAACTAATTAGAAAATAAAATGTAAATTAAAAAACAAACAAAATAAAATCTAAATGCCCTATTTTTTCTCCTGAAAATAAAAAATCTCTGTAATCTCACTAACTTAAAAAATTTTGCACTTTCTATTGAATGCTCTAAACGTACCCCCCCCCCCCCCCAAAAAAATATATTTAAAATATTGTGTTGTGTTTTTCACCAGTTCACAGCACTTGGATTTTTTTTCCCATTTTTTACATACATTGCATGGTAAAGTCATCTCACATGGTCATGCTCATAAATATAGGATTTTGTCAGGATTTAGGGGCAGATTCTGTGTCTAAATCCTAATAACATCCTGCTGGCATTGCATAATCCCTTCTCTTCGATCACAGTGCAGCAGTACTGTTTCACTGTCAATCCAGTTCATTCTCCTTTTGAAGCTGCTTTCATCTGCTGCTTAGTAAAGAACACTGCATTCAAATGATTTGTGTACAGGACTTTCCCTGTCTGAGCCTCCCCATCCCTGTAACCTGTTTATTGGGGGAAACCCCATACTCTGTTAGATTATAGTATACGGCTCTTGCTGAGCAGCAATTGAAACCAGATCATCATAACAGAAGGTAGAATCGTGGCACACGCTGTTGTGTAAAAGTCCTTGCTTTATTATAAATCCATAAAAGGTGAGCGGGTCCGAGACCAGATGCTGGCACTCCGGAGGATGACGGCCGTTTTGTGCTTATGCGCTTCTGTGGATCCTGACAACCAATTGAAACCAGGGCCTGTGCACACGGTTAGTTTTTGGATACAGAAATTTCCTCACCATTTCTGCATCTCTTGACAGGGAAAGGTCCAGTAGCAAAAATGCGTGTTTTGCCACATTTTTAATGTTTTTGGGGTGTGTTTTTTACCTGTGTTTTTTGTGTTTTTGATCACCAATGAATGCTATAAAAATAGATTATAAATAGACAGACATATAATTGAATAACTCCATATGATGGTGGAATATGGGGGTGGTGTATCATGTTGTGTAGGTTCGTATTTTAGGTGTGGTTCACTGTCAATTCTGTGTACATTATCCTGTTTGCTGGGTGGTGGCCCCCTGCCGGGCTTTTGTCCCTAGGTCTGGGGGAGGGGGGCCTGGGATCCACCTAGGCTCTCTGCTTACCTGAAGAATTAGTCAGTCAGGCTGGGAAGGACAAGAGAGAAGGATTGATCCTCTGAGGGAAAAGCTGCAGCTCCCCAGAGAGACCGGGACACTTATCACTTACTGGACTATATTTGTGTTTCTGGACTATTTTTACCCTCTGTATGGTGGATTATGTTATGGACCTTCTGTTTTGCTTGGAATAAGGCCCTGTGCGCACTTGCCGGTTTTTGCCGCTGATTTCCTGCGGTTTTGCTGCATGTTTCGCTGCATGTTATGTTCATAACATCTCTGCAGGGATTCACCAGCAAATTCTGTGTGCACTATGCGGATTTTGACAGCTGCATGTTTTGCTGTGGGATTCCCGCAGCAAAAACAATTGCATGTACTTCTTTTCCGCACGTCGCTGCGGGATTTCACTCCATTGACTGCAATGTAATCGTGAAATCCCGCAGGGAATAAGGCAGGCAGCAAATTCTGTGTGGTTCATTGTGTTTTCCTGCGTTATTCCCTGCGGTGTTTCGCGGTTTACCTGCGGTAATGTTCATCGCTGCCTGCGGTTTGCAGGGAAGTGATGTCATTATGACAGGAAACGGAGCAGAGCATAAACACACACACATCAGACACAGACATAGAACACACACACATCGCACTCACACAGACATATAGAATACACATAGAAAGGAAACGGACATATAGAAAAAAAAACACGTGGGCTCCGCTGTATTTTTACCGTCCAGCCGAGGTAAACACACAGCGGCGGCCCGGTATTCTCAGGCTGGGGAGAGTGAGGGACAGGGTTAATGCCCCCCCTACCGCAGCCGAGAATATCAGCCCGCAGCTGCCCCGGGACTGTCGCATCCATTATGCGGCAGTCCCAGAGTGTCCCCGGCTCTTCCTGTTGCTGTGATGCGGTTGCAAATCAGGGTAATATAAAGAGTTAATGGCGGCGGATCGCCGCCACTAAGTCCAGGCTTCATCATGGCAGCGTCTATGAGACAGCTGACATGATCAACCCGTAAGTAAAGTGAAAAAAACACACACACACCGAAAAATCCTTTATTTTAAATAAAACACAAAAAAGCCCCTGGTTCACCATTTTATTAACCCCCCCAAAACACACAGCTCCGACGTAATCCACGTCCTGCAATGCTGGCATCCAGCCGCGACTGACACGCAGCGCTGAATGCACCCTCGCAACGAGATAGCAGAGGTAACCACAGGGCATTTCCCACGGCCGGTAATGTGAACACACTACCGCTCGGGAGAAATGCAGCGTGTGCTCACAGGGAATCTATCTATCTATCCCTCTGTCTATTCTTCTATCTGTCTATTTATCTATTTATCTGTCTGCTATCTATCTCAGAAGGAAATTACGGTACTTTTTTTTTTTTTCTTCAATGTGCTTTATTGCATTGAATGCAGTAAAGCACATGTACCAACCCGCATGCGACAAAACCGCAGCAATACCGCGGTAAAACCGCAGCAAACCGCATGCGGGTTTTCGGGTGCGGTTTGCCACGGTTTTTTACCGCGGGTGCAGTAATCTATCAGACCCTGCGGAATTTTCTTAAAAAATTCTGTTTTCCAGTGCGCACAGGGCCTAAATGTTTTTTGGATTGTTCACCCATCTCTCGCTCTGTTGATTGTGTGATATTGGAGAAGGACCCCATGACACTCCACAAAATATAATAAAATTGCACTCTCTGGAGCTTATTGGACAGCTTTTTATGAATAAATAGAAAGAAAAGCAGCTTGGGCCCCCCCCCCTATTTTTGATAACAAGCAAAGGTAAAGTAGACAGCTGGGGGCTGATATTATGAGGCTAGAAAGGTCCATGGTTATTGACCCTTTCTCAGCCTAAAAATAGCAGCCAAAAAATTTTTGGGAGAGACCCCGCATCACCAAGTAGGTGCTCAGGAGAAAATTACAACAAAAAAGAAAAACAACTCCGGCACTCATAGAACCCCAATAAGAGAAACAAGGAATGGATATTCTTATAGATTCTTTATTCAGTGAAATAGGTGTAAAACAGTCCGTAAACAATTTTTGACATTTCGGCCCCAGGCCTTTATCAAAATCGGACCATCTGGATATAAATTAGCCTGCAGCTGTTCCAGAAGGGGAACATCACGTTAGATGTGCTCTCCTATTCTGGCGCTCCGCCTTAGCTGTTCCCGATTGCCCTGGTGCGGTGGCAATCAAGGTAATGGTAATTGAGGAGGTTGATGGTAGCTATGTAGTATCAGCTGGCATCATGCCCAGGGGTTAGTAATGGGGAGGTGTCTATCAGACACCCCCATTACTAACCCAGTATGTGAAAAGAAAAAACATAAACAAGAAAAACTTCATTTGACAAAACGCTCCCCCACACTTTCCTGGTTCACCATTTTATTTAAAAAAAAAAAAATCCATGCAGGTCTGCCACAGTCCACAAATGGAAACCTAAAAGACATAAAAACAGAAATAAAAACTATCCCTCTTTCATCAAGTTACTAGAAAGCAAAGTTCCTAGGTTCGAGATCGTCCAGCGGTTCCCACGACGTTCCTCGATTACCTGCATCAAAGACTATGGGGTACATTACACACTGCGACATCACTGCTGATATATCGTCGGGGTCACGTCGTTACTGACACACATCCGGTGCCGTTAGCAACATTGCAGCGTGTAACACAAATGAGCAATGATCAACAAGCGCAAAAACGTACAAAATCGTTGCTCGTTGACACCTCGCTCATTTCCATAATATCGGTGCTGCTGCAGGTACGATGTTGTTTGTCGTTCCTGCGGCAGCACACATCGCTATGTGTGATGCCGCTGGAACGACAAACATCTTCTTACCTGCGTCCACCGGAAAAGGAGGAAGGAAGGAGGTGGGCGGCATGCTCCGGCCGCTCATCTCCTCCCCTCTTTTTCTATTGGGTGGCGGTTCAGTGACGCTGCTGTGGCACTGAACGAACCGCCGCCTTAGAAAGGAGGCGGTTCGCCGGTCACAGCGACATTGCAGAGCAGGTATGTGCGTGTGACACTGCCGTAGCGATAATGTTTGCTACGGCAGCGATCACCACATATCGTGCCACCAAAGGTGTTATCGCACGCGACATCGCTAGTCGATGCTGGCGATGTCGCAGCGTGTAAAGCCCGCCTATGGATCATCAGAACGAGACTCTGTAGGCTTTTAGCAGCAGCCAATCCCAGCGCACGCGAGACTCGGGACATTGATGAGCGGTGACCTCAGGAATGCCACCGCTCATCACCTCCATAATAACACAGTACAAAATTATAAAAGCACAGCTGCTTTCTTCTAGAGACTGCAGCACTCTTGTCCATGTGTTGTAAGTGATATTTCAGCTTTGTGCCATTAATTTGTGCCACTGCTTCTGACGCTGTGTTTTCTTATCCCTTCCTTTAAGGCCCCTTTCACACGTCAGTGATTCTGGTACGTTTGTGCTTTTTTTTAAACGTACCAGAATCACTGACATACGCAGACCCATTATAATGAATGGGTCTGCTCACACGTCAGTGATTTTTCACAGCATGTGTCTCCGTGCGGCGTACCCGCGTGTGCGTGATTGCTGCACGGAGACATGTCCATTTTTTTCTGGCATCACTGATGTTCCACGGAACCACGCAGTGGTGTGATCCGTGAAACACGTGCCAGAAAAAAACGTGCCTTTAAAATAAAAATCATTTTTACTCACCCGGCGTCCAGTGATGTCCTCTGCAGCCCGTTCTCCCTGCTGCTTCTGAGCCGGCTCATTATTGTCGCGCATATTCATTATGCGCGACACAGCCGACCCGGAAGCAGCTGCTGCGGGGGTCAGCGCCGGCCGGATGCTGCGTCGCGGGAGCGATCAGCACCATGGACAGCGGGAGCGGGCGCAGGTGAGTTGTTTTCTAAGTGCAATCACGGGCCACGGAGAACGGAGCCTGGATTGCACTTAGACAACCCACGTGTGCCGTGAATCACGGCACACGCAGGGACATGTGCGTGTTTTACACGCCAGTGAAAAACGTCACTGTTTTTCACTGACGTGTGAAACAGGCCTAAGGAAGACTTTTGGTACTTTTTATCTGACCATGTAATGTTCTTTTCCCGTTTTTCTTCAGACGGCTTTGTTTGAGAAGCAGTTACACGACAAGGATGAACAGATAGCATACTTGAAAAATCGAATTTCGGTCTTGTCAACGAGGTTCTCATCATTTTGTGAAGCAGGTAATACCTGAAGACAATTTACTTTTCTTTTAAAGGGAATCTGTCACCAGGTTTTTGCTACCTCATCTGAGAGACCCTCTATGTTCGGGTGTCCGCCTGCAGAAAACGTATACGCCCAAAAATGGTGCAAGACAGAGCACACGCTGACTCCGTCTGCTCCATTACAGTCAATGGCCCCGTCGGCGTATGCATCCAAAACACAGTTTGCGTGGGTGGGAGGGGTGATTGGACGGATGCCCCGACGGGACCAGTGAACTTATATGAAAATACAATGTGAAAGCGGCTTAAGTCCAAAGATGTATCACTTAGTTTACTGGATGCAGCAGTAGTGACATGGAGTTCTTAAATTTAGCAGAGCTCAGAGAGAGAACCATGCCCACACCACAGCACAGCACTCTGTTGACATTGTGTATTGAAAGGGAGCTGCTTATCACAGGAGTGGGCATGGTCAGAGCAGGCATGTTAGACCTAGTCCAGGCAATAAGGTTCTGTTGATTAAACATGTATTATAAATAAGGCTAGATTCACATTTCCGTTATTTTAGGCTAGGTTCACATTTCCGTTGTTTTGCATCAGTCACATGCGTTGCTTAATGCATGTGACTGATGCGTTGTACAACGGATGAGAAAGAACAGAATTCATTGTCGGACTCGTTGTGTGCGGGGGGCGGAGCGGGAGGGGGCGGAGTTTGAGGTGGGTGGAGCCGAGCGGGCCCGTGGCGCTGAGGATGTCAGTGCCGCAGGGACTGCAGGGCTGGGGACAGGTGAGTGAGTGAGCGCGTGTGTGTGTTTGTGCGTGTGTGTGTATACATCTCGAGGGTGGGAGGGGGCGGAGCCGAGCGGGGAAGTGTCGGGCTCCCTGCACGCGTATCCAGGGTAAATATCAGGTAACTAAAAGCAAAGCACTTTCCTTGGTTACCCGATATTTATGTCGCGGGCGGAGGAGGGGACGCCGCGCTCTCCCACTGCTCGGGTCCGGCTGCCGCTGCTGCTGCGACCGCTGCTGCTGCTCGGTGGTGGCTCGAGCGGTGGGCCGGATCCCGGGGACTCGAGCGGCGCTCCTCGCCCGTGAGTGAAAAGGGGTGGTTTGGGTTTTGGGGATATTGTCCGTGACGCCACCCACGGTTGTGGTGATTTTGGTGGACACCACCGCTGCTCTGGATGGGGATCCCGGGAGCGGTGACAGGGAGCAGCTTTGTTGTTATTTCTCCCCTCCGTGGGTAAGGGGTTGGTTGTCCCGGGGCCCGGTGATGGGGTAGGAGTGAATGGCAGGCGGGTTGCGGGGCCTGGTGAGGTGCAGGGTCGCAGGGGCAGCGCTGTGCCGCATGGCACGGAGGTACTCACTCAGCCCAATGATGATAACACAGTTCACGGTAAAACAAGCGGCTGGATGGACGGGTCCCTCGAACGGCTGCAGTGTTGTTGTTCCCTGCAGGTTAGTGATGACTGTCTCTCCCTGCACCTAAGTTCAGTGTTGGTTGCGATGGGTTCCCACCGGTAACCCGCTCCCCGACCTGGATGTTGGCCGGAGGAGCCCCTTTTGCCCGCAGGCGCTGGCCCTGGGAAACGGTTGCCCTTGGCGGTGTCTCCCCTTCACGGCTGGACGGTTGCCTTCTATCGGGACTTGGCTGTTTGGAAACCCGGAGGTCCCCTTCACTAACGGATTTGGCAAATTCACGGCGACTCCAAGCCTTGCCGGGATCCGAAAGGCCCCTGCCAATGGTGCTGGCTTCTTTTTGTATGCCGGTCCGGTACCGCCGGGTCACCACCCGTCCACGGTCCTTACGGCAGACTCCAATCGGCCTCCACTGCAGACGGTCACCACCGTCCGCCAACCCCGCTGCTCCGTCCGGGCCACACACCCGGACTCACTTCAGGCTCTTTCTCTGTCACTTTTCTCCTCTCTACTACTTTCCTCCTTCCACTTCCTCTGTCCAAACTCTAACTTGACTCCTCTCACTTCCTCCTCCCAAACTAGACTGCCTGTGTTTTCCCTCCGCCAGGACTGTGACCTCCTTGGTGGGTGGAGACCAACCGCCTGGCTCCACCTCCTGGTGTGGACAACAGCCCCTGGGGAAGGCAACAAGGATTTTATGTTTTCACCTCGATGTGCCTACAGGGAGTGTGGGGTGTGGTGGTGTTGTGCTCTGTGGCCCCTGGCTTGTCCAGGGCGACACATTTACACTGGTTACCAGCGTACACCGCTTAGCCCTGGCTCCCTGCACATGTAACCAGTGTAAATATCGGGTAACTAACCAAAGCGCATTGCTTGGTAACCCGATGTGTATCCTGGTTACGGGTGCAGGGAGCCAGAGAGAGCATGCGCAGAGAAATCCTACGGATTGCGCTGCTCAAAAAACGTTACAGGCTGCGTTCCTTCTGCCCCGCAGTCAGTCGTTCCACGACTGATCAGTTGGGCGGAGGGTGCAACGCAGCATCATCAGTCACAATCCGCCGCTCATACAAGTCTATGGGAACAAAGGAATCCGCTAAACGGATTCCGTTGTTTACCAGAGTAGCGGATTGTGACTGATACAATTTAACGGAAGTGTGAACCTAGCCTTAAATCCGTCACGTCCATCAGGTCCGTCAGCAATGGATCAGTCGTTTTTTAGATGTCAACTGACGCAACGGATGTGTTTTTCACAGGATTCATTTCACAGGAATCCTGTGAAAAAACTGATCCGTCGCGTCCGTTATATCCGCTGTGCGTCCGTGGGTGTGCCAAACATGCTGGGCATGCTCAGTAGAGCATGACGGAATCCAGCACCGTAGACATACATTACAAGCTTGACGGATGGCGACTTATTCCTGCGCGGTGCGTTAATTTTGATGGCCCGAAAAACGTTACATTCTGCGTTGTTCCCGCCCGACAGTCAGTCCAAAAACGACTGACCGCGGCGCAGCGGATGCAACGCAAGATAATCAGTCGCAATCCGCCACTAATACAAGTCTATGGGACACAACGGAATCCGCTAAGCGGATTGCGTTGTTTGCCAGAGCCGCGGATTGTGACTGATACATTTTAATGGAAATGTGAACCTAGCCTAAACAGCACACAACTGACACCTGATGCTGCTAAAAATGTGTAGATTGCACAACTTTCACGCTAGGTATGGGGAAGTACCAAGCAAGCGAATATAAAGGTAAGGGAAGGGGACCCCTGTGTCTAGAGAAGGGGGAGATGTTAACCCCTGACCAAACCTAGAGCTGGACCCTGGGGTCCCTTACCACACTAGATAGGTTCCGCACCTATACGCCAAGCCGGATACCTGACCTTAGGTATCCCTAGTGCTGGACCTTAAATAGGGAATGGATGGGATGAGCTCTTGTCAACCCCACTAAACGCTTAAGGAAAAGCATGAACTACTTATCCACATATGACACAGGCAGCAGTTCAGCAACGATACTACAGATGAGAGCAAGCCACCTGCTTGCAACCAGAGCTAGAATAAACTGAATAATATCACCACCACCAGTCCAGAGAAGAAGTGATATTTAAGCACCAAGAGAATACTGATAATCAGCAGCTGGGTGGAAGACGGGCTCCTGAGAGATGAAAACCTAGCAGGAAAGCTAGCTATTACAATGAATATTAACAACAGGAACAATAGAAAATCAGGGAGCATTTTGCACAGCCAAACGCTGTGACCTTCTATTGCCATAATATGCATGACTGTCTGTCACCACTGCCAAAGCCGTTACAACATCCCTATTGGGGAGCTGATTTGTTATACTATTGTTAAAGGAGTTGTACAGGATTAGAAAACATGGCTGCATTTGCACTAACGCTGTGGATTTTGCAGGTAGGTTGTCATTATGCCTTTTTAGCTCCATTAAAGTAAATGAGGCTGCAATATGGCATATAATGGATGAGCAGATAGGCCTGCCACCATGCTTTTCTAATCCTATACAAGCCCTTTTAAGGTTTAAAGGAAACCATTAAAGTTAACACCACTTCATTCTCAGGAGGAGGTTTTAATGCTCCACCGACATCCCCCAAATTGGAGAATTCAGACGGTTGGAATGAGACTGCATCCCTGGAGGGTCTGCAAGAACAGCTCAAAGCCAGTCAGCAGCAGGAAAAGCACTTCAAGGTAACAAAATATATATATAGTACTGAGCACAATACAACGTATTCCTGTACATGGAAGGCTGAAAGATTATAGGCCGTCTCTTATGAAAACCAGAAATACCAAGTAGGTCACCGAATGTGGGAGGCAGACAAATACTGTGTATATATATATATATATATATATATACAGTCATATGGAAAAGTTTGGGCACCCCTATTAATGTTAACCTTTTTTCTTTATAACAATTTGGGTTTTTGCAGCAGCTATTTCAGTTTCATATATCTAATAACTGATGCACTGAGTAATATTTCTGGATTGAAATGAGGTTTATTGTACTAATAGAAAATGTGCAATCCGCATTTAAACAAAATTTGACCGGTGCAAAAGTACGGGCACCTCAACATAAAAGTGACATTAATATTTTGTAGATCCTCCTTTTGCAAAAATCACAGCCTCTAGTCGCTTCCTGTAGCTTTTAATGAGTTCCTGGATGAAGGTATATTTGACCATTCCTGTTTACAAAACAATTCCAGTTCAGTTAAGTTTGATGGTCGCAGGGCATGGACAGCACGCTTCAAATCATCCCACAGATTTTCAATGATATTCAGGTCTGGGGACTGGGATGGCCATTCCAGAACATTGTAATTGTTCCTCTGCATGAATGCCTGAGTAGATTTGGAGCGGTGTTTTGGATCATTGTCTTGCTGAAATATCCATCCCCTGCGTAACTTCAACTTCATCACTGATTCTTGCACATTATTGTCAAGAATCTGCTGATACTGAGTTGAATCCATGCGACCCTCAACTTTAACAAGATTCCCGGTGCCGGCATTGGCCACACAGCCCCAAAGCATGATGGAACCTCCACCAAATTTTACTGTCGGTAGCAAGTGCTTTTCTTGGAATGTCGTGTTTTTTGCCTCCATGCATAACGCCTTTTTGTATGACCAAACAACTCAATCTTTGTTTCATCAGTCCACAGGACCTTCTTCCAAAATGTAACTGGGTTGTCCAAATGTGCTTTTGCATACCTCAGGCGACTCTTGTTGTGGCGTGCTTGCAGAAACGGCTTCTTTCGCATCACTCTCCCATACAGCTTCTCCTTGTGCAACGTGCGCTGTATTGTTGACTGATGCACTTTGACACCATCTGCAGCAAGATGATGCTGCAGGTCTTTGGAGGTGGTCTGTGGTTTGTCCTTGACTGTTCTCACCATTCTTCTTCTCTGCCTTTCTGATATTTTTCTTGGCCTGCCACTTCTGGGCTTAATAAGAACTGTACCTGTGTTCTTCCATTTCCTTACTATGTTCCTCACAGTGGAAATTAAATCTCTGAGACAACTTTTTGTATCCTTCCCCTGAACAACTATGTTACATAATCTTTGTTTTCAGATCATTTGAGAGTTGTTTTGAGGAGCCCATGATGCCACTCTTCATAGGAGATTCAAATAGGAGAACAACTTGCAAGTGGCCACCTTAAATACCTTTTCTCATGATTGGATACACCTGCCTATGAAGTTCAAAGCTCAATGAGGTTACAAAACCAATTTAGTGCTTCAGTAAGTCAGTAAAAGGTAGTTAGGAGTGTTCAAATCAAGAAATTGATAAGGGTGCCCATACTTTTGCACCGGTCAAATTTTGTATAAATGCAGATTGCACATTTTCTGTTAGTACAATAAACCTCATTTCAATCCAGAAATATTACTCAGTCCATCAGTTATTAGATATATGAAACTGAAATAGCTGTTGCAAAAACCCAAATTGTTATAAAGAACAAAGGTTAACATTAATAGGGGTGCCCAAACTTTTTCATATGACTGTATATATAATTAATATATATATATATATATATATGTATATATATACATATAATATTATCTGGAACAAACTCTGCTTTAAATCCACTTATTGAGGTTCTAATACAAAGTTTCCAGATCTCCCAATAAAAACAGCATCATTATTAAATAAAAACTTCGCCCAGATGAGGCTGGTGTACTTACTTTGAAAATCTGTGTCAGAATGGTTGTATAATTTTGATATTAGGATCAGCATATAGAATGAAATAGCTCATGAGTCGATGTGTATTAAGTCTCTATCCATCCAGCCTGACAGACAGTTGCAGCATGTACTGAGCAGCGTGAGAGCCAAGAGCAGCAACAGGGAGGAGGGTCAGTGAGGAGCTGTCCATCAGGCGAGGTGGACAAAGATCGAGTCAGAAAGGATTATTGCAACGATTCCAACATGGGATTACAAAGTAAATATACCAGTGTCATCAGGTTTAAGAGATCTAATTAATAATGTAGTGTGAAATGTGGTGTCCGATTCAGTTTAATGTTTGCTTTAACTAAAAAAATGCTGTAACTTTCTAGTTTAATTTTTCTCACTCTTTGTGTATATAAAATTCTGACATTTGACCTTTGGATGAGGGACAATAAATGTTTCCATTCACTGATAACGGTGAATTCTGAAATGATGAGGAACTAATTCATCATATGTGTCACAACAAGTTGTAGTTACACAAAACTGGAAAATCCCTTTGTGGGTAATCCTCGTCCACAGCAGTGAGTGAAAGTTACCACAGGGAAAAAACAATCCATGTAGTGCAGTTTTTTAGGTTTTTTCTGTTTGTTTTTTTTTAAGTTTTGTCCTTGTGTATCACAGTACATAACAAACGTCAAAATGAGTGACTCTCCATGTTTAAAGTCTTAATTCTCTTCTGATCTCCTCGTAACTCATTTTTGACCACTTGCTTAAAGGGGTTGTCCACTATTAGGACAACCCCTTCTGCTTTCACTTTTTCCACAGGTAAAATAATAGAATATACTCACCTCTTATGCCTGCGCCCTTCAAGCGGTGTCCAGGATCGCGGTGCCGGGGCTCATGTGGGGTTGTGACGTCGTCCAATCAGCATTAGCTTCCTTCTTCCTGCCTTCGAACCAAACGAATAATCAACAGGAAGTGAGTGCAGCCACTGCACTCACTTCCTGTTGATTAATTTGTTTGGTCCAAAGGCAGGAAGAAGGAAGCTGATTCTGATTGGACGATGGGCTCACGTGATATCACAATACTCTCAATACTGTAAAACTGTACATCTTACACTTACCTTTTATTGTGGCCGGCCTAAGGCACACCTGTGCAATAATCATGCTGTCTAATTAGCATCTTGATATCGCACACCTGTGAGGTGGATGGATTATCTCTGCAAATGAGAAGCGCTCACTAAGGCCTCTTTCACACATCAGTGAAAAACAAACACATTTTTCACTGACATTTTACGTATGCGCATGTCCTTCTGTGTGCTGTGATATTGGCACACGCGTGATCTCTGTGTGCTATCCGTGATAATACACGGAGATCAGGCACTTATACTCATCTATCCATGCCTCTGCTGTCTGTAGTGCTGAAGTCTCCCGCAATGATGTGTCGGCCGCCGCTGTCTCCTCTCTGCAGATACTTCCGGGTCAGCTATGCAGTGCATAACTGCATATTCATGAGCATAATTAGCCGGCCTGGAAGCAGCAGAGAGCAGCGGCCTGAGACAGCATCACTGGAGATGGGTGAGTTTAAAAAGCTTTTTATTTTAAATGTCCTTGATTTTTTTTGGTACGTGTTTAATGGATCACACCATAGTGTGGTCTGTGGGACATCCGTGATGCCTGAAAAAAATGGACTTGTCTCCGTGCTAAGCACACGGACACGCGTGTACGCCCCATGGAGACACGGTCAGTGAAAAATCACTGATGTGTGTGCAAACCTATTGATTTTAATGGGTCTGCGTATGTCCGTGATTCCGGTATGTATTAGAACTGTCACATACGTACCAGAATCACTGACGTGTGAAAGAGGCCTTACACAGATTTAGGCGAATTTGTGTGCAATATATGAGGGATAAAGGCCTTTTGTGTCCATAGGAACAGTCTTAGATCTTAGGGGTACTTTGCACGCTGCAACATCACTAGCCGATGCTAGTGATGCCGAGCGCGATAGTCCTTGCCCCCGTCGCACATGCGATATCTTGTGATAGCTGCCGTAGCGAACATTATCGCTACGGCAGCTTCACACGCACTTACCTGCCCTGCGACGTCACTTTGGCCGGCGACCCGCCTCCTTCCTAAGGGGGCATGTCGTGCGGCGTCACAGCAACGTCACACGGCAGCCGTCCAATAGAAGCGGAGGGGCAGAGATGAGCGGGACGTAAACATCCCGCCCACCTCCTTCCTTCCGCATAGCCGATGGAGGCAGGTAAGGAGATGTTCCTCGCTCCTGCAGCTTCATACACAGCGATGTGTGCTGCCGCAGGAACGAGGAACAACATCGTATCTCCTATTGGTGCGACATTATGAAAATGTCCGACACTACACAGATCACCGACTTACGACGCTTTTGCGATCGTTTATCTGCGCATCTAGGCTTTACACGTTGCGACGTCGTTACCGACGCCGGATGTGCGTCACTTTCGATTTGACCCCGACGATATCGCAGTAGTGATGTCGCAACGTGCAAAGTATCGGTTGGAGTTGAGCTCATGAAAAATGGGAGCAAAATCAAAAGTGTTTGGTTTATATTTTTTTCAGTGTATATATCTTACTAGAAGGTGGCCCGATTCTACGCATCGGGTATTCTAGAATTTACGTATTGTGTAATTAATGTATGATTTTTGTTATATATATATATATATATATATATATATAGATGTTGTTGTGTGTAGTTACCAAGTGTTTGTGTAGGAGCTGTACATGTTCTGGGTGTTGTCTGGGTGTGGCGGGGGGTGAGAGCGGTGTTGTTTGTGTGTTGCGTGTGTTGCGTTGTTTGTGGAGCGCCGTGTGTCTGTAGCGTTGTGTGTGTATGTGTTGCGCGGTTTGTGTGGGTGTGGTGTGTTTTGGGGGGAGGTATGTTTTGTGCAATGTGTGTGTTGCATGATATGTGCGTATATTTATGTATGCCGCGGTGTTTGTGTGTTGGGTGTTGTGTGTGTGCAGCGTTGTCTGTGTGTGTGGGTGACTGTGTAGGGCGGTGTTTGTGGTTCCCAGTGTGTGTGTGGTGTGTTGTGTGTGTTGGGGGAGGTGTGCACCTCCCATCGTGCTCCATCCGCCATGCTGCGCACCCCCCATCGTGCTCCATCCGCCATGCTGCGCACTCCCAAACGTGCTCCATCCGCCATGCTGCGCACTCCCAAACGTGCTCCATCCACCATGCTGCGCACTCCCAAACGTGCTCCATCCGCCATGCTGCGCACTCCCAAACGTGCTCCATCCGCCATGCTGCGCACTCCCAAACGTGCTCCATCCGCCATGCTGCGCACTCCCAAACATGCTCCATCCGCCATGCTGCGCACTCCCAAACGTGGTCCATCCGCCATGCTGCGCACTCCCAAACGTGCTCCATCCCCCATGCTGCGCACTCCTCATCGTGCTCCATCCCCCATGCTGCGCACCCCCCATCGTGCACCATCCCCCATGCTGCACCAGCATCAGCCTCTCTGCCCCCAGCATCAGCCTCTCTCCTCCCAGCATCAGCCTCTCTCCTCCCAGCATCAGCCTCTCTGTCCCCAGCATCAGCCTCTCTCCTCCCAGCCTCAGCCTCCCCCAGCATCAGCCTCCCTCTCCCAGCCTCCCCCAGGATCAGCCTCTCTCCTCCCAGCCTCCGTCCTCCCAGTCTTCCCCAGCATCAGCTTTCCCCTCCCAGCCTCCCTCAGCATCAGCCTTCCCCAGCATCAGCCTCTCTCCTCCCAGCCTCAGCCTCTCTCCTTCCAGCCTCCCCCAGCATCAGCCTCCTTCAGCATCAGCCTCCCCTTCCCAGCCTTCCCCAGGATCAGCTTCTCTCCTCCCAGCCTCCTTCCTCCCAGCCTCCCCCTCCCAGCCTCCCTCAGCATCAGCCTTCCCCTCCCAGTCTCCCCCAGCATCAGCCTCCCCAAGCATCAGCCTCCACCAGCATCAGCCTCTCTCCTTCCAGCCTCCCCCAGCATCAGCCTCCCCAAGCATCAGCCTCCCTCGTCCCAGCCTCCCCCAGCATCAGCCTCCCCCAGCATCAGCCTCCCCCTCCCAGCCTCCCCCAGCATCAGCCTCTCTCCTCCCAGCATCAGCCTCTCTCATCCCAGCATCAGCCTCTCTCATCCCAGCATCAGCCTCTCCTCTCTGTCCCCAGCATCAGCTTCTCTCCTCCCAGCCTTCCCCAGCATCAGCCTCTCTCCTCCCAGCCTCCCCCAGCATCAGCCTCTCTTCTTCCAGCCTCCCCCAGCATCAGCCTCTCTCCTTCCAGCCTCCCCCAGCATCAGCCTCCCTCTCCCAGCCTTCCCCAGGATCAGCCTCTCTCCTCCCTGCCTCCGTCCTCCCAGCCTTCCCCAGCATCAGCTTTCCCCTCCCAGCCTCCCTCAGCATCAGCCTTCCCCAGCATCAGCCTCTCTCCTCCCAGCCTCAGCCTCTCTCCTTCCAGCCTCCCGCAGCATCAGCCTCTCTCCTTCCAGCCTCCCTCAGCATCAGCCTCCCCTTTCCAGCCTTCCCCAGGATCAGCCTCTCTCCTCCCAGCCTCCTTCCTCCCAGCCTCCCCCTCCCAGCCTCCTTCAGCATCAGCCTTCCCCTCCCAGTCTCCCCCAGCATCAGCCTCCCCCTCCCAGCCTTCCCCAAGATCAGCCTCTCTGCTCCCAGCCTCCTCCAGCACGCCGTGCTCCTCTGCCGACACTCACACACCCGATCGCATACACTCACACACACTTGATCGCATACACTCACACACACCCGATCGCATACACTCACACACACCCGATCGCATACACTCACACACACCCGATCGCATACACTCACACACACCCGATCGCATACACTCACACACACCCGATCGCATACACTCACACACACCCGATCGCATACACTCACACACACAGACACTGACGATATCGCACATACGCGCTCACATTCACAACATCCGGAGATACCACATGCTTCTGGCCATGTGATCCTCCGTCAGGTCCTGGAAGGTCACAACAGCACAGTATCGAGGCCGAGAAGCAAGCGATATCTCCGGATGCTGTGAGTGTGTGGATGTGATGTGTGTGTGAGGTGTGTGTGAGGTGTGTGTGAGGTGTGTGTGAGAGTGAGTGTGATCTGATGTGTGTGTGTATGTGTGTGTGTGTGCGTGTGGATCTTCCGCCGCTGCAGGACCTTGATGCGCTTGTAACCATGCTAGCATGGTTACCAACGTATCCACACCACTCCCGTGCGAGCGAGGGACGGGGGGGGGGGGTTGTACAGTACTCACCTCCGTGACAGCCGTGTCAGTTCGGGGAATGCGCGGGGGGGGAGGGGGGGGGAGTACAGTACTCACCTCCGTGACAGCCGTGTCAGTTCGGGGAATGCGCGGGGGGAGGGGGGCGGGGCCAGAGCTAGCGTGCATTGCGTGAGGGGGGCGGGGCGTGGCCAAATTGCCAATGCCTGCAGGGTGCCGGGGCGAGAGGCCAATCTGTGGGGGGCGGAGCCTGGGCGAGCGGCTGGCCAATCCGTGTGGGGGCGCAGCCTGGGCGAGCGGCCAATCTGTGTGGGGGGGCGGGGCCATGGCGAGCCCAGCGGCCAATCAGCTTTGTGTCACCGTAAGGACACAATTTTGGAGCATGACAGACAGACAGACAGACAGAATAAGGCAATTATATATATATAGATATTATCTACATACATAATTCCAGTTGCGGATGTAACCGTATCCTACAATGCACTGCATTACTGTCAGCTGCGCAGCCGCAGTTCGCGCCCACATCATAGCCATGGTAACCAGGGACGACAGTGCAGGCGGAACCCAAATTATGGGCTGAGTAAGCACAATTCTGTTCCAAGTCTAACATTTTGCTACCCATTCGACATCCAGGTGTTGGTGTTTTAAATTGCACATTTGCAATGCCACGGAGCAGTAAGGAGGCGTGGCCGGGTATGTCCACCCTTGCCTGACATCGCCAATTATAGTCACAACAGTTTACCAGTGACCATATAGTGTAAACACACACACACAGCACACAGGGGAGACACCACATTGTGAACACAGCTCAAGAAACACAACACCAGATACCAATATACAGCACACAACATGGAAGAGACAGTGCACAGGGGTGAAAGAGGTCAAATGATGCAACACACACAATACACAAATGCAGAGGGATGACATACAACAGATATATTGGAAAGCGCAAACAGTAAGACACATGTCCACTGCTCCTGTCAGCACCACTAAGCATAGACACATGTTCATTTCACCGCACTCCCGATACGATAGCATTGGGCCTATTTCTAGTATCTAATAACCTGCACTCCGGTTCTGCTCACTGATGCGCTTAGTTTATAGTTGCGTTCATGCTGATGGACATATATGATATGCCATATAACCAGCTCCGAGTAGTAAACACACACTTCCCATCAGATGTCTACCACCCCGCAGTCTGACCCTGCATATACGGCAGGATTCATCACATTTGCTTATCGAATGCCGCATGTTCTATTCCAGGATCAGCTGGATATAGAAAAACTCCATGTCTTGAAATTGGAAGGAGACTGTGAGATGTTGGAGTCTGATCTCGCAAGTAAGAACGAAGAAATTCAACATCTAAAAAAGTCATTAAAGGAAGCCAGAGAGATGAAGGAAAAACCAGAGCAGAGAGCGATGCTGGACTCGGAGGTGAGCGGAGAGGACGGCTATCCTTCTGATGGTTCTGCGTGGAATATGTGACATGGAGGCCTCATATATGGCCCCCGCCGCTGTGTATCACTGATCGCTGTATTCCTAGAGTCATTGTCCGATGTCTGGAATACACCGATCAGCCACTAGGGGATGATCTAACACTGCAGATTGGGGATCTTACTGGTATTTATTTCCATGAAACCTCCCTAATTGTCCCAGTCTTTTGTATATATCTCGGTTCTTTATGCTTTAAAGAGTATTGACATCCTCATAATGTGCATAGACCATTTACACCATTAACGTTGCTCACCTCAATATCAGTGACTGGGAACAAAATATGATCCGGTTGCATAAGGTGCCATAAACAGGAACGGATATAGGTTTGTGTCATAATACAACGGCTATGGGCTCATACTGATCCTTCACGTGCTCTCCTTTGTTAGGCCTCTTTCACACGACCGTGAAACACACACGTGTTTTGCACGGCCATGTTGAAGGTGCGTATGGCCCATCCGTGTGCCGTGATTTTGGCACACGTGTGTTCTCCATGTGCTATTCGTGATAGCAGGAGCTTTTTACGCACCTGTCCCCACGCTGCTGTCTCCGGTGCTGCTGCTTCCGGGTCCACAGTGCAGTGAATATTCATGAGCCTAATGAGCGGGCCTGGAAGCAAGTGAAAGCAGCGCTGAAGACAGGTGAGTATAGAAAATCATTAATTTTTTTTTCAAAGACACGTGTTTTCTCCGGTACGTGTCACACGGATCACATTAGTGTGCGGTTTATGTGACATCAGTGCTGCCAAAGAAAAACGGACTTGTCTCCATGCGGACTACATGGACACGGACACAACAGACTTGTCTTCGGTACATATGAAAATGGACAATATACGTACCGGAATCACAGACATGTGAAGGGTGCCTAATAGAGTTACATTCATCAACACCACAGACACATGGAGTGCCGTGGGGGTCTGTAACACTGGCCCAGAAGGACTGCATGTGCAGCCATGATGGTTCCTTGTACACCACAATATTGTATGCATGGGCCTTAATGGGTATCGTGTGCATCTTTAGTGGTCTGATATTGTAGTCTTAATCATTGAAATTTGAAAAAACCCTTAAAGAGAACCGATCACTACTCAAATGTCATTTTTGTTTAGCACTTTATCTGCAGGTTAATAGCATCACTGGGCATTTAAGAAAAGAGCACTAATGTATTTTGAATATTCAGCAATTGTATCTGCCAAATGCACAACAGCTCTCTAGAATCTACTTAATAAACTGAAGCAGGAAAGTAAAGACATTTTCCAAATGAACTTTAAAAACTTTTTCATAACATTGGAAGACAAAGCCCCCCCCCCACCTCTCCGAATGATACCCCAAACTGTGCCAAAATAATGCCATCATACCTATGGTGTGCTGCCTTTTCAATAGGCTACCCAGGCTGTGAAGACCAGGGGTGCCCCATCAGTAATGACAGTTCATTCTTCAAACATCATACATTGATTTGGATTGTTATTCACACTGGTGACTGCACATTTGTCCATTTTTCTCCAGATGAGAAGTACGAACCCTGTCCAAGATCCACCTGCAGCAGCTGCAACGCTGGGGGACAATGCAAGGTACAGTATTACTGTCCGCTGATAGATATACTTTGTGTGTGTGTGTGTGTATGTGTGTGTGTGTGTATATGTATATATATGTGTGTGTGTAGATATATATATATATATATATACACACAGTATATACTGTGTGTGTATATATGTGTGTATATATATACTGTGTGTGTGTGTGTGTGTGTGTGTGCGTGTGTATGTATATATATATATATATATATATATATATATATATATATATATATATATACACACACACGCACACAGTATATATATACACACATATATACACACAGTATATACTGTGTGTATATATATATATATAATCAGCTGTAGTACCTGGCGTTGCCTGGTATAGTAACTAAGTGTCTCTCTGTCTCTCTCACTCTCCTTTCACTCTCTGTCTGTCTCCCTCTTTGTATGTCTCTCTCTCTGTCTCTGTGTGTCTGTTTGTCTTTATCTCTGTGTGTCTCTGTCTCTGTGTGTCTGCCTGTGTGTCTCTGTATCTGTGTCTGTCTCTGTGTGTCTGTTTCTGTCTTTGTGTGTCTGTCTCTGTGTGTCTCTGTGCGTCTCTGTGTGTATCTATGTCTGTCTGTGTGTCTCTGTGTGTCTGTTTCTGTCTCTGTGTCTGTGTGTCTCTGTGCGTCTGTGTCTGTGTGTATCTGTGTCTGTCTCTGTGAGTCTATGTGCATCTGTGTCTCTGTCTCTGTGTCTGTGTGTATCTGTGTCTGTCTGTGTGTGTCTCTGTGTGTCTGTTTTTGTCTTTGTGTGTCTGTCTGTGTGTCTCTGTGTGTCTGTGTTTCTGTGTCTGTATGTATCTGTGTGGGTCTGTCTCTCTCTGTAGTTGCATGTATCTGTCTCTGTGTGTCTCTGTATGTGTGTATCTGTTCTGTGTCTGTCTCTGTGTGTCTCTGTGTGTCTGTTTCTGTCTTTGTATGTCTGTCTATGTGTCTCTGTGCTTCTCTTTGTCTGTGTCTGTATGTATCTGTGTGTGTCTGTGTGTCTGTCTCTGTGTGTCTCTGTCTCTGTGTGTCTCTCTCTCGTTATGTGTTCCTGTCTCTATCCGAAATCACATTACCTCACACATAATCTGTCTTATACTAAGAATATCCTTCGTTGCCTATAGCAACATTAGTGTTTTGCACGGACGTGTGAAGGAGGCCTTAGACTGCCTGAGCCGATGTCAGTTTTTCGATTTTTTTTTTTCACCTTTATTTATGTGCCTCTTATAAATTTGGCACAAACTAAAAAATAAGATTCCAATCTTTATAAATCTGCCCCAAATTCTAATGGAAAGTTGCAGAGCGTCATTAATATAATGACGGAAAATCTGACCCGTCACTGTCAATTAAAGCAAAAAATAGAAAGAAAAAAGTGTATACAATTCAGGTTTGCCCATCTTTATTGAATATTCATTTTCCCCCCTAAATAATATCCATTTCTCCTCACTCGAAAAGCTTTAATTAACTGCAGTCACCGGCGTCCGCCATCATTAACATTCCGATTTCCCTTCCAGTTGGGTTCTTTGTGGTTACATTGCATATGTTATCACACATCAGTGTTCTCGTTTCCTCTGGCTTTTGTTAGCATATTGTATCTTCATATTCTATAATTAGCATTCCCCAGTAATGAGTTTGGCACTAACCAGCCACTGGTAACACTAATTAGTCTGCGCTGTACTTTGTTACCGTCCATTAATACTTTACTAGTTTTTTTAATAGTTTTCATTAGCATTCACTAGTATTAGTTGTTAAGTGTAGTCCTTTGCTTTTGTAAGCATTTATTAACACTTTACTCCATTTTTTAACAGTTCGTAGCATCTGCTGGTTATATTTGCAAGCATTTATTAGTAATCATGTCACCCATAATTAGCTTCCATTAATGTGCGCGCCGTATTCTTACATTCATATTTATCCACGTGAATAAATATCATTAACGCTATTTCCACTTGTAAAGTTGGGTACTTGATTATTACACATTTTATTTTTACCCTCTTTAAAGTGAATCTCCACCTTTTTATCATCATGTTGTTGTTTTTTTTAGGTTATAACATTTTGCATTGATTCATTTAATAATTTGTTTTTACAGAATTTAGATATTTTTTTCACTCTAAATTCCCTGTGCAGAATATGGGACGAATTCTGGCTGCTGGTAGCCACCACTAGGGGGAGCAGCATAGGAGCTTACTGCATACAGTCCATACAGTGAGCTTGTAGGGTGAGCTCCCCCTAGTGGAGGGTGCCAGTAGCCATTGATATATTATGAGATTACTGTGCCCAATATTGCTAATTACAATACGGGGTAAAACTGATATTTTAACTTATCCAGTGCACTGGCAAAACAGCCATATTTCCAAAGATTATTTATTCATAAAGAAAATCTGTTAAGGTGAATTTCCATTTATTAACCCTTTCCTGATCTGTGACACAATATGTCCTATGTCAGATCCCCATGTAAGAAGCGTTTTCAGAAGATGAACCCACACTATACCCAAGAGATGCCAGCTGTACTGCACAGCCAGCATCTGCCTATATCAGCAGTGACTGGAGCTTGCACCAATCGCTGCTGTTTTATCTATTGGTGTTGCTGACCACGTCATTTCAATTACACAATTGCTGAGTGCCGATGGACTGTTGTGGTCATGGGACCTGTAAAAGGTTCTCCACGGTAGCCAACCCGTCATATGTTAGCCACCTAAGGGAACTGAATAAATATATATATATATATATATATATAAAAAAAAAATCCAATCTCTCTTATTTGCCCATGTATTGCCGTCTTTTGTAAATATATCAAAATATAAAAGGAGTTAACCCATGAAGAGAAAGAAATCCAAATACCATACTTCCCCAAAAAACAATTACGGTAAATAGAAAGGAATGTACGTCAAGACTGTGCCAATAAAAATGCGAGCTCACAACATTTAATATGCCACTTAAAGTCCCGGACAACCCCTCAATATTCACCTATCCTTATCATAGGTATGAATGTTTAATCTTGGGGTCCAATACCCGGCAGCCCCGCTAATCAGTTAGTCCCAATGCCGGCATTGGCCGGAAATGCTCAGTTCCGGAGCTGCACAGCTCCATCAACTGTGTAGTGGTTGAAGTGGAGTATTGCATACATGCCGACCTATTCGATTCCCGAGGGTGTGGATGTGCAGCACCTGACCGTCTCCATTATTCCTGTTCTTTGCAGCTTCGAAACCTGAGTAGTTCCAACTGTCACGGACACGGGGAACGGCTGATCAGTGGGGGGGTACCAAATGTTGCATTCCCACCGATCACTTATTGATAAATAACTTAATGGGGATGTCCCCTACTTGGACAACCCCTACTCACTCGCTTTGTTCGCCCCCCATAACAATAAATAAGCCTATACTCACCTCTGATGCGGCCGCGGTTCCAGCAATGTCTGAAGCCATGTTCCTGGGGCCCACATGACATTGTTATGACACGCGAACCCCGCAACCAATCAGCACTTGCTTCATTCTCTATATCTTCAGACATTTGAGCAGGATGTGAGCACTGCACTGACTTCCTGCTCAACCGTCCGAAGGTGGAGAGACAGAAGCCAGTGCTGATTGTTCGTGGGGCTCATGTGTCATAACAATGTCACATGGGCCCCATGATCACAGCTTCAGACATCATTGGAACCATGGCCACATCGGAAGTGAGAATAGGCTTATTTATTTTGCCTGTGCATGAAGAAGGGGAATGAAAAGAGGTTGTCCAAGTAGTGGACAACCCCTTTAAGGATAGGTCACCAGTGTTAAAGTCCCGGACAATATATTTGTCATCCCCGCTTCATAGAATTTGGCTATTTCTGTCAATCTCAGACATAATGAATGGTGTGAAGGTCGCTCCTGCTCTCCATTTAGGACCATGCTGCAGAGTACGGGGGTGAGAACAGGGCTGTTATCCTCCTATGAATAATATATACCTTGATATTGTGGACGGAGTGACCATTTTAAATACCAAAAAAATCACTTTAATGAAAAAAAGTAAAAAAAAATAAATAGTATATATATATATATATATATATATATATATATATATATTATTTTTTTTTTTATTTATTTTACTTTTTTTTCATTAAAGTGATTTTTATTATATATATCTAAGTTGGTATCACCGTGATCGTACTGATCTGGAAAATCATGCAGCCAGGTCGTTTTCACCCCACAATTACCACTGTAAAAACAAAAACAAACAATAGTAGAATTGTGGTGGGTGTTTTCACAATTTCACTGCTCTTGGAATTATTTTTCCCCATTTGGCCAGTGTATACTGATAAGATGTTTTTTTTTGCTGACATTTTGAATAACAAGTCCTCATATGTCTATGCCAATGGAAAAATAAAAAGGGAGGAAAGAACAAAAGTGCAGTAGTTAAGTTGTTTCCCTTCTTCCTCTTCACTATCCTGTGTCTGGCTGTAAGACAACTAACTGCAGCAGGAGCCTCTCCCCCTCTGATCTCATTCAGCCGTGCTCTAGAACACCAAAGTGGCGGCTCTGGAGCTTCGCAGAATTTAATGGATAAGTAGTTGCTATTTCTAATTTTACATTAGGAGGTTAAAGTATATGTTCATTAATCGGGATCAGTAAATCTTTTCAAATTGGAGTCTTCCAGTTTTGTCAAATTTTTCCAGGAAAGTCGATTTGCAGCCAATTAATTCACCTCTAATTAAAGTATTGGGAAGCCTCCAATTTCCTTTAACACTGTATAAAACACCTGAAAATTCTTAGGACTCTATCCAACCCCTTTGAAAGCTCTTTAATGCAAACACAGCCATAGTCAAAGTGACTTGAACATATATGGCTGTGAGTAAACAGATGGTAACACACTATCTGTATAATTCGTTAAGTGTTTAACAGCTCTCTCCCCCAATCAATATTACTAAGCTGTGATATCCTCTCACTATTCAGATTCACTTCTAAATGGCTGCTGAATTCCCTGCCTTTGCTTTTATACAGGCTTCCATAATACTTCCTGATTGGCTGTGTTATACCATGTGATGTGATAGCTGCATGGCTTTATTGAAATAATTGCACGGCCACACCTGAGGTCATATGATTCTTATCTAGCTGATGCATTCTTCTACAATGTGTGTAAAATGGCAGGACATTGTAAAATTGTTTAAATGTGGCTGAATTCCTAAAAATTTGACACAATTTTGATTTGCTTTCAATTGATTTGCACATTTCACCAAATTACACAAATATAGAAATAAGAAATGTAATATATTTACTAAATATCTTAAATCAGTATATAGTGTTTACTGTAGAGACGTCTTTAACCCTTCTGGAGGCTTCAGAGCTGACATTTCCAAGTGTTCCTTGTTAGCGTCTCAAACAAAATATCCCCTATGTATTATATAGTAACAGCTCAGCTGTTAAGGGTGTGTGTGATAACAAGTTTGCCAGCCATTTGTAATAATAACAAGCTGAACTATGAGTGCAGCTCTTGAGTACAATACAATCTATAAAGCAGGATGAAAACAAGATAGGTGGAGTAATATTTTATATATATATATATATATATATATATATATATATATATATATATATATATGCTGTATATATACATATGTGTGTGTCTTAAGTTTGAAGGTACTTGGAATCCACCAAGAATCATTTTGCTTCTCTAAATGATACATTTTAAATGTAATTGTTGCTCACAGGTGCCTTCTCTTTTCAGACTTCTGTGTTTTTTCAGTCCACAGCTTTCTATGGTATTTTGTGAGACTTTTTTTGCATGTAACTCACCAACAGTGACGGGTTATAAGTTAATTCTCCGAAGAGATTTGTAAGTCACAGATCTGTGTATTTCCATCGCTGCCTCTGAATGCCTCTCAATGAAATGTTCTACACGCAGGCTAGGTGTTGAACGGATTTTCTCCGATCTAAAGGAAGAATTCAGTCGGATTTGCAAGTTAACGAGGGAACAAAGCAGCCAACTGAATACATTTCTTATGAAGAAGGAAATGGCATCTGGTAATGGTATGATGTGTTTTACATTTTACTGGGATTGAAATGCATTATTCCAGCTCTGGTGATGTAATTTGTAACACTTCCATACAGACTTCAAGCATTATAGCCCGCCATACAGATTTCAGCTCCTGATGCACAATTTTATAGTTATATGGATGAAGATTTTATTGTGCTGAACAGTAAAGATCATGCTTGCAAAATTGTGTGTGTGTGTGTGTATAATATATATATATATATATATATATATATATATATATATATATATATATATATATATTCCAAACATATATGAATGCTTTATACATAAAAATAATACAGGCATATATAATGCAGTTACATAATATGTGTGTGTTTATCTATATATATATATATATATATATATATATATATATATATATATATATATATATATATATATATATGAATATATGTATATATGTGTGTATATATATATATATACACACATATTAAGTAAATACTGTACATATGCCTGTAGGATAGGTACACACATATATAATGTATATACATATGTGTGTACCTATCCCACAGGCATATGTACTGTATTTACGTAATATGTGTGTATATATATATATATATATATATATATATATATATATATATAATGTGTGTATATACAATATACATATATATATATATATATATATATATATATATATATATATATATGTATATACAGTATATAAACACACATATACATATATTCATATATATGTATGTATATATATATATATATATATAATATATATATATACACACACACATATTACGTAAATGCATCATCTATGCCAGTAATATTTTTATGTATAATGCATTCATTCATGTTTGGATTTTATATATATATATATATATATATATATATACACTGTATGCATGTGTGTGTGTGTGTGTGTGTATATATATATAAATATAATACGGTATATATCAAAAACGTATGTCCTTACTAATATATATATTTATGTATGTTAGTTTTTCTGTGTACGTATATTATGTGTGTGCGTATGTGTGTGTATATATATATGTATATTTATTTATTTTTTATATATATTTTTATATATATTATATTTTTTTGTTTATTTTATACATATATATATATATGTATGTGTGTATATATATATATATATATATATATATATATATTCTTATATAAATACAGTACATCTCAAAGGTGATTACACCCATCACATTTTTGTAAATATTCAATATTTTACATGGGACAACACTGAAGATCTGACACTTTGATACAATGTAAAGTAGTCAGTGTATATCTTGTATAAGGCCATGTTCACACATGGTGTTTTTGCAGTGGATTTTTTTGCATGGTTTTTGCCTTGGTTTTATGCACATCTAATGCTAATAAATGCTGCCTTCACAATCCCAGCAGAGCCTATGAGATTCCAGAACTCTCCTGCACACACACGCACACACACGCACACACACAAAACACTTGATTTTTTTTCCTGATTGAAATGCCAACCTGCTTGGTTTTTTGCTGCATTTTTGAAAGAATGAGCATGTCAATTCTTTCACCATTTTTTTCAACGGTTTTTCACACATAAATCAATGAGGAAAGTGTAAAAAACACAGGTTATTTCCTGGCATGAGATGAGGTTTTGTTGCAGAAGAAACCCGCAGCAAAAACATCCTGTGTGAACATACCCTAACTGTGTAAATTTGGTGCCATCTAAATAACTCAACACAAAGCTACTAATGTCTAAACCGCTGGCAACAAAAATGAGTACACCCTTAAGTGAAAATGGACAAATCATGCCCAAAGTATCAATAGTTTGAGTGGCCACCATTATTTTCAAGCTCTGCCTTAACTCTCTTGGGTATGGAGGCCACTAGAGCTTCACAGGAGCCACTGGATCCTCTTCCATCCTCCATGATGGCATCACGGAGCTGGTGGATGTTACAGACCTTGTGCTCCTCCACCTTCCATTTGAAGAGGTCCCACAGATGCTCCATAGGGTTTAGGTCTGGAGACACTTGGCCAGTCCAGCACCTTTACCCTCAGTTTCTATAGTAAGGCAGCAGTCGTCTTGTCTTCTGAGTGGATCCTGTCTTTTTAAACCGCTGTATGGTCTTCGCCCCCATGCTGCAGCTCAGTTTCAGGGTGTTCTTATCATCTTATAGCCTCGACCATCTTCATGCAGAGCAGCAATTGATTTTTCAGATCCTTAGAGAATTATTTGCAATGAAGAGCCATGTTGAACTTCCAGTGACCAGTATGAGAGAGTGTGTGAGGGATAACACCAAATTTAACACCCCTTTTTCCCCATTCACACCTGAGACCTCATAGCACTAATGAGTCACATGACACAGGAGAGGAAAAATGGTTACTTAGCCAAATTTGGCCATTTTCACTTAGGGGTGTACTCAGTTTTGTTGCCAGTGGTTTAGACATTAATGGCTGTATGAATTATTTAGAGGACATCACATTTACATTATTATATAGGCTGCACATTGACTACTGTCCATTGTATGAAAGATTCACATCTACAGTGTTGTCCCATGAAAACATATAATAAAATATTTACAAAAATATGGTGGGTGTACTCACTTTTGTGGTATACTGTGTATTTATATATACACACAAGCATTTGTATATAAAATTCATATACGTTCAATGAAAGAAAACATATACACACACAGTTATGACCAAAATTGTTGGCCCCTCAGCCTAATATTTGGTTGCACACCCTTTGGAATAACTAGCGCAATCAATGGCTTCCTATAACCGTCCACAAGCTTCTTACTCCTGTCACCTGGAATTTTGGACTCTTCTTTTATAAACTGCTCCAGGTCTCATATTTGAAGGAGTCTTCTCCTAACAGCAATTTTAAGATCTCTCCACAGGTGTCAATGAGATTTAGATCCGGACTCATTGCTGCCACTTCAGAACTCTCCAGCGCTTTGTTTCTATCCATTTCTGGGGGTTTCTTGTGCTATTTTTGGGGTCAGTGTCCTGCTGGATGACATAACCTGGGACGCCAACCCAGCTTTCTGACACTGAGCACTACATTGCCACCCATAATGTTTTGGTAGTCTTCAGATTTCATGATACCTTGCACACAGTCAAGTGACCAGTGCCAGAGGCAGCAAAACAACCCGGAAACATCTCTGAGCCTCCACCATATCTGACTGTAGGTCCTTTGCAGGACTCTGTTTTTGGTAAACAGTAGAATGATGTGCTTTATCAAAAAGCTCTATCTTTGTCTCATCTGCCCACAAGACACTTTCCCAGAAGGATTTTGGTTACTCACATAAATTTTGTCAAACTGCAGTCTAGCTATTTATGTCTCTGTGTCAGCAGTGGAGTCCTCCTGGGTCTCCTCCATAGCCTTTCATTTATTCAAATGTGGATGCATAGTTTGCGCTGACACTGATGCTCCCTGAGTCTGCAGAACAGCTTGAATTTCTTTGGAACTTGATTGGGGTTTATTCATTATCTGGACTATCCTGCGTTGCAACCTTTCTTCAATTTTTCTCTGCCATCCACATCCAAAGAGATTAGCTACAGTGCCATGGGCTATAAAAGTCTTGATTATTTTACGCATCGTGAACAAAGGAACATCAAGATCTCTGGAGATGGATTTGAGAACCAAAATTGTTGAAAAATATCAAGTCCACAAGTTACAAGTCCTCAGAAAGTGTTGTTCTCCATTCTTAGTGTGGCACGCACAGAGACACAATGCAAAGATCGAGTCAACTTCTTCCGTTTTTATCTGGTTTCAGGTGTGATTTTCATATTGCCCACACCTGTTACTTGCCACAGGTGAGTTTGAATGAGCATCACATGCTTGAAATAAAGTTGTTTACCCACATTTTTGGAAAAGGTGACAACAATCGTGTCCAGCCCATTTTGGGGGTTTTATGTGAAATTATGTCCAATTTGCTTTTTTTCAAATTTTCTTTTTGTGTATGCTGGTGTGATGTTCCAATACACACAAAGGAAACAAACATGTGTAATTGCAGTTTCTGGGAGACGTACTTCATTTCCTGGAACAATTTCAAGGGTGCCAACACTTTCAGCCACGACTGTGTCAGTGTATATGTATATGGGCATATATATATATATATATATATATATATATATATATATATATATATATATATATGTATATATGTATATATATATATATATATATATATATATATGTATATATGTATATATATATATATATGTATATGTATATATGTATATGTATATATATATATATATATATATATATATATATATATATATATATATATATATAGTCATATGAAAAAGCTCTTTATAACAATTTGGGTTTTTGCTATTTCAGTTTCATATATCTAATAACTGATGGACTGAGTAATATTTCTGGATTGAAATGAGGTTTATTGTACTAACAGAAAATGTGCAATCCGCATTTAAACAAAATTTGACCGGTGCAAAAGTATGGGCACCCTTCTCAATTTCTTGATTTGAACACTCCTAATTACTTTTTACTGACTTACTAAAGCACAAGATTGGTTTTGTAACCTCATTGAGCTTTGAACTTCATAGGCAGGTGCATCCAATCATGAGAAAAGGTATTTAAGATGGCCACTTGCAAGTTGTTCTCCTATTTGAATCTCCTATGATGAGTGGCATCATGGGCTCCTCAAAACAACTTTCAAATGATCTGAAAACAAAGATTATTCAACATAGTTGTTCAGGGGAAGGATACAAAAAGTTGTCTCAGAGATTTAAACTGTCAGTTTCCACTGTGAGGAACATAGTAAGGAAATGGAAGAACACAGGTACAGTTCTTGTTAAGCCCAGAAGTGGCAGGCCAAGAAAAATATCAGAAAAGGCAGAGAAGAAAAATGGTGAGAACAGTCAAGGACAATCCACAGACCACCTCCAAAGACCTGCAGCATCATCTTGCTGCAGATGGTGTCACTGTGCATCGGTCAACAATACAGCGCACTTTGCACAAGGAGAAGCTGTATGGGAGAGTGATGCGAAAGAAGCCGTTTGTGCAAGCACGCCACAAACAGAGTCGCCTGAGGTATGCAAAAGCACATTTGGACAAGCCAGTTACATTTTGGAAGAAGGTCCTGGGGACTGATGAAACAAAGATTGAGTTGTTTGGTCATACAAAAAGGCGTTATGCATGGAGGCAAAAAAAACACGGCATTCCAAGAAAAGCACTTGATACCCACTGTAAAATTTGGTGGAGGTTCCATCATGCTTTGGGACTGTGTGGCCAATGCCGGCACCGGGAATGTTGTTAAAGTTGAGGGACGCATGGATTCAACTCAGTATCAGCAGATTCTTGACAATAATGTGCAAGAATCAATGACGAAGTTGAATTTACGCAGGGGATGGACTTTCAGCAAGACAATGATCCAAAACACCGCCCCAAATCCACTCAGGCATTCATGCAGAGGAACAATTACAATGTTCTGGAATGGCCATCCCAGTCCCCAGACCTGAATATCATTGAACATCTGTGGGATGATTTGAAGCGTGCTGTCCATGCAGGGCCAGATTAAGGTTGGTGGGGGCCCCTGGGCAGAAAATCTGGTGGGGGCCCTATAACATTAACATTTTTAGCCATAACAGTAGAGCGCGAACTGTAGCATTTAGATATAAATCCAATGAACATTTGTCTTATCCTGTTCTGCCACATTCAGATTTACAGTACTACAATACAGATACAGTCCAGGATAACTCACAGCAGTCACTTATACACAGAAAGTAGTTACCCACATTTTTTTTTTATTGATCCCAATGTTGAGGCAGCCAGGGCCGGCTCCAGGTTTTTGTGGCCTCCGGGTGAAAGAGTCTCAGTAGACCCCATCCACACACAGAGACGCACATACACATACAGGCATACGTACATATACATATTTGAAAACAAATTCAGAAAAATACATATATAAAAAGACAAATATATGCACAGTCATATACACTGACATACATGCAGACACAGACGCATTAGGGCTCGTGGGCACGTTGCGTAATTCCATGCATTTACGCTGCGTATAGCACTGCAGTGTAAATGAATGCGTCCTGCGTCCCCTGCACAATCTATGAAGATTATACATGACGCGCACGTTGCTTTTATGAGCGCAGCGATTTGGATGCTAAAATGTTGACTCAAATCCGTGCGTTCATAAAATGAGCATGTCAATTATTCCGTTCGCTATGGATGCAGCTACCACTCTGTCTATGGCGGGGGCAGCAGCCATAGCGCATGAAAACGGTTTTATTTGTACAGAAAAACTGCATCCATTATGCAGTGTTTCTGCAGTGATTTGATGCGCACATGTGCTGTCAAATCGCTGCATATATACAGCAGTTACGTGCGCATGAGCCATTACAGGTATTAATATGGGGAAGTCGCCAGCAGCCTCACTCACCTCTCCCGCTTGTTTCCGTCCAGCTCCTTCAGGACATGTGGCTGTGTTCCACGATGGCTGTCACTAACAGACATGACTGCACACTGACAGCACTGCTGTATATACATCACAGGAGGGGCTGGGGGCTACAATATATACATTACAGGAGGGGCAGGGGGCATAGACGTTACTGGAGTGGCAAACAGCTCTGGTGGTGTACTCATTACTGGGATGGGTGACATAGCACTCGGGGGGACCCATATAGTTCTGGGGGGGCCGCACAGACTGCTCTAATTCATATACACACACAGTACTGCTTCTTACACACACATCTGACACACACACAGATACAATGCACCCCCCATTACTCCATACACACACACACACACACACTGCACCCCCCATTACTCCCTACACACACACACACACACACAATGCACCCCCCATCACCCCCTACACACACACACACACACAATGCACCCCCTACACACACACACAATGCACCCCCCGTCACCCCCTACACACAGAAATACAATGCACCCCCATTACTCCCTACACACACAATGCACCCCCCATCACCCCCTACACACACACACACACACTGCACCCCCCCATCACCTCCTACACACACACAATGCACCCCCCCATCACCCCATACACACACACACACATTGCACCCCCCATCACCCCCTACAAACCCACACAAATACAATGCGCCCCCCATTACTCCCTACACACACACACTGCACCCCCCATCACCCCCTATACACACACACACTACAATGCACACCCATCACCCCCTACACACACAATGCACCCCCCATCACCCCCTACACACACACACAATGCAACCCCCATCACCCCCTACACACACACACACACACTGCACCCCCCACCCCACACACACACTGCACCCCCCACACACACACGATGCACACACCCATAACCCCCATCACCCCCTACACACACACACACACAATGCATCCCCCATCACCCCCTACACACACAATGCACCCCACAACACCCCCTACACACACACATACACACACACACACACACACACAATACAATGCACCCCCATCACCCCCTACACACACACACACACACACACACACAATGCACCCCCCATCACCCCCTACACACACACAATGCACCCCCCCATTACCCCCTCCCCACACTCAATACAATGCACCCTCCATTACCCCTCCCCCACACACAATACAATGCAACCCTCATCACCCCCTACACACACAAATTACACTGCCCCATCCCTACACACTCCTTCCCCCCCCTCCCTCGGAATACAGTACTCCCCCTCTGCCTGTCACAAAGCTGTGTTCCTTCACAAATGTTCCCCGTTATGTGTCCTCAGCCCCTCCCCACTCATCCCCATTCATTACACCTGTCTCTTCAGCTCCTCCATGGAGCGCTTACTGCTGTCTGATGTCCCCTGTGTGGCGACCGCAGTACTGTGATGACGTCAGCAAGGTGCTGATCTCATCACGTTGCTGCACGTCGGGGGCGGGGCCCAGTCCCGGCGCGCTGTTCAAATGTATTTACGTCTGAAAGATGCAAATACATTTGAATAGGAAGAAGGAACTTGCGGTCACCGGCACCAGCTCTGCTGCGCTCCTCTGCAGTGTGTACATGCCGGGCACACCGCAGCGCAGGCACAGCACAGCGCGCTGCCTCCTGCTGCAGCTACTGTGTTGGGCATGCATGCACATACTGCAGAGGAGCGCAGCAGTGACAGCAGATACAGCGGCCCACTACACCGTGCCTCTGCTTCTGGAAGGGGGGGACCTGCCCCTCACTGGGTACACCAATGATGGCCGCAGCACATAGCGGGGAGCTCATTGGCACACCTCTGACCCCGGAAGTGCAAGCGCTGGTACTTCCAGGGTCAATCAGCGTCCCATGCCCGCAGTTTGTTTTTGCATCTTAAAGACGCAGATACAAATAATTGGCGGTGCGCCGCACCCCCCCCCCCCTCCCCGAAAACACAGCTGATTTATTAGACTGTCTTTACAGAGGGGGAGAGGGTGTGAAGAAAAAAAAAATGCTGGCAGGTGCCTAGTGGCAAGTATGGCCCTGGTGGTGGGGGCCCCCTTAGAAGCTCTTTTGGTGGGGGCCCCGGGGCTGGAGCCCCACCTGCCCTGCCTATAATCCGGCCCTGTGTCCATGCTCGGCGACCATCAAACTTAACTGAACTGGAATTGTTTTGTAAACAGGAATGGTCAAATATACCTTCATCCAGGATCCAGGAACTCATTAAAAGCTACAGGAAGCGACTAGAGGCTGTGATTTTTGCAAAAGGAGGATCTACAAAATATTAATGTCACTTTTATGTTGAGGTGCCCATACTTTTGCACCGGTCAAATTTTGTTTAAATGCGGATTGCACATTTTCTGTTAGTACAATAAACCTCATTTCAATCCAGAAATATTACTCAGTCCATCAGTTATTAGATATATGAAACTGAAATAGCAAAAACCCAAATTGTTATAAAGAAAAAAGGTTAACATTAATAGGGGTGCCCAAACTTTTTCATATGACTATATATATATATATATATATATATATAAATTGGCAAGCCCATTGCAATTAAACCTCTCCTTTTGTTCATTTTGCAACATTCCTTTAGTACAACTTGGACATTCATGTACATGAGTTTGCACAAAAACCTAGTCTTTCGTGGACCAGAGTCCACTTCTCCTGCATTATACTTACCTAACTAGACAGCAAAGTCTGTGCCTCTAACATTACATTATCTTGTAAAGAAACCAGTCTGCTCCTCCTGCTGGGAATATGTCTGCTTATTCTGCATTACAGTAACCTGAGGACACCATCTTCTGCATTAGGCTGAGTTCACATGTCCAATACATCCGTTAGAACAGATCCTGCAGAGATCCATTGGGAAAAAAAAGTTCTGCAAACACAACTTTTTTGTCCATTGTTAAACAACAGATGTCTGCCGGATCCGGTTTTTTTAAGAACAGACAAAAAAGTTGTGTTTGCAGAACTTTTTTGCCAAGGGATCTCTGCAGGATCTGTTCTAACAAATGTATTGGACATGTGAATTCAGCCTTATAGTGATCTAGCAAAAACCCAGATTCTGCTTTTCCAGCATTATAGCAACCTTACAGGAAACCATATTTTGGACCTTCTGCATTGTCACAGGTACATGTGGGAGGACCTTAAAGAATAAAGCAAATTGTCCCTATGAGAATGAAATTCTGCAGTATTTGTTAATCAGAGGCTCAGAGCATTACTGGGTACCCTTAAAGAAGACCTCTCACCAGGTCAAAAGTATCCAATTTTTGCTCTTCTTTTATCCTCACTGAGTGTTTCATTCTGTTGAATCTTCTTTTTTTGTTAAATACATGGTAAGGTTCCAAAGATACAGACCTTATTTATTTAGTGCAGATTTTTATTGTAATTACCAAGGAGGTGCAATCACAAAATGAGAAGGGGGTGGTTAGATCACCCATTGCGGTACCCATGGCACCGTATTAAAAGATTATAGTACATACAGTAAACATTGATATTACTCTAAGATGTATATGAAATGTTTGACTACATTGGATTTTTTACTTTCCTGCCTCAGTGTAGATATATATGCTAGCAGTGAACATTTCTGATATGCAAATAGCTTTTGACTGCCCAACAGACTGGACTATTCGTTCTTTGTTAATTGAAAAGGGTCAACTATACAGTGTAATTGCAACTTCTGTCCTCAAAAAGACCAGCTCTGAAGCACAAACTACTGTACTTAGTGTTACGGTTGCCGAGGGGCTACGAGCATCCGGGAGTGGACCCATTGGGCCGTACACTGGACTACCCTGGAGGAGCTAATCTGTAGTAAACCCCTATACAGGGATTGTCAGGCAGAGCCCCAGGGGGCTTAAATGCTTGACTGCCAGGATCAGTGGAGGTCGGCTCTTATGGACTGGTTTAATGTGCTGGGGTGCTCAGTTGTGGCAGCACGCAGGTGGTGGCAAGGATGTGGCAGCACGCAGGTGGTAGCTCAGACTTGGCAACATGTAGGTGGTAGTTCGGACTTGGCAGCATGGAGGTGGTGGCTCAGATGTGGTAGCACATAGATGGTAGCTCAGACTTGGTAGCACGGAGGTGGTGGCTCAGACGTGGCAGCACAGAGGTGGTGGCTCAGAAGAGGCAGCACGGAGGTAGTGGGTCAGATGTGCCAGCAGGGACCTAGTGGCTCAGACGTGACGGTATGGAGGTAGTAGTAGTAATCAGGCTCTAGGATGAGACAAAGGTTAGGAACACAGGACTGGTATTAGGACATGCAAAGCAGAACTAGACACAGTAGCATAATGGGACCTGAGTACTAGCAACGCACTAACTAGTAGGCAACGTTGCTCAGATGCCTTCCCTAAGGGGAGGCAAACTTAAACACCTTTAGGGTAATGGGTTACACCTCAGGAAACCGTTCCGGGTAATGAGACCCTCGCCCTTTTAAGAAAGGGGGCGTGGCAGCATGCGCATCCTAGGGCACTCACAGAAGGCTTGCGCGTGGCCTAGAAGCAGGAGGAGGCTGCAGCAGACCCTGGGGCACAAAAGGGGCACATGGATCCGCTGGGAAAGTGAGGCGAGCGGGGACCCCTCCAAGACCTGGGAGCGGAGGCGTGTGGGGATGCCATGCTGCGACCAGGACTGGGCGCTACACTTAGTCAAATATTACAGAAATACTCAAAAGGGCATGTACTATTTGTAATGTTGAGATTGGAGATGAACTTTAAATTCTTTTATTCATTGCATACAATATCTTGTAGGTGCTCAGCTGCAGTTTTCCATGCCGGTTCAGTGCACCGATGAAGAGAACGAGGAAGCACAGATACTACATAAACCAAAGAATAAACCCATCAGATTGAGATTTCCACCCATTACTCCTCGTGGTGTGGCACCGGATGATGAACTGAGTGTCTCCGTTGAGTCCCTGTCCAACTTGAGCGTTAAGTTTCCTCCGAGCTCCGACGAATGTGATTTTTTGGAAAGCTCCCCTGGGAAACCAATAATTTTTCCTCCAGAGCAGAAATCGAATTCCGACAAACAGCTTCCTGACGTTACGCTAAGGAATTTAAGCAAAACCCGATCCAGTCCACCATATTCACCTCGATCGCCAAAGACTGCCTCCCACCAAGGACTCCCTGCCAATTTTAGGGGCACTGTTGTAACGACAGATGAGGACAGTGGCCTTGTTTTGGCCGCCAATAGCTCAGGGAGTGATTGCAAAAACACTTTCCAAATTCCAGATACTCAAGATGTGGATAAATCCATGGAGATCGTAGAGAGGACAGTGCGGGGACCTCAGCAGGTAACATATGGAGGATTTACTCTTTCTTACCTTTTGTGCCCTGTCTCGTAGCATATCAATATGTTGAGCCCAGAAGCGTAACCACAAGCAGAAACACTTAATAAAGCGGTTTTCCTAATTTCAAAAAACCCTTTTTTTCCTGCTAAGTTTTATTTTAAAAAGCAGTAAACTATGCTTTACTCACAATTCCCAGGTCCAGAGCCAAGTCTCCTCCGCTGCTCCTGGTGCCTGTTATCATCTGCAGCGTGAAATCGACAGCGCTGCAGACAATCAGAGCTCAGCGGCTTGTGCTGTAATCTCGGTAAGAGGCATTGAGTTAATTGATTGCCTGCAGCGCTGTTTTATGAGTTGTCATCACAACAGACACCAGGAGGAGTGGCAAAGACTCCATGCTAGACCTGGGGAAGGGGAGTAAAGCACAGTTTATTTTTTAAAAAGGGGACGGGGGTCTTTGTAAAATGAAAAATACCTTGAAATATATCTTTGTACGAAACTAAGAAATTGAAAAGAAAGGCAGTATGTTAAAGGGACTTTCATGTGATGCTTTTGTTAGCTCCCCTTTAAAGGGAAATGGTCATGTCAGACATGCATTGTTGTCTGAAGGAAGAGTTTATCAGATTGATACAGTTTAATGGAAAGAGATTCTGTAGAACTTGTATTTTTTTTATTTGAAAAAAAGGGCTATATATTAGTCCAGTAGGCGGTCCTAATACGTTATTGACAGCCATACAGGAGAAGGCCAGCAATCACAGCAATGGGCCTCCCAGTGGACTCCTCAGTATAGCAAGAGCATATATATATATATATATATATATATATATATTATATATATACACAGTGCCTACAAGTAGTATTCAACCCCCTGCAGATTTAGCAGGTTTACACATTCGGAATTAACTTGGCGTTGTGGCATTTGGACTGTAGATCAGCCTGGAAGTGTGAAATGCACTGCAGCAAAAAAGAATGTTATTTATTTTTTTTTGTTTAAATTGTGAAAAGTTTATTCAGAGGGTCATTTATTATTCAACCCCTCAAACCACCAGAATTCTGTTTGGTTACCCTAAAGTATTAAGAAGTATTTCAGGCACAAAGAACAATGAGCTTCACATGTTTGGATTAATTATCTCTTTTTCCAGCCTTTTCTGACTAATTAAGACCCTCCCCAAACTTGTGAACAGCACTCTCATACATGGTCAACATGGGAGAGACAAAGGAGCATTCCAAGGCCATCAGAGACAAGATCATGGAGGGTCACAAGGCTGGCAAGGGGTACAAAACCCTTTCCAAGGAGTTGGGCCTACCTGTCTCCACTGTTGGGAGCATCATCCGGAAGTGGAAGGCTTATGGAACTACTGTTAGCCTTACACGGCCTGGACAGCCTTTGAAAGTTTCCTGCCGTGCCGAGGCCAGGCTTGTCCGAAGAGTCAAGGCTAACCCAAGGACAACAAGGAAGGAGCTCCGGGAAGATCTCATGGCAGTGGGGACATTGGTTTCAGTCAATACCATAAGTAACGTACTCCACCGCAATGGTCTCCGTTCCAGACGAGCCCGTAAGGTACCTTTACTTTCAAAGCGTCATGTTAAGGCTCGTCTACAGTTTGCTCATGATCACTTGGAGGACTCTGAGATAGACTGGTTCAAGGTTCTCTGGTCTGATGAGACCAAGATCGAGATCTTTGGTGCCAACCACACACGTGACGTTTGGAGACTGGATGGCACTGCATACGACCCCAAGAATACCATCCCTACAGTCAAGCATGGTGGTGGCAGCATCATGCTGTGGGGCTGTTTCTCAGCCAAGGGGCCTGGCCATCTGGTCCGCATCCATGGGAAGATGAATAGCACGGCCTACCTGGAGATTTTGGCCAAGAACCTCCGCTCCTCCATCAAGGATCTCAAGATGGGTCATCATTTCATCTTCCAACAAGACAACGACCCAAAGCACACAGCCAAGAAAACCAAGGCCTGGTTCAAGAGGGAAAAAATCAAGGTGTTTCAGTGGCCTAGTCAGTCTCCTGACCTTAACCCAATTGAAAACTTGTGGAAGGAGCTCAAGATTAAAGTCCATATGAGACACCCAAAGAACCTAGATAACTTGGAGAAGATCTGCATGAAGGAGTGGGCCAAGATAACTCCAGAGACCTGTGCCGGCCTGATCAGGTCTTATAAAAGACGATTATTAGCTGTAATTGCAAACAAGGGTTATTCCACAAAATATTAAACCTAGGGGTTGAATAATAATTGACCCACACTTTTATGTTGAAAATTTATTAAAATTTAACTGAGCAACATAACTTGTTGGTTTGTAAGATTTATGCATCTGTTAATAAATCCTGCTCTTGTTTGAAGTTTGCAGGCTCTAACTTATTTGCATCTTATCAAACCTGCTAAATCTGCAGGGGGTTGAAGACCACTTGTAGGCACTGTATATATATATATAATATATATATATACAGTTAGGTCCAGAAATATTTGGACAGTGACACAATTTTCGCGAGTTGGGCTCTGCATGCCACCACATTGGATTTGAAATGAAACCTCTACAACAGAATTCAAGTGCAGATTGTAACGTTTAATTTGAAGGTTTGAACAAAAATATCTGATAGAAATTGTAGGAATTGTACACATTTCTTTACAAACACTCCACATTTTAGGAGGTCAAAAGTAATTGGACAAATAAACCAAACCCAAACAAAATATTTTTTTTTTCAATATTTTGTTGCGAATCCTTTGGAGGCAATCACTGCCTTAAGTCTGGAACCCATGGACATCACCAAACGCTGGGTTTCCTCCTTCTTAATGCTTTGCCAGGCCTTTACAGCCGCAGCCTTCAGGTCTTGCTTGTTTGTGGGTCTTTCCGTCTTAAGTCTGGATTTGAGCAAGTGAAATGCATGCTCAATTGGGTTAAGATCTGGTGATTGACTTGGCCATTGCAGAATGTTCCACTTTTTTGCACTCATGAACTCCTGGGTAGCTTTGGCTGTATGCTTGGGGTCATTGTCCATCTGTACTATGAAGCGCCGTCCGATCAACTTTGCGGCATTTGGCTGAATCTGGGCTGAAAGTATATCCCGGTACACTTCAGAATTCATCTGGCTACTCTTGTCTGCTGTTATGTCATCAATAAACACAAGTGACCCAGTGCCATTGAAAGCCATGCATGCCCATGCCATCACGTTGCCTCCACCATGTTTTACAGAGGATGTGGTGTGCCTTGGATCATGTGCCGTTCCCTTTCTTCTCCAAACTTATTTCTTCCCATCATTCTGGTACAGGTTGATCTTTGTCTCATCTGTCCATAGAATACTTTTCCAGAACTGAGCTGGCTTCATGAGGTGTTTTTCAGCAAATTTAACTCTGGCCTGTCTATTTTTGGAATTGATGAATGGTTTGCATCTAGATGTGAACCCTTTGTATTCACTTTCATGGAGTCTTCTCTTTACTGTTGACTTAGAGACAGATACACCTACTTCACTGATTGTGTTCTGGACTTCAGTTGATGTTGTGAAAGGGTTCTTCTTCACCAAAGAAAGTATGCGGCGATCATCCACCACTGTTGTCATCCGTGGACGCCCAGGCCTTTTTGAGTTCCCAAGCTCACCAGTCAATTCCTTTTTTCTCAGAATGTACCTGACTGTTGATTTTGCTACTCCAAGCATGTCTGCTATCTCTCTGATGGATTTTTTCTTTTTTTTCAGCCTCAGGATGTTCTGCTTCACCTCAATTGAGAGTTCCTTAGACCATATGTTGTCTGGTCACAGCAACAGCTTCCAAAATGCAAAACCACACACCTGTAATCAATCCCAGACCTTTTAACTACTTCATTGATTACAGGTTAACGAGGGAGACGCCTTCAGAGTTAATTGCAGCCCTTAGAGTCCCTTGTCCAATTACTTTTGGTCCCTTGAAAAAGAGGAGGCTATGCATTACAGAGCTATGATTCCTAAACCCTTTCTCCGATTTGGATGTGAAAACGCTCATATTGCAGCTGGGAGTGTGCACTTTCAGCCCATATTATATATATAATTGTATTTCTGAACATGTTTTTGTAAACAGCTAAAATAACAAAACTTGTGTCACTGTTCAAATATTTCTGGACCTAACTGTATATATATATATATATATATATATATATATATTAGTCTAATATATACAGTAAAGCTGAATGTATGTATGTGTGTGTGTCCTCTAAAGGAATCCGCACCGTCGCATTTTCAATCACAAAATGTTTTCACAGACACCTCGTTTGACTCAGGGTACATCATTGACTATGTTTTGAGAAGAAAATGTACCCAGCTTTACAGTTATTTGCCAAAAAAACTGCTTACATTAAAGTCAATGGAGCTGGGAATGGATCTGTTATTATAGACTCCTATTATGGACAGAGAAAGAGACACAGAGTGAGACACACACATTTCAGTGGGGAGAGAGAATGGGAGAGACGGAGAGTGGGAGAAAGGGGAGGGAGGGAGAGAGTGGGAGAGAGGAAGAGTGGGAGGGAGAGAGGAAGAGTGGGAGGGAGGGAGAGAGAGACTTAGTTACTATCCCTGGCAACACTGAGTACTACATATATATATACTAGCTGTAGTACCCGGGCGTTGCCCGGGATAGTAACTGTCTCTCTGTCTCTCCCAGTCTCTGTCTGTCTCTCTTATGTCTGTGTCTCTGTCTGTATCAGTCTCTCTGTCTGTCTTTGTATCAGTCTCTCTGTCTGTCTCTATCTCTGTGTGTGTCTGTCTCTCTCTATCTGTGTCTGTCTGTGTCTGTTTGTCTCTCTCTATCTCTGTCAGTCTCTTTCCCCGTCTGTCTCTTTCCCCGTCTGTCTCTTTCCCCGTCTGTCTCTTTCCCCGTCTGTCTCTTTCCCCGTCTGTCTCTTTCCCCGTCTGTCTCTTTCCCCGTCTGTCTCTTTCCCCGTCTGTCTCTTTCCCGGTCTGTCTCTTTCCCCATCTGTCTCTTTCCCCGTCTGTCTCTTTCCCCATCTGTCTCTTTCCCCATCTGTCTCCTTTCCTGTCTGTCTCGTTCCAGGTCTGTCTCTTTCCCCGTTTGTCTCTTTCCCCGTTTGTCTCTTTCCCCGTCTGTCTCTTTCCCCGTCTCTTTCCCCATCTGTCTCTTTCCCAGTCTGTCTCTTTCCCTGTCTGTCTCTTTCCCTGTCTGTCTCTTTCCCTGTCTGTCTCTTTCTCCATCTCTTTACTTGTCTATTTCTCTTTCCCTGTGTCTTTCCGTGTCTGTTTCTGTCTGCCTCTGTCTGTCTCTTTGACTGTCTGTCTCTCTCTCTGTCTCTTTGACTGTCTGTCTGTCTCTCTCTATCTCTCTCTATCCATCTCCCCACCGACATCTTATTACCTCACACATAAGCTTCTTATACTAACAATTTATTTTGTTCCTATAGCAACCAATCACAGCTCCTATTAATAACCTAATAGCTCACAGCTCCATTGACTTTAATGGAGGCAGGTTTCTTGGAGAGTAACTGTAAAGCGCGGGGTTAAATTTTCCCATCAAAACATGGGCTATGACGTTCCCTGAGTCCCATGGAGTGTCTGTGCAAAATTTTGTGATTGTAAGGCTATGTGCCCACGCTGCGGAAAATGCGCGGATTTTGCCGCGGATTTCTCGCGGAAAAGCCACGGATTTTCCAGGAATCTGCAGCACAGCTACTCCCCAGCCATTTCTATGGCATTTGGGAAATGCTGTGCCCACGCTGCGGATTTTTCCGCAGCGGAAATCGTGCGGATTTTCGTGCGGAAAAATCTGCAGCCTGTCAATTATTGTTGCGGATTTTCGTGCGGATTTTGCCTATTCAATTGAATTAAAAAAAAAAAAATCGCAAAATCCGCAAAAAAATCTGCGTCAAATCCGCATCAAATCCGCATCTATGAAAAGGTGCGGATTCCGGGGGAAAGCTGCGGATTTTGATGCAGAAAAATCCGCAGATACAGAGTCCTGTGGGCACATAGCCTAAATGCGATGGTGCGGATTCCTTTAGCGGATATACACACACATACACACATACTGTACCTACATACATACTGTCACGCTCCCGGTGTCCCGGCAGCCCTCCTTACCCACTGACCCGGTTCCTGCATCGCACCACCACTCCGTACACACTGATCCAGTCGTACCTGCATCGCACCACCGCTCCGTACCCACTGATCCAGTCGCACCTGCATCGCACCACCGCTCCTTGCCCACTGATCCAGTTCACGTGTCCGCCGGTCACGCCTGCCGCTCCCGCTCGTGCTCTCCTGTGTTCTGTTCCTGGTCTCAGGAGTCTGACTCTTGACTAGTGCCTCTGTATAGGACCAGGCCGCGCCCACTCTCCTGGTCTTATAGGCCCAGCACACCTGAAGCAGGAAATGACATGGGGCTGTGCTGGGTATATAAGACTTGCCTTTCCATGTGGGCGGGGCCTGATCAACGTGTCTTGTAGCCTTGTCTTTTGAGCTAGGTTCTCAGGTCCCCTTGTTCTGTGTCTTGTTACCTGTACCAGCATTCTGTACCGTCTTAAAGAACTCCGTGACCCTGGTGACCTGGTTATACCTGTCCCTGCCACGCCAGTGCTCCGGCTGCCGTGTACCCTGCCCTCCGGTGGGGTGCATGGTCCAGTGGATCCACCTCCTGGGCCTACCAGTCCTCCCTGCCCTGACACATACATACACTCAGCTTTATATATATATATATATATATATATATATATATATATATATATATATATATATATATATATATATATATATATCTATATATATATATATATATATATATATATATATATAGATATATATATATATAGATATATATATATATATATATATATATATATATATATAGATATATAGATATAGATATATATAGATATAGATATATATAGATATATAGATATATATATATATATATATAAAATGTTCAATACCACAGGTTCCATTAAAACAAATAAGAATGGCAGCAAAGATAGCAGTGTCCCATAAATACCTGGACACCATTTTTTTGTATTTATAATAAGGGGTCACATCCTTTTTATATGAAGGTTAGATTGAACAACTTAAAGAGGTCACATCAATATTTGAATATAATTTTTCTCTTATTTTTCTTGATGCCTTTGTGTCATTGAATATAACAAAGTGGCCTTCAGAGACAAAAGAGCGAAGCAGAAAGGAGAAAAAGCAGCACGACCCTTTTCTTACCCCACTGTTACTTTGTAATAAGGAACAAAGTGGTTAAATCCCACGATTAAACATTTATTACATTTACTAGCGTTATGCTATCAACTTTAAAACAGAAAAGTGTGCACATAATTCTTCTTCTCCTTCCTGCCACTGGGTTTACAGAACAGTGATAAATTATTAAACCTTAAAAAGACAAATTAATAAAGTACAATACAGATAAATTTGCCTGAATGTTCCCAAGTTTTGAGCTTTGACCTGTAGTGTGCAGTTTCACCACAAGGTGGCAGTCTGCATTGTATGTTTTTTTTCCCCCATACCAGAACAGAAGAAACAGCTGGTATGTGATTTACAAGTTGATAAGAAAAAAAGCAGCTTTACAAAAAAAAAAGAAAAAAAATGGTGTTGAGCTGTCAAAAGGCACAGGGCAGAAGGTTAGATAATTGACTTTCGCACCAGGGTGAAGGGGGAATCTTGAGATGACTTTGGTTTGTGAAATTTATAAAAGAAAATTCTTTTTTTTTTTCTCTCTTGTTTTCCTATAACTTTTTTTTCTTTTTAATTTGGCTTAACTTAGCGAATTGGTTAAAAGCAAAATAAACATTTTTCGCTAAAATTGCAATTATTAGTTGGAAATGGAGGACACAAATACAAGACATTTCTTCAAAAATAAATATGAATAGTAAAACGGTGATTAACAGAACTTATTGTGAGCTCGTCCTAAAAACCGTACTGCAATGGTGGTAGAGATCATGATAAGTAGAAAGAAAGTTTTTCATGTTGAGATTAACCTAAATTTACCCCATGGGAATAAGAAAATTAGAACTAGGAGGAAACCACTATGGCTAAATAGAGCTGTAAGGGGCGAAATAAAGGACACATAAGAAAGCATTTAGGGAAATAAAGAGGGTAGTGAGGAGGCATTAAGGATCGTATTTCTCGGATTATAAGACGCACTTTTCCTCCCAAAAATTTGGGACGAAAATGATGGGTGAGTCTTATAATCCAAATGTAGAAGAGGCAATGGAGAAGGGTAGCAGGAGGCAAGGGCGATGCTGTAGCCTGCTGTGCTGCTGGGGCTGTGCTGCTGGGGCTGTGCTGCTGGGGCTGTGCTGCTGGGGCTGAGGGCGCTGTGATGCTGGAGCTACAGGCACTGTTCTGCTGGGGCTGCGGGCACTGTGCTGCTGGGGCTGCAGGCACTGTTGTGCTGGGGCTGTGCTGCTGGGATTGTGATGCTGGGGCTGAGTGCTCTGTGCTGCTGGGGCTGCGGGCGCTGTGCTGCTGGGGCTGTGCTGCTGGGGCTACAGGCGCTGTGCTTCTGGGGCTATAGGCTGTTGTGCTGCGGGCAGTGAAGCAGGGGCCATCCTGAAAATGTCGGCAGTGCGGGCTTCAAATAATGACACCCAGAGTCGGCGCGTGCGCAGATGGAGCTCTCGGCTCAAGAGCTCATCTGCACATACGCCCCCTCTGGCCCACTAATCTGCCAGCAGCGGACTTAAGGAAAATGTCAATCAGAGGTGGCGCGTGCGCAGATGAGATTTCGACTTGTCATTGAGCTGACAGCTCAATCTGTGCATACTCCGACTCCGGGCACCATTTCTTTGAAGCCTGCACCACCAACAGTTTCTTGGTGTTTGCCTTAACTCTCAGTGCCCGCAGTGAGCATATAGGACACATGTCGCACTGCCCACAGCATCGCCCTATTCCACCACCGCCCCTACCTCCTGTGACCCTGCTCCACCACCGCTGCCGCAAACCCCCCAGTAAGACACCACTGGATTGTAAGAGGGTCCTATTTTTTTTCCTCTAAATTTGGCGTGCGTCTTATAATCCAGTGCGTCTTATAAACTGAAAAATACGGTAATCAATTAGGAAAGTAAAAGTAATCGAAAAATAGTTTTCTAATACATAAACAATAAGAGATTCCAACGTGGTAGTGTTGGCCCCCTCCAAAATAATCTGGGTGAAATTGTGGAAGAAGATGAGGGAAAGGCTGATTTGTTAAACGTCTTCTGCTGTACAGTATTTACACAAGTAAATCCTATTAGAGACGATAAGATCAGGGATTTTAGAATTTCTCCATTAAATATCACCAGAAGGACGTACGATGTCACCTCAAAAATCACTAAAGTTGACAAGTCCCCGAGGCCAGATGTACTGCAGGAGTTAGGTACTCAAAATCTTTCAGGGTTTCCTAAGAGGTGTTGGAGTATCGCAGTAAGAATAGCTTCATGACCCAACATCAACATGTAAGGATTCGGTCTTGTCAGACTCATCTTCTATGAGGAGGTAACTTCCAGGATGGACCAGGAGAATGCTGTGGATGTCATCTATCTGGATTTTTCAAAGGTGTTTTATACACTGCCAAATATAAAATGAGAACTAGGGGAAAATATTTGTATATGGGTAAACTGGCTCAGTGGTAGAAAACTGAGGGTGTTAAGGGAACATACTTGTATTGCGTTACAGTAAAAAGTGGGGTAGGTGCCACCTGGGTCGGTATTGGGCCCTCTTTTTTTTCAAAATACTTATTAATGACCTTATAGGGGGCATACAGAGTAAAATTTCAATATTTGCAGATAATGCTGAACTCTGCAAAGTAATCAATGCAAAAGAAGATAATATAATATTATTGATTTGAGGAACCTGCAGGCTTGGTTTGAGACATTTCAATTGAAGTTTAATCTATATAATTATAAGGGTCATGTATTTGGGTCAAGGAGACAAAATTTAAATTATGTACTAAATTGTAAAAAAACACTGGGTAAAATTGTCACAAAAAAAGACTTGAGTATATTGATGGACAGTAAACTCGACTTTAGTGACCAGTGCCAGGCAGTTGCTGCCAAGGCAAATTAAATAATTGGATGCATTAAAAGGGGAATAGATGCTCATGACGAAAACATTTTTGCATCTTTACAATTATCATCTGCGTCATGGGGTTTTTACTTTCCTTTGGATTAACATTTTAGGTTATAGGTTGAACCCAATGGACTTATGAATAATATAAAAACTTTAAAACCATCAAACTACGGTATGTCCCGCAAGTACATTCTAATCACACGTCCTACCCAGTTCATGTAGCCCTAAATTTGCTTCACCACTAAAGGATTGTCGTCAGGTACTTAACTTTGTATTTTGTTGCCACTACTATGTAATCCGATATGTTTATATCTATCTGACATTAGCGTTATTTTTCAGTATTTTGCCCTTAGGCACTACTCAGGTCACATATACTATCTAGGGATATAAGACCCCTAAGCCACTGGAAAGAAATATAATGGTCAGAGGGCCATAATACAGATTTAGCATTAGTACTAGAGTTGATCGAGTACCTAACTATTCATACTCGCTATACTCGTAACGGGTACTGTCTAATTCTTGCGTATTCATTCCGAATAGCGTGTGCAATGCAAGTCAATGGGGAATACTCGCAAAGTAACGAGTAACTGGAATTCCGCACTATTTGCTACTCACACAAATAGTGCGGCATTCGGGTTACTCGTTACTTTGCGAGTTTTTCCCTATTAACTTGCATTGCATATGCTATTCGGAACGAATACGTGAGTATTAGACAGTACTCGTTATGAGTATAGCGAGCACATCCACCTCCCAGAAGATGGGACAGCTCTCGAACTGAGCATTCCTGGCCACCTGTTGCTACCACCAACACTAAAGCGGGCTTCACACGCAGCAACATCGATAACGACATGTTGTTGGAGTCACGGAATTTGTGACGCACATCCGGCCTCGTTAGCGACGTCGTTGCGTGTGAAACGCAGGAACGACCGTTAACGATCAAAATTACTCACCTACTCGTTGATCGTTGACACATCGTTCCTTTTTCACTTATCGTTGCTGTTGCAGGACGCAGGTTGTTCGTCGTTCCTGAGGCAGCACACATCGCTATGTGTGACACCGCAGGAATGAGGAACATCACCGTACCTGCGGCCGCCCGCAATGAGGAATGAAGAAGGTGGGCGGGATGTTCGGCCCGCTCATCTCCGCCCCTCTGCTTCTATTGGGTGGCCGCTTAGTGACGCCGCTGTGACACCGAATGAACTGCGCCCCTTAGAAAGGAGGCCTTTCGCCGGCCACAGCGACATCACTAGGCAGGTAAGTATGTGTGACGGGTCTAAGCGATGTTGTGCGCCACGCGCAGCGATTTGGCCGTGACACACACAACCGACGGGGGCGGGTGCTTTCACCAGCGACATCGCTAGCGATGTCGCTGTGTGTAAAGCCCGCTTAAGAACAGCTGGTCGGATGGGGTGCTGGGTGTCGGACATTAGCCAATCTGCCATTATCAGAAGACGGGCAGATCTGGAACTGAACATTTCTCTCCACCTTCCAGCACCGAGAATGGCTGATTGGCGGGGGTGCCGGGTGTCAGACCCTGGATGATTAGATATTGATAACCTATCCTAAGGATAGACCATCAATGATAAAGTAGTGGACAAACCCTTTAATATCTTCTGGCAGACCGTGTAATTCTTGGGTCGTCATCTATCGGTGTTCATGGTTATAGACCTATTTTATAAAATATTAATACAGTATAAAGTCCTTCTTGTTTCTTGGAACCTAACCTAATGATGATGGTTGCCCGTTATTGAATGTTTCCAACCTGAATATTGTTGGCGGCTGCAGTGCATCATGCAAAAGTAGCAATGTTTACAAATCAAGGAGGGTCGGCAAACAGGAAAGTATTGTGACGGCTGAAAACACAATTGGGAGCGACACTCATTGTCGTCACTGTAGATAATGGAAGTCAATGGAATTCTTCAACACATAGTCATCACATTAACATACTGCCAAGTAATTCCCATCCCGAATCTCAATATGCTCTAATCTGTGTCTTAAAACATCCAATATGGACATCTGTACACAACCTCCTTCCACTCTTGAGGTTGATATATCAACGTGGACATCTCAAGTTATACTCAAGAGATTCCATATGGCCCATATGTTTGTGCCCCGACTAACCAAGAAAGGAAAGAGCGGACTGTTATCAAACATGGCTATTTATAAGACTGAGCATTGCAGATTATTTAGTTGTAAATGATCGTAAGATTTAGCAGCTCGGGTGGGCTGTGATACTTTTTGTTCACAGTATTGAAAAGGATTCTTAACTGTTACTTCCATTATATCTTTAGGGAAAAACATTGGAGATAACATGATGTTCTTCTTATTAACCAAGCACATAAACTAAAAAGGGGGAAAAACTTAATTTTTTTTTAACCTCTTAAAGGCATTCTCCACTTTAAGAAAAGTTTTTAGTATTAGTTCCGTTAGTAGTAAAATAAATACATAAATTCTTTACTTGCCCTCCCCTGGTCCAGCCCTGAGTCCTCACCACTCCTCGTTATTGTCTCATGTCATGTCCACAGCATTACGGAAAGACCTAAGCGGCTCTGCCGATGTAGATGGTGCAAGCCAATCAGATCCACTGAGCTCACTGATTGTCTGTCACTGTAGCCAATCAGTGAGAAGTGGTGGAAATTTGGATGGGGTTAGTAATGCATGGCTTGCTTTGGGTTTTTTTTTTTCGGGGGTAGTACTAATGAAAATTTTAGGGAAAAGTTTTCTCAATGGGGTCAATCCCCTTAAAGATGGAGCCAATATTCTTTTTTTTATTTGCATTTTATTTCCTTCATTTTCTTTTTTTTTTCCTGTATGAATGCTTGTTTTGATCAATAGAGGGAAATCCATTGTTTAGTAAAAGATTTCCTCTACATTTTTTTTATTGCGCTGGAGGACCCATCAGATCTTTGCATTCTATAGACAGCCCATTGATTTTCTTGACTATGGTGTAATACTGCTTTTATCCTGTAGAGGCGCTGCATAGAAATTCAACACTTGATGTTAGATAGCAAAATCAATAAACACCCAAAAGCAAAAAGACAATATTGTTTATTGATGAAGATATTGACTGTAATGTTACTACCAGGGGGTGCAGATACACATGAGAGATGTAGAGCTCCTAGGTGTAATGCGGCTTCTGCTCACTAGATGTCACCAGTATCTAGGTGGGGAGGTAGCAGAATGGTCATACACGCCGAGAGTCAGAGCCGGGAGGTCATGTCAGTGCAAAGGAGGAAAAGGACCCAAAGTCACGTAGAAGAAGTAATGTCAGATACAGATGGGGAGCAGAACCGTAGCCAGAGAGCAAGCTGGGGTCAGAAGCCGAAGGGGAACATCAGTACAAAAGGGGGGAAACGAGACTGAGGGTACAAGACAAGTGGAGGGTCAGGAAGCACAGACAATACAGATGGAGCAGTGGACAGGGAGAGAAGTCAGGGTAATGGGACGAGGTTCAGAACAAACTCACGGGAAACAGAAGCACATACTGCAGAGCAGTAACTATCACTGGAAAAGTTGATGTGGAAATAGCCCAAAAGATAAAGCAAGGCAGTTACCATAACAAGGCACCAAACAAGCCCCTCCACCGGTAAGGACCCGGGGAATACAAACAACCAAGCAATAGAGAAAACCCAATGGCTCTACAAGGAGCAAAGCCAAAGGTGAATCATGACATTGACATATTCTAATCATCTGTTGACCATTGCCGGCTACTGAACCAAACATTAGTGATTTATAGGGCTTTCTAGTAATCCAGGTTTGGCTCTGTAGACCATGCCTCCTTGCTCTAACATGGACAATACATTTATAATACTCATTAATTTCTAGAAAATTATTTTTGTTAGTAAAATAGAAAAACTACCAGAAAAAATCTATTCTTGATCCTATGAAAGAAAGTTGGGTATGTATTAAGGTATAATATATTAAATTACTTTTATAATATTTTTTCCTAACTGAACTTAAAGCCTGTTTATATAATTTAAAAAACAAATATAGAAAAAAACGTAAAATATATATTAAATTCTATTTAGAATACTTTTTGTAACTGAACTTAAGCCTGTTTTGTATGATTAAAAAAAACAATTTGTAGAAAAAAATTGAAGAATTGACAGATTAATTTATTAAATGTTGGTTTGTTCAAAACCGGTCTAAAATATTTTAAACTAGCAGGTTTTTTGTGGATTTTTTTTGTGGTATTTATGTTGGGGTTTTTTTCACAAAATCTTTTTTTAATATACTGTTTATTTAATACAACTATAAACTTTTTTTTTTTTTTCTATTTTAGCCAATTTGGAAGCCATCAACGCCCCATGACAATGACCTATCAATTCTAGGAAGTGAGACATGGGATCAGGATACTGCTCAAATATGTGAATATTGCCAAGCTGTTTTCCCACCGTCATCTAGAGATTTTCTAAGACATCTTAGCACTCATTTTTAAGAAGATCATTACGGTGTCCATATTTTTTGTTGTTGTGTTTTTCTTTGTTTTATTTTTTTTTAGACCAGTTTCACTGATGAATAATTATTTGGACGACTTGATTTTACCTCGTTGTTCGTGTTCGGACTGTTCCCTTGTAATAATATCTATTATTATTATTTACCTCCAAAGAAATTGCATTATTTTTTTTTCTATCTTGTGCATTATCTGCATATACTGTAAGTTGTAATAAATTACATTTTAATAGTGATGATAAAACGTAAGTATGTGACTATAAGTGGTCAATTTACTGTGTTTTTATGCTTGGAAATTTTTGTACAAGGTTGGGAATTTTTAAGAAAGGCATTTAGTACCCTGGCATTGAACATACAGACCGCTGAGTAAGGGACACCAAATTTATCAAGTGGCACACACCTCTTAATAAATCTGGCGTGTGTGCAGGCTGTCTATGTGCCAGAAAATTAAATCTATGTAGGCCATGATGTAACGTAGATTTCAGCTACAAAGGAAGACTTTTTTGCCTTACATTATATTAAATACTGACTAGCAAATGCAAACAGAACAAGACAAGTGTGAACAGTTGCAAGCTGAGAATTCAATATAATCAAAACAATCAAAAAAATACAGCAGCATTCTGAAATGCTATAATATGCAAGCACTGAATATAGGAATTTGGACCTGCTATTGAAACTGTTTAAAAAATTAGGTACTTAGCGCACAAATTGGCCAATTCATTGAGCCCAACAACCAGCAACAAGGCTTATCTCTTTGTTGAGACTTTAACCTAATATGCCTCTATCTGGGCTCAAAGCCTACACAGTTTTATGGGCAAGTAGGATCCAGCTTAATTGAAAGATTATAGTGTGTGTGTTGTGCGTTGCTAGACCACACCCCATTCATTAAGCCCCTCCCTCTCTAAAGAACCTGCTGGGACTGACGCAAAAGGCACTAGATTTGGCACAAATACCACCTCCTACAAATTTTGTGACTCTTCGATCTCAGGTTTCTAGCATGCAGGGGAAGATAAATTCTTTAGAAAAACCACAAAGAACTATATCAAAAAAAGACCAAAAAGGAGCCAAGACAAATGAGATAAGATAAATTCTTTCCAGTATGTTTGTCTCTGCAAAATTTGTGATTTTTCAGGATTTTATCAGTCTTTTTTTATTGCTTTCTGTGTTGCATTCTTTCTAACCATGATTTTCAAGTGTGTGCTTTTTTTATTTATTTTTTATTTGTTTCTTAATAGACATGAATTTTTTTATGTTTTTTTTTTTTACTATGGAAGACTTTAATGAAAAAAGTCCCAGAGCTGGCTGCATTTAAAAAACAAAAACAAAAAGTGTGTGTAATATAAATAAATAATATATAAATAATATATTAATATTCTACTAGTATATACATAAAAAGTGTGTTTATATTATTTATTATTATTTATTTTTATATATATATATATATATATATATATATATACATATATATATATATGTATATATATATATATATATATATACATATATACACTTTTTTTTTTTTTTTTTTTAAAGCAGCCAGCTCTGTAACCTTTTTCATTACATTCTCAAGAGCAAGCATATAGATCTTTTTCTACTGCATTTTTTATGTATGTATGCATATATATATATATATATATATATATATATATATTTTTTTTTAATATAAAAATAAATAATAAATAACATAAACATGTGTGTGTGTATGTATGTATTTATATATATATATATATATATATGTATATATATATAATATATGTAGATATGCAACAGGGTCCTAAAGTCAGGGACAAAATGGAAAAAAATGCAGCAGAAAAAGAACTATATATTTGTTGTGCTTTTACATATTTTCCTACTGATTCGTGACCAACATCTGGCTGCAGCATTTTATGCAGCATCATGTAAAAGCCATCTAAAATTAATATTTTCCATAAAGTCCAAACATATCTTCTTAACCTTTAAAAAACAAAAAAAAAGCTGAATTATTTTTTTTTCCCCTGAAGAAAAAAAGCTGAAAGATTTCATGAACACACAAAGTGACAAACCCCTTAAGCAACAAGCTAACAGCATTCCTGCATTTTAGCACTCGCCTCTACGTCATATTCTAAGCACAAATCCGAATAGTAAGCGCTTTCCTGTATTATACATATGTGATACAAAATTAATAAAATGTGCAAATGAAGAGAAAATTGAATAGTTACTTATATCCTGCAGAAAACAAGCTATAAGTAACTATTAATACATTGAGCATGTATGTATTTAAACAGTAAACTATGTATTATATTCTACAGACATTGTATATAGCTGTATGTTTTACCTTTTTCATGCTACAACCTCAGAAAGGAAAATGAAAAATGTCATATTTATATTTTCAGTAATTATTTACATGTAATGTTAACTTCAGAAATTCATTAAATTGGATTATACTTGAAATGCTGAAAAGAAAAATATACGGTATATATTTTTTTTATTTTATTATCTTGTTTCGGCGCATACTTTTGCTTACTATTAGACACAAATATTTTTTATTTACCGTATTTACTTCTTTAAAAAAATAATTGACCCCAAAAAATATTTCTACAGGATTATCTTTATTTCATAAATTCTGTGAATGCATTCATCTCAATATGAATAGAATTATACTTCAGACTCAACTATTTGAACTTGTATATTCTATTATTCATTCTGTGTTTATGTTCTTTTTGTTCTTGATTTTTATATATATATATATATATATATATATATATATATATATATATATATATATAAAAACACAATTGTATGTATATATAATCAGTAAATGTGTACATATAAGTGTGTTTATAATACACCAAAATATATATACAAGCAAGCACACAATTATATATACATACACATATTTATGTGTATATATTTGTGTGTGTATATATGTATATATATATCTATATATATAATTGCCTTATTCTGTCTGTCTGTCTGTCTGTCTGTCTGTCTTGCTCCAAAATTGTGTCC